>NW_012117376.1:6075421-6191410 GCF_000951035.1 Colobus angolensis palliatus
CCTTTCTCTCTGGCTGCCCTTAACGTTTTTTTCTTCATTTCAACTTTGGTGAAACTGACAATTATGTGTCTTGGAGTTGCTCTTCTCGAGGAGTATCTTTGTTGCATTCTCTGTATTTTCTGAATTTGAATGTTGGACTGCCTTGCTAGGTTGGGGAAGTTCTCCTGGATAATATCCTGCAGAGTGTTTTCCAACTTGGTTCCATTCTCCCCGTCACTTTCAGGTACACTAATCAGACCTAGATTTGGTCTTTTCACATAGTCCCATATTTCTTGGAGGCTTGGTTCATTTCTTTTTACTCTTTTTTCTCTGAACTTCTCTTGTCACTTCATTTCATTCATTTGATCTTCCATCACTGATACCCTTTCTTCCAGTTGATTGAGTCAGTTACTGAAGCTTGTGTATTTGTCACATATTTCTCGTGTCATGGTTTTCATCTCTATCAGGTCGTTTAAGGATTTCTCTACATTGGTTATTCTAGTTAGCCATTTGTCAAATCTTTTTTCAAGGTTTTTAGTTTCTTTTGTGCTGGGTTCATAATTCCTCCTTTAGCTCGGAGAAATTTGATTGTCTGAAGCCTTCTTCTCTCCACTCGTCAAAGTCATTCTCCGTCCAGCTTTGTTCCGTTGCTGGTGAGGAGCTGCGTTCCTTTGGAGGGGGAGAGGCCCTCTGATTTTTAGAATTTACAACTTTTCTGCACTGCTTTTTCCCCATCTTTGTGGTTTTATCTACCTTTGGTCTTTAATGATGGTGACATACAGATGGGGTTTTGGTGTGGATGTCTTTTCTGTTTGTTATTTTTCCTTCTAACAGTCAGGACCCTCAGCTGCAGGTCTGTTGGAGTTTACTCAAGGTCCACTCCAGACCCTGTTTGCCTGGGTATCAGCAGCAGAGCCTGCAGAGGAGTGAATATTGCTGAACAGCAAATGTTGCTGTCTGATTATTCCTCTGGAAGCTTCGTCTCAGAGGTGTACCCAGCCGTGTGAGGTGTGAGGTGTCAGTCTGTCCCTAGTGGGGGATGTCTCCCAGTTAGGCTACTCAGGGGTCAGGGACCCACTTGAGCAGGCAGTCTGTCTGTTCTCAGATCTCAAACTCCATGCCGGGAGAATCACTGCTCTCTTCAAAGCTTTCAGACAGGGACATTTACATCTGCAGAGGTTTCTGCTGCCTTTTGTTTGACTATGCCCTGTCCCCAGAGGTGGAGTCTACAGAGGCAGGCATGCCTCCTTGAGCTGCGGTGCACTCCACCCAGTTCAAGCTTCCCAGCAGCTTTGTTTACCTACTTAAGCCTCAGCAATGGTGGACACCCCTCCCCCAGCCTCGCTGCCACCTTGCAGTTAGATCTCAGACTCTCAGACTGCTGTGCTAGCAATGAAGGAGGCTTTGTGGGTGTGGGACCCTCTGAGCCAGGTGCGGGATATAATCTCCTGGTGTGCCGTTTGCTAAGACCCTTGGTAAAATGCAGTATTAGGGTGGGAGTGACCCGATTTTCCAGGTGTTGTGTGTCACAGTTTCCCTTGGCTAGGAAAGGGAATTCCCCCTTGCACTTCCTGGGTGAGGCGATGCCTCACCCTGCTTTGGCTCTCGCTTGTTGGGCTGCACCCACTGTCCTGAACCCACTGTCTGACACACCCCAGTGAGATGAACCTGGTACCTCCATTGGAAGTACAGAAATCACCCATCTTCTGTATCACTCATGCTGGGAATTGGAGGCTGGAGCTGTTCCTATTCGGCCATCTTGGAGCCGACCCTCCCATTCTTAATTTCTAATAGTACTTTCCTGTCTCCTTATTGTTGCTTCTTTTATAAACCCTGTTCTTTAATGCATCAATATCTTCTCCTATGGCTCTGAGTATACTAATTCTGTATTATCTTTAAGGTTTTTTTCTGAGTCCTATATTATCTCTATTTTCTTCATCTCTTTTTTTTCCTGTTTTGATATTGGTGTTATTTTGTTTATCTTGTTCTATTTTTTGTTTTAGTCTTTTCTTAAGTGTCTTTTATTGTCCATTAAGGTAATAAGCACTAAATAGATGATTGAAATCTCTGTGTATGGGACTGAGTAGGGAGGATTATCAGCTAGTGGGATGCACTTTAAGGTGATCAGACACCGAGCTGATGTTTCATTTGGAAATTCTCAAATGACAATATATAAAGTCTTTTCTTTGGACCCGTTCCATTTAACCTGAAGAAGAATCCTTTTATCTTTTGCCTGGCTGGTAGAGTTTTAGCTTCTAAAGAATTAGACATGGGGCAATGTATGGACCCACCCAGGGGCTATCACTGTTCCATGTGTAGGCTGTGAAAACATTTTTTATTGGGATATAATTTATGTTTAGTAAATATAAATGAAAAATATTCATTGTACTTTAGGTAAATGTTTATATTTCAACCACCCTGAAAATTCCTTCATGCCTCATTTGTGTGCAGACTTTTGTTTGTTTGTTTGTTTGTTTGAGACAGAGTCTCACTCAGTTGCACAGGCTGGAGTGCAGTGGCATGATCTCGGCTCACTGCCATCTCTGCCTCCCAGGTTCTAGCGATTCTCCTGCCTCAGCCTCCTGAGTAGCTGGGATTACAGGCATGTACCACCACGCCTGACTAATTTTTGTATTTTTAGTGGAGACAGGGGTTTCACTGTGTTGGTCAGGCTGGTCTAGAACTCCTGACCTCGTGATCCTCCCGCCTTGGCCTCCCAAAGTGCTAGGATTACAGGCGTGAACCACCATGCCTGGCATGTATGCAGACTTTTAATTGATTCCTGTTTTCAGTCTTGTACTTGGCTCCCAGCTTCCCCATACCTGCCGTCTCTGAATCCTGGTCCTCTTCTGTTTTCCTTCTCCAGAAAATAACTCCCTCCTTCCCAAGAGTCTAGCTGTAATTGACAGAGACCTAAGTTTTACTGGCTTCAGCAAAAATATCCCACATAGTTGGAAGTTCAAAGGTAGGAAGTGCTCCTGGTGTGATGTGGATCAGTGGCTCAGTGATGGCATCTAGCACTAGTGGTTTTTCAGGCTCTTTGCTTTGCTCTCCTTAGCATATGATTCGAATGAGCGGATTCCTTTCACAACCATAAAATTGTGCCACTAGGACTTGAGCTGTGCCTCTATCACTCAAGTGTGGTCCTTGAACCAGCAGCATTGGCATCACCCAAAAGTTTGTCATATATGCAGAATATCAATCCCTGTCCCAGGCATACTGAGAATAACCTGCATTTTAATGAGATAATCAGGTGATTCAAGTGTACACGAAAGTTTGAGAAGCACTGGGCTATATACTTTCATGTTTGCATTCAACTGAAGATAACTAGAGAAAAGTCTCTCTCCTAGTACATATTTTCTATGTGATTGGACTAACCCGAGATATGATCCTCCCCCACCCTACCCTATCGGAGCCCATTCAAACTGTCATGTGCTTACTGACTTAGACAATCAAAATCCATCCCTTAGATCTGAGGATTGCATCTTCCCTTGAAGCATATGCTTCATGAAAGAGGGATTGAGAGTCTAACAAAAGCAGCGATCTGCTAGGAAGGAGGAAGTTAGTGAAATGGAAATGTCAGTGAACCATCTGTACAATCCACAGGAGAGTTTGGCCACTAAATGTAGAGACTCTCAACTAATCTGTTTTGTAGCCCTGAGTTTCCCCCACTGCCCTATACCCTGTCTAGGGCCTTCAAGTCATGAACTCTCCAAGGATCCTTGTGCAGAGCAAATCAACTCTCTTCTCTTTACTCTCATGCGTATTCACTTCTGGAAGGACTTTCTGGTGCAACTTCCTTCTTCCTGATAAAAGTTACTACACCTCCATTTACTGTGCATTTTAAAAAATTGTTGAAACCTTCCACTCATTGTGTTTTTCCTTCTTGTACTTTTTGTCCTCTAAAAAATTCATTGCTATCGTTTTTGTGGTGTCTGGGAAAGTAGAGAAAATCAACACATGTGACCAATGCACTATCTTTAACTGAAATAATTCCACACACATGTTGTTGATGTAGACAGTGTGCCACACCGCTTCCTTATGGTCAAAACAAAAAGGAGATGTGGAAAAAGTTGTGTCTATGTGTGTATGTGTGTGTGTGTCTTGGGGGGAGACAGAGAGAGATAAACACATACTGAGAGAAAGAGACAGAGACAGAGAGAACCAGAACAGGTGGCCTGCAGCTTGCCTTGAGGGAAGTGTGGGGTATTCCATGAGCAGAAGAGATGATATACTTAAAATTGAGTGCCTAACTGCCTGGAGTGAGAGGGTTTGCCATGCACACAGGGCAATCAGTTGCAGCTGACTTGTGTGCCAATACCTGTCCTATAGGAAGAAGTCAAGCACAGTGTCACATGGCTGAGCCATAGACCAGCAGGGTCAGGATCAGAACAAGGGAAGGGTACAGCTGAGTGTGAGCACTTGAGTACATGGGCATGATTCTGAGACCAAGCCAAATGGGCTGTTTCCCCAGGGTCACAAGTTACTACACTTAAAGGCCAATGCTCCCTTTTCTTCTCATCCCTGCCTTGCTTATCTCAAAACCATAATGCTTTCAGGTTGCTTCAACAAAAGTGACTGTTTAAATAAATTGTGGTTATGCATGTGTAAAGAGAAATATGATTCATCTATTAAAGTGACAATGTCTATGACTACTGAGATGGAAAGATGCATAGGATACACTGATGAGGTGCTAGTGGGGAAGCAGATATCTAAGAAGCAGTCTTGTTCTACTTTTGTCAACTATCTGTTTGTAACTAGGATGTCTCAGATGTCATCAGCCTGTGGGAATGTCTTTCAACTAATAGCATAAATTACAAAGGCTCCCAGTGCGGCTTGGCTGCAGGAACAGAGCCTCCCTCAAAGGGTCATCCAGTCATTTCTGAGGGTGCTCCAGATCACTGCTTGCTCACATTGTCTTACTGAGTAGGAGGCCATCCCCTGCCCCCCAGCACAAGGAGTATTCTGAGACATCTGTGCTCCCAAGGTCAGGCCCAGTAGCCCTGGGACCTGGAAGAGTAAGGCAAGTCTTCCTTAGTGCCTCCTCTCAGGCTTACCTGCCCAGGCCTGGCTTGCTTTCCTGGAATCTTTTCTTCTCTGGCAGTTGCTGATGCTACAAATGCTCATTTCTCATTCAGCGGACTGGGCAGGCCTGTCTAATGGCCTCTAAGCAGTCAACGGCATTGAGTACAGTAGCTCAATATCAGTTCATTCCTCCAGGGCTGTGGGAGGGAGTTACTTGCTCAATGTTTTGTAACAAAAAACCCATTTAAAGGGTTTTCCCAAAATAAGTAGTCTACTCCTAAGGTCAAAGTCAGTCCTTTCAGGACAAAAACTGTTTATATCAAAGCTTTAACCATGAAGGTAAGAAAAAAAAAAAAAAAAACCCACAACCAAAACACATTAGGTCTAGAATTTCAGCTGGACATTTATTTATATATGTATTTAGGTATGGAAAGTTTGCACAAAAATGTTAAAAAGAGGTGGCTATTTCAGAGTAGTGGGATGAAGAGTGATTTTTCTTAATTTTCCTTTGGCCTATCTGCTTTTATCTATAATAAACATGTATTATTTGTAAAAACATGTTTTAGAGTTAGAAAAATGATGAGGCACACTGTTCATGTTCCTTCAACCAGATCCTTAATAAAGACGCTAAATGCTCTGGGTGTGGGTACTGCCGCTTGTTGGCCTTGTGCCCCTAAGAGAATTCATCATGCTTTAGATTTCTCCAACCGTCAACTTTGCAGCTAATTTCAGTCCATTATGATGTCCCAGCAAATGTGGATGGATTTTCAAAAAAGACTAGCATCAGCAAACATTTATTCTAAAATCTGAGCAGGACAAGGGCCATGGAAGTGGAAACAGTACTCTGCAGCAGTGCCCCAGGTTGCCTCCTTGCCTTCCTGCCATCCCCATCCTGGGAAAAGCCTCTAATAGTGGCCACCAAGCCCAAAGGAGAGGAACAACCCAAGAGAAGCCCAACTCCAGGCAGCCCCAAGGATAGGGACACTTGGGAAGCCAAGCAGAGATGGCCAGCGTACCAGGAACAGAGAGGGCTTTGTCAGGAGTGTCTGAGGGAGGCATAGTCCAGGGCTATGAAAGGGTTTGTGGGACGTGAGCATCACAAACCAACACTAGCCTGGCAAACATGGTGAAACCCTGTCTCTACTAAATACAAAAATTAGCTGGGCGTGGTGGTATACACCTGTACTCCCAGCTACTCAGGAGGCTGAGGCAGGAGAAATCGCTTGAACCTGGGAGGTGGAGGTAGCAGTGAGCTGAGATCGTGCCACTGCACTCTAGCCTGGGTAGCAGAGTGAGACTCTGTCTCAAAAACACACACACACACACAAAAGGAAAAGAAAAGAAAAAAAACCAACAGAGCTCAGGTGGCTTCCGTGTAGTTGACAAATAGGGACTTTGGCAGTGAGATCTGAGGACGAGTCTGAAGGTGCTCAGATGCTCATGCTAGGTCCCCCTCTCTTACCCCCTTTCCAGTGGTTCAGGAAGGTGCGCCCCAGCCCTGTCACCCAGTGCTTCAGGATGCTTGATCCCTTGGGGTCTCACTTCTGCAGAGGGTAGCTGAGGGTAGCTTCCCAGCCCAGTTCTGGTTTCCAGAGAGGTCTGGACAGAATAAGTCTGGCAGTTTCTCCTACTCCTCTTGGCTCTGTGTGAGGTGTGCAGAACTCAATTGTGTAGGGTCCACACGGTATTGTGTCTGCCAGTTTCCTCACCATGGGCTCACCATACCATCCCACCTTGTCTTTGCCAAGCCTCAGGCCATTACTGATCTTTCTCCCATCCTGTTTGTGTGCACTCGGTTTGGGGCTCAAGGGTAGGAGATATTGTGGATCCTTGTTAATTCTCCTTGCACCTAAATTCAGTCCATCTGTTGTCCCACACATTTTGGGTCCCAAGCAAGAGGGACTGTGGTGTAGTGGTAGGAACAGATGAGCAATTCAGCAGAAGGTGACCCTAGAAGGTATGTAGGGCCATCTCATTAGGGCAACACCACAGCACAACCTGAGGTATGGATTAATGTTCATCCCTAGTGGAGGGACTAGTAGAGCCCAGGGTTCTTGCCAACTGGGACAGGGATGCAGGGCAAGGCTCCAGCTTTGGTGGGGTCATGGACACTGGGCAGGACTCCAAAGCAGAGGCTAGTCCTATAGACTGCTCAACAGGATGGTAATCAGGGGAAAGGAATTGTCTAGGAGGTGAGGCCCATCCAAGAGCTTGAGGATCTGACTTAGTATGGCAGGAGTCTCCCAAAATCTTTGTGCCTCAGATTGAGACACTAAGAGTGATTCCAATCTCTACATCATGGGTGGAAAAGGGACTTCTAGTATATTCTCAAGCCTATGAACCAGTCAAAGCTGAGTCAATAGTTGAGAATTTACTATGTACCAGACACTGTTCTAAGTGTTTCACACACATTAACTCATGTAATCGCACCTCATGGGATACAGAATGTTATTATTCTCATTCAACAGATGAGAAAACAGGTTGCATAGATGGCAAAGAAGATAATTTCAAAGTGACTGCCCATGAATAGACTACCATGTTCCTCATGGTGCCCTCTACCCTCTCCTCTTTCTCTCTCCTTTCTCTCTCTTCATGCTTCTCTTTTACTTCCTCAGACCTGGGATCAAATGATGATGGAATGGAATCACCTGGGGGTGGCAGACACAGTTGGTGTCTCTAAACTTAGCCTTTCTGCACTCACCATTCCCTTCCCTGCTAATGGTTTTCTTCTGCAAGTACCTGATCCCTCTGCCTGGAGGTCTTCTCTACTTGAAGCATGCTCAACTAGAGGGTAGGACTGCCAGGGAGTTAGCACCCCTGGGAACAGCTCTCAGCCAGGGAAAGAACGGAACATAAATATCCAGCTTCTTTGCCCTTGGGAGTGACAAATGTGAGCATGTTCCACACAGTCTCCCAGAGGTTCCCTGTGGGGCTGAGTCCCAGTTGCCTGTATTGAAAACCTGCAACTGACTTCCTTCCCTGCCCTGCATTTCACTCTGCACTCTCTTACCTGGAATCAGCTCTCCTATAAACTACTTGCACTCAAATCCTTGTCTCAGATCTGATTCTGCCTCATCCGTCTGCTCTTCATTTGGCGTGCCCATTAGGATTTCTTGGGTCACACCCATTATAGTTGGCCTCTTTGTTTCCAGGAGCGCTTTCTGGGAGTGAGAAAAGATGGAGGAGGCACAGTTTCTGGGGAGCTGTCAGCTCAGTTCCTGAGTTGAAAGGAATGACAGAACATTATGCTGTCAGAGAGATCTGCTGCTTTGCTCCTCAAAAGACAGATGCAGAAGCGTCCCCTTCCTCACTTGTCTCTTAGGAATATCAGTTCACATCTGATTGAGGTGGTCCATGAAAGATGTGTGAAGATGAGGGTGCAAAAGGTTTGCTCGGCCATTCAGCAATTTGGGAATGGTGTGCCGTGTCTCTAATTTGACTGGGAGCTCAAACTGACAAAACCTAAAGGATATAGAGTCGGTCTTCCTCTTCTGATTTTAACAGGAACTGAAGAATAATAAAGAGGGAATTAGAATTGGATCAGGTTTGCTTAATTGCTGTGAGCCTTAGTTTTCGTGTCTTAAACATAGAAAGATCAACCCACTGAGAGCATTTTGTGATATGAATGTATGTAAGTATCTGGTGCATGGTGTGTGTGTTTGGTTGTTTGGGGGATGGCTGGATAAGGTTGTCAGTTTATGTTGGAAGTCACCATGGGAGTTCAGGGTCAGCTGGGGTTGGGTGGGTATGAGGAGTAAAAGAAGGGCCTGTGAAATTAAGACAAATGTTGTTTCAAAGCTCTGTGACTGCAGTTAGACTTCCCTATAGTTAGTGAATGGCAGAGTATTTTAAAGTCACTCACAGATCCCTCATGCTTCAGGGTCGCCCATGTTTCTTATGTCCTCCACAGAGTCTCTGGTGATTCACACATTCTGCTTAATGGCCATAGAGCTGGTCCCACTGCACCCTTTGGATTTAACTGATATTGGACCCATCATGACCTTGATCCATCTATCTGCCGGAGAAACGCCCATCTTGCTGTCAGTGTCTGGGAGAGGCTCTCATGACTCTCAGCTTCTCAGGGTCCCCTTATGTTCCAACACTTCAACTGGACTTGAACTTGCAGGTCCAGATTGTCCCTTTTCTTTAGGAACTTGGGAAAATCCATGCAGGGCTGTGTTTCAGGGCAGTCTGTGTGGTGCTACACTAGATCCCAAAGTACCCTCTGACCCTCCTCTTCAAGTTTAACCAGAGACAGCTAAATTTTAAATGACTTCCTACTTAAATAAAAACTACACATCCATTTGGAAAAATTTATTTCCAGGTCAAGTCAATATCTGGCTCGTTGAACACTTGTATAGATCACCCTCAGTGAACAGAGATATTTGATTTCAAGATGCCCAGCTCTGTGCCTGGATTTCTGCCTTCTCACTTCTCACTGTGTTTGGCCAATGGAGGATACCAGCAGACGATCCCAGGAAGGAGGTGAGTGAGGATGGGTACATCTTCCCCTGCTTCTCTGCTTATGGGATCATTGTAAGCTGGCTGACACCCTTGATGGAAAACCAGAGCTCTTTCTGTCTCCAGATTTCTTGTTCCTAGGGTCCTGCACCACCCCCTGGGGCTTCCCTATGCTCTGCCCTCTCCTTTATGAGTGGTGCCTCTGTAAACACTCCTCACTGACCCTAGGTGAGGACCTGACTTAGTGAGGCGGGAGTCTCCCAGAATCTTTGTGCCTCAGGATTAAGACATTAAGAGTGACTCCATGCATTGGGAGTTATACCTGATGTAAATGACGAGTTGATGGGCGCTGACGAATTGATGGGTGCAGCACACCAACATGGCACAAATATACATATATAACAAACCTGCACGTTATGCACATGTACCCTAGAACTAAAAGTATAATAATAAAAATAAATAAATAAATAAATAAAAAGAGTGATTCCAATCTTTGTATCATGGGTGGGAAAGGGGCTTCCAAAATATTTTCTTTTTCTTTTTTTTTTTTTTTTGAGACGGAGTCTTGCTCTGTCACCTGGGCTGGAGTGCAGTGGCCGAATCTCAGCTCACCGCAAGCTCCGCCTCCCGGGTTTACGCCATTCTCTTGCCTCAGCCTCCCAAGTAGCTGGGATTACAGGCGCCCGCCACCTCGCCCGGCTAGTTTTTTGTATTTTTTAGTAGAGACGGGGTTTCACCGTGTTAGCCAGGATGGTCTCGATCTCCTGACCTCGTGATCCGCCCGTCTCGGCCTCCCAAAGTGCTGGGATTACAGGCTTGAGCCACCGCGCCCGGCCCCAAAATATTTTCAAGCACTGGAGGGCCCCTTCCTGCAACCCTCATTGGGCCATATGCCCAGGCAACTCCCACCAAGGAGAAAGCAGGAGCCTCTTGAGGCCATGTTTCCACCTCCCAGGTTATATCTTAAGGAGGTAAGATTTGCAAGTTGCTGAGCACAAGGCCCACAGTGAATACTCATTGAATGTTTTCTATCATTTTTATTATCACTATGTTTGGAATATGGCAATACTCCATCTCTACCAAAAAAACTAAATTTATCAGCCAGAAGTGGGTGGCATGGGCCTGTAATGGAAGGTGCCACGTATTTTCTGCTGGGACCCTGACTGGTACACAGAGCCCAGGATCTTTGACTGATTGACGATCTTAGTTACAGGACTCAGCCTTGAGTCCCTGTGAGGATCCTCTTTCTTCCAAAAGATTCTCTACAAAGAGGTCACACCCCCTGTGCCCCAGCGCCTGAAATGGAATGAAAATTGCATAGTTAATAAGGTTACATCTTTTTCATTCCGTGATGGTTCAGGGCCTTCAAAAAAACAGCATTGATTATTTTTCTCCTTATTCATATTTTCCTCCTTACAGATGTCAGTTTTCAGAAAAAGGAATATCTGGAGTCCTAAAACCTGAAAATAAGGATGCACTTTTCAGTATTTTTATAACACTTAAAATGAATGGCTCTCTGTTAGTATTTTCAACTGATTTTATTTACTTTCCTGGATGTCTCTATACGAAAACCTCCCTTTTTCAAGATTTTTCTTTTTTTCTTTCTTCATATATATATATATATATATATATATATATCGGACTTGCTGTGAGCTATCCTAAAGGCCTGGAATCTGGCTGGAGGTTGCTTGTGAAATTGGTATTTTTCTTTTCAAAATGTAACTTTTCTTTTTTTTTAATCTCCCTCCCCCATACCAAATGGGTAACTTTTCTTTTAAAAAAATCAATATGTCCATTGTGATACCTTCACTTGAGATTAGATCTGATTTTCTGTAATAAATATTAGCTTTTACCTCAGAATACCTCAGAATGATATTTGGATGCCTCAGGGGACTTGGGTCTTGACGCACCTTGTCTGGGGGCCCTGGAAAATGCTGTTGGATTCCTTGCTTTGCTGGTGGATGGTTACTTAGAGTGGAAGGTTCCAAGTCCTGTCTGTGGACTTTTGTTGGGCTGTGATGCAGCCTCGCCTGGCGGTGGTGTTTTTCCCTCATATGTTCCTGACTGCTGTGGGCTGGCAGATTCAGGAGGCTGATCCAGGCTCCAGGATGCACTGGGTGGGACAACCCTCACTGGCCCCCAGGCTCAGGCAGCCCCCATCAGGGAGAAGGCAGGAGCCTCTTAGGGCTGTGTTTCTACCTCCCAGGTTATATCTTAAGGAGGTAAGGTTTGCAAGTTGCTGAGCACAAGGCCCACAGTGAGAACTCACTGAGTCTTTTCTAGCATTATTGCTATCACTGTGTTTTGAATATAGGTCCTTAAGGTGACAAATTTATATCAAGAAAAAACCCACCATGTAATATCATAAAATAAAATTCTACATTGTCATTTTTCTGCATTCAAAGAAAGTTTAAAGCCCATCCTTTCTTGTTGGGGGATGGATATATTCATCTAAGTTTACCAGCTGTTTGTTTTTGGAAAGGATTGTCCTTTACTCTGATAGTATGCCCTCCTGGTTTCTGCTATTAAAATGTCCTTTCTTTCATGAAATAATAGCAATAGTAGGTTTAAAAAAAACATCCTGGAGCTGAATGTGGTGGCTCACATTTATAATTCCAGAACTTTGGGAGGCCAAGGCGGGAGTTTGAGACCAGCTTGGGCAACATGGGAAGACTCCGTCTCTATAAATAAATAAATAAATTAGCCAGGTGTGGGTGGCATGGGCCTGTAGTCTCAGTCAGTTGGGAGGCTCAGGCAGGACGATCACTTGAGCCCAGGAATTTGAAGCTGCAGTGAGCTATGATCACGCCACAGCACCCCAGCCTGGGCAATGGAGGGAAACCCTGTCCAAAAGAAAAAAAGAAAAAAAAAAATGTTTACAAAGGGGGAAAAAGGTCATAAGTTTCCCTATATTTAAGTTCTGATTTGGAGGGTGAAGAGCTCTGGGCTTCTGTGGTTTTGCATGAAGGGTAATGGTCAAGGAAAGGAGATGAGGTGGCATGGGCTGCTATGGGCAGTAGCTGTTCTCAGTGGTGAATTTAAAAATCTCAGAGCCTTAGCCCAAGCCTCTTGTGTCCTGGGCATTGGGGACATTCCAAAGGGTTGTAGAGGATACCTATTCACAATGTGGAGGCGAATGGAAGGCAACCAGAATTACTGTGTTCATTCACGCCACAAATATTTACTGAGCATCTACTATGTGCAGCCTCTGTTCTAAGGTGATAACAATGAGCATAACAGAAAGAAGATTCTCTGTTCTCATGAAGCTCACATTATAGTGGGTTTGACAGATTTTCAGTTTGATCCTCCAACCCTGGTGAGGTACCTATGAAACCTCCATTCTCAATGTGAAAAAACTGAAACAGAGAGGTTGAGTCGTGACTAGTAGCTGCAGTTTAGTGCCTCAGTCTGCCTCCAAAGTTTCGTTCTTCCCATGGAGCCAAGGCCCCACTGATGGTCGTGCATCTGTCATCTGAAGACTCAGCTCCCCAGTGGGTGTGGACAGGTTGGCCTTAGGAGCTGAATTTCTTGATGCAATTTTCACTCCAGAGCTGTTGTATCAGCAGAAGCCCCAGGCTTTGATGAAAAGCCTGTACTCCATCCCTTAAACTGGTGTTGAGTAGGAACAAAATAATGGAAAAGTTCTGGCTCTAACCACAGCTCTGCCACTGAGAGCTGGGTGACCTTGAGGCCTTCACTTACCCTCCTCATCTTTACTCTGGGCATAATATTACCTCCTGGCAGTGTTTTTGCAACTGTTCATAAAGCAGCATATGTGAAAGCACTGAGCTCATTGTCTGGCAAATATAGTTGCTCAATAAATGTTAGTTGAATTGGAATCTGTAAAATCGAGGCACAGGCAGTGAGCCTAATTCCTGAGACTGCAGACTTCATTTGGCTCATTGATTTGCCTTTAAGCAATTGATTTTATATGCCAGGGCACACATCAGGATGGTGCAGGGAACCCAATTTAGCAAGCCCGTTTTATCTGATGTTGATGCGATCTGTGATTGAAATAAGGAACATTTCTACACAGGGCATCTGAACGCTTTATATATGGATGGCCCAGCACACACATACACTTGTGGATTGTGTGTATCTCAGTGCCAACCACATTGCACTTCCAGTATCAGGCAGGCCCCTCCTGCCTCTCCTCTAAGGCCAGCAGGAGGCTTGGGGAAACACAGAGGTTGTTTCAGAAAGCTGGAGGAGTCAAGCGCCTCCTCATCTCTGCTACCTCTGCCACACCTAGGCTGACAGCCTGATCTCAGTGAGTGGGAAACTCAGTACCTTCAAAGAGTAAAGAGTGGGGTGGTCAGGACACTCTCTTGGTAATTTTTTCAGATGTCCATGAGAATGATGGTGATGGCACCAGTGGGACTCCCAGCCAAGGCAGCGGACTTTGTTGTCTTGATGCAAGAAACTGTGGTGGTGCTGCTGGTCAACCTGGAGGGCCTGAGGGACTGTTTATTTGGAAAGAAGGTAGTTCCCTCTTTCCAATGGGTAAGGAGACAGAGAAGAGGTGCAGCCATGTAGTCCTTCAAGCAGACTGGAAGGAGGATTGCTTCTCATGCACACCTGCAGCACTTGGGAGCAAGTGCCAGAATCATGTTGCCAGGAGGAGGGGCCAAAGCCAGCAACAAATGTCCAAAATGAGCCATCAAGCAAGCAAGCTGGAGGTGGTGTCAGGAGCAGAGGTAAGAAGCTGAAATAAGGAAGAACAGGCAATGTACCAGGGGCTCTGCTCAGTCCTAGCTCCTGCCTGCCCTGGACAGTAAGAGGAACAAATGTTCAACCACCAGCTTGGACATGGGTCAGAATGGGCATGGTGGCCACACAGGCTGGAGGTGGAGACCCCTGAACTCCTGGGCCTTCTAATGGTGATCAGGATTCATCCTGGAGGTGAGGCTACTCAGGTGGCTGTGGCCGAGGTGGCAGCAGGAGGGCAAAGGCAGGGCACCATGCCCGTGGTAGACCAAGGGCCCTGGTGAAGACTTGGGTGACCTTAGGAAGCTCAGGGGTCTTCTCTGGGCCTGGGCAGCACTCAGTATGCTCCAGCTCCTGGAGGGGGTCCACCTCCGGAGATCCCTCACCTTCTAGTCATAGGCTGCCAGCGCAGGAACCCAGATGATCTGATGTCTCTTGCCAGCTGGGGCAGGCAGTATGTTCTGACAGACACCCACACAGCTGGCGGGCTTGGGAAGGTCTACTGCAAGAGACTTGTAAGCGGGTAACTGTTGGGAGACCTATCATTTGTCTACTGATCGGAGTCCTGACAAGTTAAGAATGTTCTCCTTTGGTTGCCTGGGGACTCAGCAGGAGGCCCCCTCCTTACTTAGCCTGAGCAAAGCAGAGAACTGAAGCAATTACCCAGATTTTTCAGGCAAAAGTCCCCACAAAGTGGCCATTGAGCTAGGGAAAATGCAAGTGGCACCTTCTTTTTAAAATCCTACATTCTCTACTTCAGTTGCTTTTAAAACAAAAACAACAACAACAAAAAAAACCTTATTGTGTTGAAGTGTCTTTAGATGTAGACTCAGCTGGGAACTCATTGTGCTCCCCCAGGATTCACATCGGCCCCAGCCTTCGCAGCTCCTCCCAGGATGATTGCAGCATTGAGTTGAAATTGAACAGATTAGTAAATAGATTTCCATCTTTGTGCTACACAATAAACAGTATTGGAAAGAACACATGAGACGATTACTGGATAAAAAACCTAATCAATCCAATCAGAAGGAAAGGAGTCTCAGTTATGGCAGAGCACAGGGCGTCAGCAAACACCTGGAAGAAAGGAGTTACTGAAACTGCTGAAGTCTCCTCTGGGAACCAGTGAGTTATCCATCCAGGACCAGAACTTCTTGTCAGTCCCTGCTCCTCCCTTTTCTGTCCATTGGCAAATTCTGATGACCTCTCCTCAATAGACCGAGTCCAAGCTGGCCCATCCAGTTCCTGGGTGAGTCCCACCAACAGGACCTGGACTGTGTCTTTCTGGTTCTGGAATGTAGCATGTGCTCATGTGCCCATGGAACTGCACCCTCCCCTGACCCTCCTCCTGTGTGTCCAACTTACACAACTGGCCTCTGCCTTGAGTCTTGGTAGTATTGTTTGCATGGCCCAATGTGTTTGTAGAATGGTGCCCAGCACAAGTAGTTTTTTTGGTGTGAGGTGATGAAGAGAGATACATTATCAGGCGACTCCTCTTCACCCATGTCAAGCCCAAACGGAGCATTGATCATCACATTCCAGCCAGGAAGTAGGGGCTCTGGGCTTCGAAATCCACCCTAAGTGTTCAGGATCCTGGACTGCTGGCAGCATGTCTAGGCCTGGATCTGTCTGCTTGTAGGGTTCTCACCCATGCTGCGATAGGGCAGAATGAGCTCAGAGTCTATGTGGGTAGACAGGCAATCATCTGAATCTAAAGATAACCATGAAGGTGGCAGGCAGGGGAGGAGACAGATAGCACACTCTGCCTACTGATCATACAAGCATGACCCTGAGGATCACAATCAGGACTTCAGCCAGTGTCAGCAACTCCTCCCATCCCAGTGTCTGCCAACATTTACCTCATGTCATATCCTCAAGGTATGGAGGAGTCATCCCAGACTTCTTCCTGCTTAGAACAGACTGCATTGGTTGAATTTATCTCCAATAATCCTTTTGTTTGCTAATTCTGGAGGTGTCCATTTTCTAGTACAAAAATACAAATCCTCTTACTAGTGCGATCAAATTCAACTCAATATGACAATCACAAGCTCGATGCAAGGGCTGCGTCTCTATAACTTACAAGGTCTCATAAGCAATTGATTTGAAAGCATGCTGTGTCTTCTGGGTTGAATGCTCTGCTTGTATGCATGCATGTAACTCCTGCGTGACCTTCCTACTGGCATGTCCAGCAGAAGATACATAAGGAGGATGCTGTGTCAGCACAGTGACGAGAAGATGCAGTCCACATGCTAGAGAGGTCGGAGAGCCACTGGGCATTGGGCCACCTGAACCCCTAACCCCTGGGCTTTCAGCCTCTCCATCTCAGATTCTGGTCTCCCGTCCCCTGCACTCATACCTGCTCTGGGCCCAGCAGTTTGGTGGCTCCTCCCATTTCTCTGTGTTTCAGAATTCAGCTTTTCTTTGTTCTCATTGTACATTCTTTTGGTTTTGATGTTCTATGGAGTATCAGGGAAGAAACTCCATCATTTCCTTGCATTCACTGCAAGATAAGAACTGCTTGGATGCTTCCCAAAACAGAGCTGCCAGTGGACCTCATAGTTATCTCCGTATATGGCTTTTCTGGGCTGCTACAGAGACAGAGAGAGCTCCAGCTCAGGAGTTTAATAAACCTGACTTTACAGCCTGGTTACACCCCCTTATTGCTTTGAGTACCTGGCACAGTATCCTGTGTGCTGTGGGTACTGAGAAATTTTGTGCCTAAACAGATGACCAACTGTTTTACTATTAATTTTGGTGAGTCATGGGGCCAGGAAGGGTAGATCCTCGGTTTTCTTTACCAAATGTAACAGACATCTCTTGCTTTTGTCTATTCAACTTTCCTTTTCCCTTCTTGTACAGCCAAATCTTCTGTTTCAATGATGAACACATAATTGAAATAAATTTAGTGGCTTGAAACAACCATTTTATCCTTTATGATTCTGTGGATTTACTGGGCTAAGCTGGGTGGTTCTTCTACTCCTCCTGGTATCAACTGGGCTGCAGTTACCTGAGGCTTGACTAGGCTGGAATGTCCAATGTTGTCCCTCGTATGATAGTAGCTGGGACTGGCTGTCAGCTGGAAGTCAGCTGTGGCTATTGACCTGAGCACCTCAGTTCTTCTCCATATGGCCACTCTATGCGGTTTAGGCTTCTCACAGCATGGTGGTTGGGTTTGAGGAGAGAGCATTCCAAGTGAATGGAAGCAGGTTGCAGATTCCTTAAGTCCAGCTTTGGTAATAAAATAACACCACATCTACTACATTCTACCAACCAAAACAAGTCACAAACTAGCCCAGATTCAAGAGGGGGAGAAGCACATTCCACCTCTCGATGCAAGGCATGCCAAAAAAGTTTAGGCTTTTTAGTCTACCATAACTAACTTTGGAAAACTGCCAGTCAGAGCTCTAGACCCCTGTTCACAGAGATGGAGAATTGGTGCACACCTAGACAATCAAAGTTCCTTGTCCCGACTCTCCCTGCTACAAGCCCTATCTTGGCAGTTGGCCCACGAATAGGCACCATGACCAAAGTTCGGTCACCAAGACTCCCTCCTTGAGATCTAATATATGGGCAAAAAGAGAGACATACTTCATTCTTTATTTGGGGGCTAGGTGGCTGGGATGACATGAGCCTGAAGATGTCTGTAACCAGAGAGTTCCTCTAAGCCACCTATCACAAAAGCTCATCTGCTTTAGAAAACAGTGCTGCAAATGTTCAGAAAAGAGCGGGGAGACAAGAAGGGAGGGAGACAGGTTGAGAGAATGGGATGATGAGGAAGACAGCAACAATGATGATGACAATGTCATTGGTTGAGGCCTGGTGTCCCCAGACTTCCAGTTACAGCCAACAAATTATCTATTTTGCTAAAGCTAGTTTTAGTTGGTTCTTGTCACCAGTGATTGAAAAGGAAGTCATTCGTTAAAGTTTGGTTTCCCATCTAGAGGACAGTGATGATAGTAGGACCCATTATAGGCCAGGTGCTATGCCAGGTGCATTATGTTCTTTTCTTTTCTTTTTTTTAGACAGAGTCTCACTCTGTTGCCCAGGCTGGATGGAGGGCAGTGGCAAGATCCTGGCTCACTGCAATCTTTGCCTCCCGGGTTCAAACAATTCCTGTGCCTCAGCCCTCTGAGTAGCTGGAATTACAGGCATGAGCCACTGTGCCCCACCATATACTTTGCTTTTTCTTCATTTAATGTTCACAGGAATCCTGGAGGGTCAGTATTATTGTTGTTCCCACTTTACAGATAAGGAAACTGAAGCTCAGAGACTCAGATGTAGACTTAGCTGGGATCTCACTGTGCTCCCCCAGGATTCAGGCCCTTCTCACAATGAACACAACCAGGAAATGGTGTAGCCCTGCTTCCAACTCTTTTGAGCAACCAAACCTAGGAGGCATCCACAGCTCTGCACTGCCCCAGAGAGGGCATGTAGGTCAGGCAGGGAAGGCATGGTTAGAGTGAGGCTTAGGGTGACTTTCTGGGACAAGTGTGCCAACAATACAAGGCCATTGTGAGAAAAAAGAAAATAAAAAGAAATCCCGTATCTCCTCTAAATTCTTCTTCTTTGGGGGCATCTTCCTAGAATCACAAACTCATGGTCAAAATTAAGCAGATTCAAGCCATAGGTAGTTCTAAAAATTTGGGAAAAGAGTATCTCTTTGTGTTTTAAATTAAGTTTCTAGTTTTAACATACTCCAATTTTGAGGAAGAGAAGAAGGAATTAATAGAGAGTGCACGTCCTCCTGCCCTAGCTCTGGAGGAAACTCACAAGGTTCTGTCCCAGCTCCCAGCTCCCCTACTCTGTATTCTCAGCTATCTTGTGAGAGCCACTTCCTATCTGTTATTTGCAAGTCACTGACAATTATCAACCACATGGATGCCTAACAAGGGGGTAAGCATAGCAGAGCAGATTAGGGCAGTCTTGCAATTGGACAGTTTGCTAAATATAAAAACAACTCTACCCCTTCCCAAACATTTATTTCAATACCCATTACCCATATGGGTCTATTCAAGGCCAAGATGCCAGAGCTGGTGAATGTCTTCAAGAAAGAGAGCAGTGTATTTCACTAATATTTACTGAGCACCTATGATGTACCAGAACTGACCAAGAGTAAACCTTTGATGCTGCTTCCTGTGTCAGGAACTTAACCAAAATCTCATCCCTAGGCTGTCTGTTCTCTGGCCGTAGGCAAGAATTATGCAGAATTCAGTTAGCTTCCTGACAAAAATGGACTTGAGGCCCTAATGGGATAAATAAACACACACTGGATGCATCCAATGCACCTTTTTCTGTCACTCCTGGCTCTGCCTGGGGCTGGACTTGGGCTGCACAGATTAAGGCAGCTCTTAAATGATACATGGCCATCCCTAGATACTGGAGATGTGATCGATTACCCAAAACCTCTTACTAGGGGAGGTTCCTACACCCTGGCACTGGAAATGATTGCTTTTGCCATAACTGTCCCCATTCCCCATGCTCCCATTTTACGACCTGAGTTTGGAAATCATCTCTCAAACTCAAGATTCTCTCAATGCCTTTCAGAATAACCTCCTGGGCTCCTTCCACTGGAACCTGGAAAAGCTCTTACTTGCTGAGATGTTAAATCTGGCTCACATCAGCAGTAGCTGACCAAGCGTCCTCTTCCCATGGGGGCAACAGTGGGAGATTGACGCAGGCCATGTAGAAGCAGCAACCTTAGGCTGACAATTGGGGCCTATTGGCAATTGGACTGACTCTGCCCCCACCTCTAGGTGGCTATGGATGTCTACATCTACTGCACAGACCCCGCTGCTTGTCATAACCAGACAGCCTTGTCCAGCCCACCTGAGGAAACAGTTGAAGCTTACTCCCATAGGTACCCAAGTACCTATGATGGATACCATCAGCTGATAAGCCACTGGCCCATCTGCCTGTCAGCCCTTCTGATAAACCACCCTCCCCAAAAGAATGGGTCTCTACACCTCCCTTCTGCCATCCCTTTCCCAAAGAAGACTGGGATGCTGGCCTTCCTCCAGATCTTATTGGCCCCCTTTGCTGGAGCCAGACTCTGTTTTAGGGCCCTTCCTTTATTCACCCAGGACACACTTAGCAGAGTGAAGTTAGTCTCTAGAATGGTCTGATCAGGCTGTTGTGACAAAATGCCACAGACTGGGTGGCTTAACAATAGAAATGTATGTCCTCACTGTTCTGGAGACTAGAAGTCTGAGATCAAGGGCAGGATTGGTTACTGGTGAATTCTCTCTTTCTGACTTGCAGACCTTCTACTTGTGACCTTATGTGGCCTTTTCTCTGTGAGTGCATGTGGGGAGAGAGATAGCATGCTCTGGTGTCTCTTCTTCTAATAAGGACCTCTGTCTTATCAGATGGGGGTCTTATTGGATGGGGGTCCTATTGGACTAGGGATCCTAGTAGAAGGACCCACCTTCATGACCATACGTAACCTTAATTACCCCCATAAAGGCCCTAGCTCCAAATACAGTCATGTTGGGGTTGGGGCTTCAACATAGGAATTTTGGAGACACAATTCAGGCTCTAATAATCTCCTATGCTAGGATGAGCCCAAACACTGTTTGGAACTCTGGGGGGCCACTACTCACCCCTCCACATCCCATCCCCTTTGGACCAAAATCCTTAAACATCGAAGCTGAATTTGGCCTTGCTTCATGTCCCTGAAAACTTGATTAGAAAAATCATAGACATTTCTACCACTCTAAAACACCCAGTCCTGACTCGAAAGGTTTCCCTGAGCCCTGAGCAGCTGTTGTGGGACCCCATTTAGCTCCTCAGTCTGACCCCATGACCCTCCACCAATTCCCACCTGCTTGGAGGCAGGATCGGGTCCTGGGTGACTGTTAGGAAGGTGCAGCACACCTCGGAAGCCTCCGTTTCTGTTTGCCTCAATGTCCCCTGTACTTCTCCTTGAAAACTTTCACCTTATAGTGCTGGCGAGGGGACAAGCCAGGAAATGAGGTGAAAACATCAACATATTTTACCCTAAAATGTATTTATTTGATGTATTTTGAAGTGGCTGTTCAAAGAACCAGCCAGCAGAAGTAGCCCTGCAAAGCTGTCTTTTGTTGGGGGGATTTGCATCTGTAGAGAATGTGCATTGATGCAGCCAGGTCTTCCCTTGTCCGGATCTAGGAAAGATTAACTGAGAATCTGACATCTTTAAAGGTCTGAAAGAAACATTTACCATCTATTCTCTCTGAGGGCTGCTACCTTTGAGGTTCCTTCTACAGAGCAAGACCACCTTTGCTAGCCAGGCCTCCTCTTCTCTTCCCTCCAATAACCTGATCACCACCATAACCTGGTTTGGGCCAGGCTCTGACCCCTATTCTTTCTGTAATCTCAAAATGGTGTGTAAGGTTCTGCACCCCATTGGAAGTGCAAGTGTTAAACATTTATGTGCCTTTTCTCCAATTAATCTGCCTTTTGTGAGCTGATTTTTCAATGAAACTTCAGAGGGCGAAAGGGAAGTTTTCCCTTGGCCCCTGCAGGAGTCATACAGATAAGGGTGGAAGGACTTGGGGCTGGGAAAGGGAAGACACTAAATGAACTCTCAGTCTGGGTTTGTTGAGCAGCAGCCCTGTGGGTAGATGCAGCAGGAAGGAAACCAGATCAGGCAGAGGTTGAGAGCAGCTGCCTCATCTCAAGCAAGGCCGCCTTTCTTTGCCTCCCCTGGAGCAGGGCTTGCTGTGGTCTGGCTGCCAAGAGTTTTCTCAAGCCAGCAGCTGTGCTGGGGCACGTGGTCTCCAGTGCAACGGCTGAGCTCCTTCACGCCAAGTGGACCTCACTTCCCTTTCTCTTGCAAACCCCTGTTAAAGGCTGAAATGTGGCCCTGCCTCATCCTCCCTTGGCTTAAGCTTTTGCCTCTGAAGGGCACCAGAGGGAGACATCCCTGCAAGTCCTGTGGGAGAAGCTTATTCTCCTGCATCAGGGACACATGATAGACCTAGCGTGTAGCAGCCCAAGATGCCAAAGCATCTGGCCGTGCCCTCTTGTCTGCAGGAAACATAAAGACCTTGCTGGCCTCCTGCAGGCCCCAGATAGGTCCAGAATTCCCTGGGGATCTATGAGGACTTCCTGACTTGTCTTCCACTCTGTGTTTCCCACCATGTCCATAGGTATGTTGCTTGAGCCCTAACACCCTCCCGCCAGTTCTTTCATTATTCATTCACTCAACAAATACAGCACACAGATTCTAACAACGTGCTGGAACTGCAAGAAGGAACAAACAAGACCCCTGCCCTTGCAGAGCTCATTGATTAACTGAAACAGTCAATGACAAGTAAAGCAACAATAAAAATGTAAAGGGCGTATACCCTATACTCTAACTCATATATGGAAGTAAGGGGTGCTATGGGAACACCGAGTTGGGGCCTGCATCAGTTTCCTAAGGCTGCTGTAACAAATCACAATTTTGGTTTAAAACAACAGAAGTGTGTTGTCTCATAGTCCTGCAGACAGGAAATCGAAAATCAAGGTGTTGGCCAGGCCCTGCTCCCTGGAGAGGCTCTAGGGAAGGACACTTCTTGTGTCTTTCTCGCTGATGACCCTTGGCATTCCTTGGCTGGCAGCTGCATCTCTGTCTTCCTAGGCATATGGCATCCTCCCTGTGTGTCTGTGTCCAAATATCCCTCTGCTTATAAGGACACCAGTCATGAGATTAGGGCCCACACCAATCCAGGATGACTGCGTTTTAACTTGATTACATTTGCAAAGACCCAATTAACAGATGAGGTCACATTCACAGGTAGTTGGGATTTTAGGACTTGAACATATCTTTTGGGGGTTCACAATTCAACCTACAATAGGGCCCTTCACCTGGACTTGGATCATCAGGGTAGGCTACCTAGAGGAAATGAAATTAACCTATGAGAGGGAATAAGGGTTAGCCAGGTAAAGAACGAAGAGGGGAAAATGTGATAAGTCTGGGGCAAGAGAGGGCTTGGAGCATTTCAGATGATAAAGGTAACCTGCAATCTGGCACTGATTGGCAGTAGGAGTGACACAGGGTGGAACTAGGGCTGAACGGTGCCCCGTGCTGTATGTTAAGGGACTTGGATTCTATCCTCAGGGCAATGGGAAGCCACTGAAAACCTTTATGGAAGAGACTGACACAGTCATATTTGTACTATAGAAACATCACTCTTGTGGCTATAAGGAGAATTTATGGGAGGGGGCACTTGGGGACAGGGAGACAGGTGAGAAGGCCTGTGTTATGGTCCAAGGTAAAGAGGATGTTGTTTTAGACTATGGTCAGGGCATAGGAAGTGGAAAGAAGAGAATGGGCTGGGGAGATACTTACGTAGTGGAATCAGCAAGACCATATGATTGAAGAGGTGTGGGGAGACATTGCTAGTCCATAGATTCAGGGGTTTCAGGCAGGCCTCTGGCCCAGGGCATTCCCAGAGAGGACGGATCACACCTCCCAGGGGAGCTTATGCCAAGGAGGAAGCCCCTTACATAAAGCATGTACAAAGATGTTTTGGGCTTTGATGTGAAATGCTCACGGCATTTACACAGTGTGGAGCCAAACACCCAGAGGGCGAGGGGCCTGTTGTTCTTCAGAGAAAGCTGTGGTCAGGTTTCCACCAACACGGAGCAGCCACAAATTATGACATTATTTGGAGGAAGCAAGTTTAAAAGACAAAAAAACCCAGTTCAGGACCTACCTGTAAGACTGGGTTGAAACTTGGGAACGCCGCATGGGCGGGTGGGGATTGGAGGGGATTAGGGCGTGTGTTAGGCAGAAGGAGCTCTGGGTCTCCATCCCATATGATCTTCTTCTGGTCTTTTGAGTTCACAACACCTGCCGATCTCCCTTCTCCTCCACCTACTTCACCTAATGCTTTGGATTGATGGTTGTTCTGTCCCTTTCCCCATGTCCCATCCCAGGCTGGCCTGACTTGCCTGTCCCTAGACTACAGCCTCCAGGGCTGCCTAGCTCCTGAGGTGCTCCTACAGGCCTCCCAACCTGGTCACAGGCACTCCCTCCCTGTTCCACGAACCCTCTCCCCCAACCCCAGCTGCTGATCCAGCACCTTTCCCAGCAGAAAGCAGCTGACCAAGAAACATGGAAATGAAGTTACATTTTAAACTCTGAGAATTAGAGAGGTTTTGGAATAATAGACTCAAAAAAAAAAAAAAAAACCCAGGATAATTGGAGTTGTTATTTATGAAGCCAGGCACTGTGCAAAGAGAATTGCATGCATCATCTCATTTGATCTCCACAATCCCCTGAGTATCACTCTCTCTGTTTTACAGATGAGGCGATGGAAGCACAGAGAGTTAAGTGACGTGTCCACAGTCACACAACTTGCCCAAGGTTATATGACTAGTATGTGGCAAAGTCAAGATGCAAAGCCAGGTCTGTGTGATTTTAAAGCCTGTGCCGATGATCCCTCCACTTCCTGTCTCCCAGCACCTGACTGTGCATGTGGACTGCTCCATCAGGAATCTTTGTTGCACTACGTCCCCTCATGACCTCATCAGTCAGCGTGGGATGCTCTCATCCCCAGATCAACGCCACAGACAGGCTCAATGAGATTTAGAAAAAAATCTCTGGTACAGAATTTATGTTAACCATACTCCTTGTCTCATAGCTCATTATCCTAAAAAGTCTGTGCAAAGCCTTCCATTGTTTTATGGGCTCCTTTCCCACTTTATCCACAGTCCTCACTCCAATTCCCTTTCCTCCCCTAGGTACTCACCATAGGGTATTTGATATATGGCCCTACATACTCATGGATCCTTGTTAAAATCTAATGTTGTTTCGTGGTGTGTATGTGTTTTTAATTTACACTAATGGCGCTGTGCTATAAATCTTGTCCTGTTTCTTACTTTTTTTTTCCTACTCTGCATTAGGTTTTTAAGATTTATCCCTGTTGCTCTTTACACTGCTAGTCCATAGCTTCAACCACTTCCCCCATCTCTTCCCTGTCCATTCTCCCAGGCTTCAGCCTACCGGGAACAGTGCCTGGGTGATCATTCTGAAACATGTCCCTTATGAATCTGTTCAGGAAATGCCCTCTGGACTCTCTTCCCAGGAGAATATTCCTGGGTCATAGACTTTATACAAACTTAATTTCACTAAATATTTCCACAGTATTTTCAGAATGACTCTGGATATTTATTTTGTTAGTAGCAACGGTTCCCATCTCTCCATTTTTCTTCCAACATGTAGTTTCAGCTACTTCTTTAATGGTGCGATTGATTGGTATCCAAAGGAGGGGAGCTACAAGATCACAGGGCCGAGTCTGTCACCTACCCCAGGATAACGGCACCTCCTTGGCTGCTGGCATTGAGAACTATTCACACACCTTCCATGCCCTGCCCTGTGCCATGTGTGAATCTCCCTCTTTGTCTGTCTTGACTTGTCTTGCTCTGTTTAATCGGAGCCACCCAACAGCATTAGGTAGAACTCAGAATTGGTTGTGTGATTTGGTGTTCTTGTGTATGAAGATGTACCCACTGTATCAATATTCTTCCCAGACCTTGCTTAATGGACTCCAAAGATAGCTGTGCTTCTTTCTCGTCTCCAGTGCCAGCCCTTCAGGGCCTCAGTTTTCCCAGTCCTCTCAGTCTCAGCTACTTTTTCCTCCTCCCTGCCTCATATACACCATCTGACCTAGATGGAAATCCCAGCATGCTGTCCTCCCTAGGATGGATGACCATTTGCATAACTAGCAGAGTAACCTGCAGAGAACTTATTTTTGGCTTTTCAGTATTGTAGAAAGACATTTCCCTAAATTTCCCTTATCTGTTGGGAAGGGGAAAATTCTCCTTTGTGTGTCTAAGATTGGGTTTCTTTATGACTGGCTACCCCACTGTGGAAGAGAGAGGTGGAAGAAGTCCTCTGTGTTCCAGAACTTGACAAAGAAACTGGTCCAATGCTGGGAGACACTCTTGGACTGACAGTGGAGTCCTAAAAATCAGTTTACATATAGCATCCATGAGGCAATGTGTAAATGGAAGAGAAAGCAAAGAAGCTGATGTTTAGAGACAAGGACGAGGTGGAAGAGCAGAGCAAAGCAGAAATAGAAGGTCATGAGGAACTTGAAAACAAACAGAAATGGGGAGAATCACTGCTTGACAATAGTATCACCTTACCATTGTCACAAAAATACTGCGTAACAAATACCCAGACAATGTTAGTGTCATATGGCAAGTATTTATGTAGCCTGCGCATCTATTGGCTAACTGGGATTGGCTGATATAGGATGGGCTTAGCCAGTTGGTTCTGCTGGTTTCATCCAGGCTCACTCTTGCATCTGTAGCTGGCTGGGGACTGACTGATCTAGGCTGGACTCTGTTGGTGGCAACTCAGCTCCACACATCTCTCATTTTCCTCTTGGGACTAATGGGCCAACCCAGGCATGCTGTTCTCATGGGAGTGGCAAAGTGCAAGATGACAAGCCTAATCCTGCACACACTTTCCAAAGCTGTGGTGTTGTGTAGCTTCAAAACGATTCCAAACACTTGTATGGTTTGCTCCATGAATGATATATGTGCTCCTATGATAAGAGCTTGGAGTGAACTCCTTCTGCCTTTGGGATTGTTACATCACATGTTATCAGACGCCATATATGAGTTACTGACCTGAACCAGTGGACTTCACAATACATGGAAACCTAAGAGTTTGACAGAACTTTTGAGAGCTTAGGGTGCAGCAGACTACACTGTTGACTGCTTTTCTGAAGACAGAGCCTACACTGTACCAGGATGCACTCTGTCAACCTCTTCCCCAAGACCCACAGCTCAGGCTGTGTGAGACAGGGCCACACCCTATTAGCCTTGCCTGCCAATATCGCACCACCTTCTAGGAGGAAGAAAGGACTGGCATGAAGTGGAGCCAGGGTTAGAATCCAGCTGATGAAGCTGGGAGTCAGCTTCAGGCCCAAGTTCAACTGGCCGAGGGCCATGGGATGGAGCCTTCATGCATGTGTGTGTGTATGTGTGTGTGTGCATGTGCACTTGTGTGTATGTGTGTGTGTGTGTATTTTCTCATTGTACTTCAATGAGGCTGAGGCAGGTAGGTACTACAGAAGGCTGGGCATCCAGGCAAGAGCTTCCTCTACTTCTTTCCCTTCCTCCCTCCTTCTTGGAGAGTGGGAACCGTGTGGGCTGCCCTCGCTGCCTGCCATTGCCACTGCAGAGTTATGGGTAGCCCCAGTGGCCCTATGCTGTTCAGGAGCCAGATCTTTGGGAGTTTTATGGGTGATGAGAATGTATGAACCAGAACAAGTTTGACTCCTTGACCCCCCCATTGAACTGGCAACAGGAAAAGTGAAATCAATTCTGGTAACCTGAGCAGCAGGAGAAAGCAGGCAAGAGTAACGAGAAACCATCAAGGCCATTTTCTCACCTGCACAACAGGGAAGAGGAGAAAAAGCCAAGCCAATAACAACACAGTGATTGCATATCAATGCCTGCTGTGTGGCAGACACTGGGCTGAACAATGGGATGCACAAGTGCATGTCCTGGAACTGGTGCTAGTCTGGTTGAGGGCAGGGGATACACATATAGAAACATAAATACAGCACACTGAGATGGGATGAAAGACAGAGTGCTGTTTGAACCTACAGAAGGCAAGACCAGGCAGCTTGGGCAAGGGGTCCACATAGGGAGTCCTAACATGCGCTAGGTTCCACCACAGCAACAAACCACCTCAACTTTTAAGGTTTAAAACCAAGGTTTCCTTCTCCATTGTGGGTTAGCAGGGGCCTCTATCCCACACGATCATTCTTACTCTGGGACCCAGGTTAAAAGAGCAGCTGGCATCCGGCTGTTTGTGGTCACCATGCCAGGGGAAAGAGGATTCTAGAGAGCCTCACATGGGTGAGCAAATACTCAGGCCCAGAACTGACAAGTGTCACTCTCACCCATGACTTACATCAGGGCTTGGACATGCAATCCTATAGTGTGCCCAGCAGGTGTGGAAAATGAAAAATCTGGTGAGTAGCACTCAGGGATGCCACAGAATGTTGGAGATGCTTCCAAGAGGAGAAGAATTTTGGGATGGGGTTTAATGAAGAAGTAGGCAATGAGGCAGAGAAGGGAAGGACCTTCCAGGCTCAAAGGCTCCATGGAGACATAAAAATGTAAGGTGAGTTCCAGGAAGCCTAAGGGCGGTGGGTGGTGGAGTGAGAGAGGCAAGGGGTGGCCTCAGTGTAAAGCTTCTTGTAAGCCTTGCTTGGTGATTTGGAGTTTATCCTCAGCAATGTGCAGGCAGCAGGCATCTCTGAGCAGCACAGTGCCGAGGATGCTTAAAAGGGAAGTGCCCGGGAGGATTTGGGGAGAGCTATATCGGGCACTCAGCTTCCTAAGCAGAGGCCTGCAGTCAGCTGGCCTCAGCCTTCATTGTCTTTGTTTCCCTGGATAATGCTTTTTATAACTCTGCAATATCCAGCACTTGCTCTTACTTTAAAGATTTAAAAAATCTGCTGTTGTGACTGGGGCAGTTTGGGTGAATGAAATCATGTTTTTTGTTGGACTGTGGAGACAACATATATAAATGATATCATTGGCGCTGAGAGCTTGGCAGCTCCCGGATGCATCAGAGGTCGTTCTTAGAGCCCTCATTAGGGCTGTACATCACAAGTCGCCACAAGACCGAAGGAGGGCAATATGATTTTTTGATGAGACTTCTGAGGACAAATGTCTCCGAAGAGGGTGTACAGCTGCGTTTTCAAGTTCCCATCTCCCATCTCTCTAGATAATTCCCTCGTCAACACAAAGAGAGGAGGCTGGGCAGGGAGGGAGCTGTGGAAGGAGTTGCAATGTGGGAAGGGCTTAGCCTAAAATTCCTTTGTCAAAGTTGAGTCCTTGGAACCATGTTTGAAACACTGCACTGCTACAGAGGAGTTTTCACAGATGGTGCCCCCATTGGGGAGAACCCTTAGCACTCTCTCTCCTGCTTGAACAGATGAAAGAAGACTTCAGTTCTGGTTCCCAAGAGGGATACATGTTGGAGAAAACACTGTTGACCTCCCTCTTGCCTCCATCACTGTGCTCACTTACTCTGGGATCTGTATCCTTTCTGTTGGTGAGTTTGACACTGTTGGCCAGGGTTCTAGGGAGCAGGATCACACAGCAGTGCTGGTCTCTCTTTCATGCCATGATCTCTCACACAGACACAGCCTACCTCAAAGAGAGATGAGAAGAGCCAGGCCCCCTCTCTTCTTCCTCCATGCTGTTAGCTCACCAGGGCAGATCTTGACCTCAAAGAATGCCATCTTCCTTTCTGGAGCCGGTCCTGTGATATGAACCTGGCTATCTTCAATTCATAGGATAGGGACTAAGAAATTTCATTTTGGCCTCAGGTCCAAGCCACCTTCTTCAATGTAGCTACTACTAGAGAGCCCACAAGCAAGCTAATAATTGGCTCCCCATTTGGCAATTTGTGTCCCTTTTCAGAGGGAGGAAGGGTTAGTAATCAGCACTTTTAACTACCAGCATGCAGCATTAACAAGTTCTCAAGGCCAGCAAGCCGTAGGGTTTCTGTCTTGCCTATGTTGGCCTGGTAACCCCTGACCATGATTAGGTTAAGAGTCAAGAGAGTCCCAGGACAGGAAACAGAAAACATCAGATTTGTGTTTTGGAATGAACCCTCTTGGCTGGATGTGGTAGCCTGTAATTCAGCACTTTATGAGGCCAAGGTGGGCAGATCGCTGGAGCCCAAGAGTTTGAGACCAGCCTGGACAACATGGCAAGACCCCATCTCTAAAAAAACTACAAAAATTAGCTGAGTGTAATGATGTATGCCTGTGGTCCCACCCATTTGGGAGGCTGAGGTGGGAGGATCCCTTGAGCCCGGGAGATCAAAGCTACAACAAGCTGAGATCATACCACTGCACTCCATCCTGGGCAATAGAATGAGACCCTGTCCCCCTCAAAAAAGCAAAAATATTAAAACAAAACAAATAAACAACAAGCAAACAAAAAACCTGAATAGAATGAACCAAATAGATGAACCTGGATTTATAAACCAGCTTTGTCACTTATCAATCTGTATGACTTTGGACAAGTCCTTTAAGCTCAGTTGTACAGTGGGAACAAGGATAGTACCTACTCAGGATAGTTTGGAGGAGCAGGGTTTGAAGGATGGTTTGGAGGAGCAGGGTTGAAAGCAAGGGGCCCAGTTAGAAGATTATGTAAAATCCAAGTCAGAGATGATGCCTGGGAAAAGGTGTACATCAGTCAGGCTCGAAGAGAAAAAAAGAACAGGTAGAAGATGTATGTAAGAGATTTATTGCAAAGAATTGACAGACATGACTGTGGGGGGCTGGCTAGGGAAGCCCAAAACCTGCAGGGCAGACCATTGGAAAGGACAGGCTGGAACTCCTAGGTGTGGGGTGGAGCTGCTGCCCACAGGTGGACATTTGTCTTCCTCAGGGAAACCTCAACTCTGCTCTCAAGGCCTTTCGACTGATCATATCAGGCCTACACCAATATCTAGGGTGATTTACCTTACTCTGAGTCCACTGATTATGGACTACACATCTACAAAATATCCACCTAGATTTGTGCTTGATGGAGTAACTGGAGACGGCAGCCTAGCCAAGTTGACACAAAAAATGACCACTCCAAAGGGCTTTGTTCATTCTCTGTATAGTAGAGACCATGATAATTTAGAACAAGACTTACTAGAGAGGCTCTTTGGCTGTGCCTTGATGTGGGCCACAATAGCATAAAAAACTCCAGCTGGCTGGTTGTCAGTCGCTACCTAAAGTAGTAAGGAGCCAACTGAGGCAGCATGGGTGGCTTGTTACCATTTGCCCAAAAGTCCATAGAAGGATTTCATGGCCAAAGGCAGAAGCTACAAAGAACTGGGCTCCCTGTTGCCACAGGTGTAACATGAGGATACTGATACCCACTTCAGAGGGTGTCTGTGAGGATTAAATGAGCTAGAAATGACTTGTAAACTGCAGCTATACATATGTATCAGAGTTTCTGAGACAGACTATGAAATAATTTATATGTATCAGCCTCCAAGTCTAAATGTCTGCACTTGTAAGACTAGTGTTCCTCACTAATTACTAATCAGCTATAGCTGTGTTAATAAACTAGCTTCCAACAACGTAATAACAAAGCTCAACTTTAAAAAGCATGAATCAGTATTTTAGAAAGTTATGTGAAGCTATTTCAAGAAGTGTGGTAGGAATGACATTTACGTGACTTGTTTCATACATAATCTTGGAGACCGCCTACTTATCTTCTCACATGTAACTGAAACGTTGCGTCCTTGGTGAAGGCTGCCCTAATGTGCCCAGGCCTGGTTATGGGCCTCACCACAGGGTGACCACTGATAATGGATGTCCAGAGACAGACCTAGCCACGTGCAGCCTACCTCAGCTGTCGCCACCTAGCATGCACCTCCAACCACCATCTCCACATCCTACAGTCCCGCCTGTTAGTATATTTACAGCCCCCTTCTGTTTGGTGAGTGGGATGAAGGGGGTCTGGAAACCTGGTCCCACCCATCACATCTGGTGTCTGTTGTCCCTGAGGACCTGAGCCCTTGGATTGAGCTGACTCTCCTTTCCTCCAGTGGGTGAGCCACCATGCTTAAGGCACTATGCAAAGTGCTATACATGAATCATTTCAGCTAACATTTATATATTTACTGCCTCTTACATTTTAGCCACTTTCCTAAGAATGTGGTATATATTAATTTATGTAACCATCATAACTCTATGAGTAGGTACTATCCTTGTTCCTATTGTGCAACTGAGCTTAAAGGACTTGTCCAAAGTCATACAGATTGGTAAGTGACAGAACTATGTTTATAAACTCAGGTTCATCTAACTCCACAGCCAATGTCCTTAGCCATGACCCCATATTGCATCCACAAAACAACCTAGATATTCCATCTCCATTTCACTCTGCCACCTGCCCCTCCTACACACACACACACACACACACACACACACACACACACACCACTTTCAGGCACCTGCGATATTACTGTAGTTTGGAGTTTTTGGTAATCTTAACTTTGTAATTCGGGCTCCTGGGTCCCCTCAAGCAACCTGGTTAATTCCTCAGTTAATTCCTAATCTTCTGTTCACTGGTCTTACTCTCTCATCCCTTCCATCAGTCCTCCAGCAGGCACAGAATCAAAACAACGACAACAAAAAACTGAAGTGCCAAATCCACTGTCTTGTGACCATCAATCCAGGCTTCTATTCCCTCATGGATCCCACTACACCATCTGTATCTGATGGTGTCTCTGGCTCTTCACTGGCCTGTGCATTCCTTTCAGGCAGAGATTGGATCTTACTTACCTTTCTTTCCTCAGATCCCAACTCAGAGGAATCAATGAAAGGGTGAGTGATCTGCAACATTAGTGGGAAACCTCCGCTCAGGCACGAGGTGGAAATAGGGCCAGTGGGAAAAGTTAAGCGGATTAGTAGGGGGCAGATAAGCCTCATGGCTGCTGGCTGAGTGGAGATTGGAGAGTGGCAGTTTACATTTCCACTGACAGCTGGGGACTTATGGAACTGAGGAATTCATATCAGGGCTATGGTTCTTCCCAGAGTCAGCTATGCAATGATGTTGACAGGGTTGGCCCCCTGATTCTGTCCAAGCACCATTGTCCAGATTTCTCTGCCATTTGCATTTATTGAAATTAACTCTTATTTCCAGGGAAAGCATGACAAAGATACAGATGGTAGCACCTTAACCAGTTTAGAGGAAGGTAATGAGGGAAAGAGAACAAAAGGGAAGAAGGAGAGGGGGCAAGAAGAAGGAAGGAGAAGAGAGAAGAGATGGGAAAAAAAGCAAAAGCATGGGGGAAGGGAGAGAGAATATTTCAAAGCTGACTTCAAGAGGCTCTGTGGCATGGATGTTCAGCAATCACAGATTAGAGGGTTCTAAAAGAATCTCTACATCTGTCTTCAGAGTCTCAATTTTGCCTCTGTAAAATGGGCAGTAACAAACTTGCCCTTCACGCTAAACTCTGCCATGAAGAAGGATTTAGGCATGATCTCAAGGATGTGGTGCATTCCTTCCCAGGAATGTCACGAGTCTTGGTGAGTTATTTTGCAAGATTTGAGACAGCTTAACACTGAGATGGAGAAATAGTTAATTTACCAGACTTCCAGGAAGACTGTGGAAGGCAGAGCAGCCTCACAGGGCTCTTGATTCGAGAGGCAATTGGAGCAGGGCCAACTGGACCGTCTCTACCAGTGGGGCTGCATGTTTGGGTCAAGATCTCTTGGCAGGAGCCATAGGTTTGAATGAAAGCAGGGCTTGAGGGAGTGCACTGGAACAGCAGTGTGCAGTCTTTGGTCCCTTAAAAATTATGCAAGACCCTGGCCGGGCGCAGTGGCTCATGCTTGTAATCCCAGCACTTTGGGAGGCCAAGGTGGGTGGATCACGAGGTCAAGAGATCGAGATCATCCTGGCCAACATGACGAAACCCTGTCTCTATTAAAAATACAAAAACTAACTGAGCATGGCGGCACACACCCGTAGTCCCAGCTACTTGGTAGGATGAGGCAGGAGAATCGCTTGAACCCGGGAGGCGGAGGTTGCAGTGAACCGAGATCGCGTCACTGCTCTCTAGCCTGGCAATACAGCGAGACTCCTTCTCAAAAAAAAAAAAAATTGTGGAAGACTCCAAAAACTTTTATGTTTTTTTAAACTCATTTTTTTAAACCCCATTTAAAGCAGAATGCACAAGCACCCACTTCATTGGCTCTCCCATCAGTGACATCATCAGGCATCAGGTAGATGCTAGAGAACTTCTCTGTGCACTTGACAGAGCATGAGAGTGGAAAATGCAAACCACATTTGGTGTGGTTATGAAAACAGTTTAGATCTCTCAGACACCTGGATACTCCCTGGCCTACCCTGTGAGAACTTCTGAACTACAGAAGTGGCAGAATGTTACACCTGATGAAAATCCTGCTGTAAGTCTTCAAGACCTCAGACAAGGCGGTGACCTCATGTGATGACAAGTGCGATTGGATTTCTTGAGCTATGTGTACCAGTTAATGTGTAAACAAGTCAGAATGATTCACTCAGCCCAAGGCACAAAACTAGAGGGCTCCAGAGAGAAGTACAGTCAGGAATTTGGGGAAATCACAGAAAGGGCCCTGGATCCATGTGAGGTATGAAATTTGAAGATTTGGATCCACTTTGTCTAAATCTGCCAGAAGCAGAAAGGCCCCATGTATCATCTAGGTTCAAACTGGTTGCTGTAAGTTCAAAAATATAACTCTTCCCAAAGGCCTTGAACCTATAGCAGCATCTGCACTCCCCTTATGAGGTCAGAATCTGTGCTCAGCCCTACCAGCCCCCTCCCCTTTCCCAGTGCTAGAGAAAACACGAAGCCACTGCAATCAAAATGAAATGTCAAATTTTTAAAAACCCAAGGAACAGCTGTAATTTGCAAGGAGACAGAATGCAATTAGCATACACTTGTCAGAATGGGAGATGGCTCTGTGAGCCCTTTATTGCCTTAGCTTTATTAAGACTGTACTGATTCTTACAGTTTCATTTGCCGTTTGCCCCATTAATGGTGAAAGCAGAACAATAAACAGGAAGGCAGTGGAGAGCGTTTAGGAGCAGCATGCCGTGGCCCTTGAAGGTCTTCATGGAGGCGAGAGAGGAATCAGGTACCTGCGTGTGATTTTGTTTGGAGAAAGGGGAAATGAGGGCCTCAGCAAGGATCCTTCAGCCTCTAGTCTACCAGCACCTTTTGTAACTTTTGCTTCCTGGGACGCAGTGCTTTGGGACAGAGGCCAAGAAAATCAGGGCAGACAGTAAACAATCAGTGTTAACTTGGTAATCTAGATGAAGCCCTGTGGGGAGATGGGAAATTAGAGTTCCCTAGGCATGTCCCAGGGTGGTCTTTAAATTATTCTGCAGGGACACTATTCTCTGCCAGGGGACATTTGTCTGCAATTGCTGCTGCCTGCTGGGCCTCTACCCCTGCTCTACCTGACCTTGCACTGGGGGTTGTTCCCTGAACCCCAGTCCTGCTCTGATTGCTGCTGCAGGAGTTTCTGCAGCCCTTGAATCAGACTCAGCCTCCCTGGGTGGGAAGCACCCGAGTCTGTCATCTGTGCACACAGTCCTGCTGGAGTCTCTTCTGTGGGCTCCACTAAAGGACATGGAGCCTGCTCATTGAGTGAGCACAACCTGAGGATATGACTGAAGAACAGTTTTATTTTTGCTCCCATTCCCCTTTTAAAATTTATTTGGTGAGGACCATTTTTCCCTCGCCTGAGGATGAAATGTCTGTGTCAGGCAGGCCCCATAATTTTCTCATGGCTTTAAGGTAATAAAAAGATCTCTGGTTACTTTAAACCACAAATACTGTCTCAATTCAGTAATTAAAATGGTCTATTCCTAGATAATAAAAATTTTGGACTTGTTTTAATGCCAGCTGAAGGGGTCCTTTACAGTGGAGAAGGGGCAGGGTCTTTGGCTTCCCAGCCCAGTGTTTTTCCTTCTCTGCCAGCTGACCTGGGAGTTTCCGAGGTTTCTGACCCTTTCAGGGTTTGACTGGTGGAAGGTGGGGTGGGAGGAAGAGGGAGTGTCTCCAGGAAGCAGACATGGGTCTGTAGGCTGAGGCTTCCTCTCTGGACACCTTCTTCTAGCTTCATGAAGACCCCTTAACCTCCAGTTTTGCAGCACTATCTGCCACACAGCAGAATCAACTCACTGGGTCCCTTTGTCCAGGTTTAGATTGTTTCTTAGAGAATCTGGGTGGATGCAGGACGGTGCACTCTCCGTGCTGAGGAAGTGGGGCTCAGATCTGTCCTTCTCAGGTAGGGACTTCCCATCTCTGCCTACACTGCTCCTTCTGTTTTGCTTTCTCAGGCTGACAGGCCCTGCCTCTCACTGGAGATTCCACAATAGTTTGTGTGTGGGTCAGGCATCAGTTTAAGTGTTCCCACCACTCCAGGGGCCACATCATGGGGCCTCTGTGGATCCCATTAAGGGCCCTTCTATAGCTGCAGGTGAAAGAGGTAATAGAGCCCACCACCCTCGGCTTTTTGTTTTTCAACTCCAGTCACTCTTTAACTCTCTCTTGCATATTTTAATCTTGATCAGAGGTCCTGCTGAGAGGTCTAAGGATTGTGAAATTTGTTCTCAGCCTCTTCACTTTGGTATGTAGCATCAATTGTGTTGAAACTGCCTTTTTAACATCCTGTAATGACACTCATTGGATGCCCAGTGGCTGCACTCTCTCCTTCTGGGAATGGTGCTTGGACAGGTTTGGGAAGCTGCTCTACCTCCCTCCTTAGCCATGTGGCTTGACAGAGAGGTGACCCCATCCCAGCTCCAGCAGTGGGTCCTGATGGGTGTAGGCCAATCAGCATATTCTCTCCCTCTAACCACAGGGATTGACTCAGCCATGGGCACCTCCTATGACTTGAATGTGTTCCCTCAGAAGCGTGTGTTGGAAATTTACTCCCCAATGGAACAGTGTTGGGAGATAAGGCCTAATGGGAGGTATTAAGGTAATAAGGGCTCTACTCTCATGAATGGATTAATGCTGATTACAAACTACAAAAGGACTTGAGATTGAGAGTTCAATCTCTTATTATCTCTTGCCCTCTCTTTGCCTTTCTGCCATAGGATGATGCAGCAGCAAGTCCTTTGCCAGATGCTGGCCCCTCAATCTTGGACTTCCCAGCCCCTAGAATCATGAGCCAATACATTTCTATTCATTAAAAATTACCTAGCCTCCGGTATTATGTTATAGCAGCACAAGGTGGACCTAGGCAAAAAATTGGTACTGGAGAAGTGTGTGTTGCTATGATAAATACCTGAAAATGTGAACGTGGCTTTGGAGCTGGATAATGGGCAGAGACTGGGAGAGTTTGGAGGAGCAGGCTAGAAAAAGCCTGTATTGCAGTGAATGGAGCAGTGAGGGTGATTCTGGTAAGGACTCAGAAAAAAGAAGAACTATAGGAAAAGTCAGGAACTTCTTAGAGATTACCTAAGTGGCTATGATCAGAATGTTGGTAGAAATATGAACAGCAAACACCATACCGATGAGATCTCAGATAGAAAAGAGGAATATCTTACTGGAAATTGGAGTAAAGGCCATCCTTGTTATGAAGTGGCAAAGAACTTGGCTGAATTGTGTCTATGCCCTAGGGCTTTATGGAAGGCAGAATTTAAGAGCGATGAACTAGAGTATCTGGTGGAAAAAAGTTCTAAGCAAAATATTTAAGAAGCTGCATGGCTTCTTTTAACTGCATGCAGTAAAATGAGAGAGATAATTTAAAGAGAGAATTTATAATTAAAAGGAAACAGAACTTAGGGATTTGAAGGATGCTCAGTTTGGTCATGTGATAGAGAATGAAAGAGCATTTTCAGGAGAGAAAACCAAGGCTGTGGCCAAGCCACTGACTGTTAACAAGATTAGTATGCATAAAATGAAGCCAGAGGCTATTCTTCGAGACAATAGAAGAACAAACCCTAAGGTACTTTGGAGATTGCCAGTGCTGTTCTTCCTACCAGAGGCCCAGAATGCCAAAGTCATAAGACTACTGGTCGTAGCAGAGAAATAAGCTATACCATATAGCCTAGATGTGTAGTAGCTAGACCATCTAGGTCTGTGCAAGTACACTCTATGACGTTCACACAATAACAAAATTGCCTAATAACATATTTCTCAGAACTTAGCCTGGAATTAAGTGATGCATGACTATATGCCAAAAAAAAGTCCTAAGGCACCCTGGGGACCTTGAGGCTCACTGCCCAGAGCTGCCTCAAGTCTCTGCTCCCGGAATTTTGTCAAAATGCTCCTAGGTCCCTCCAGGTGTGGCTCAAGGGGGGGTCAGGTGTTGCTCGGGCCACAGTTTCAGAAGGGGCAAACAGTAAATCTTGGGTAGCATCCATGTGGTGTTAAGTCTGCAGGTGTGCAAATATAAAAGCTGTGGAAGCACAGCTTCTTCCATGTAGATTTCAAAGGATATCTCAGGCAGCCTGGGTTCTCAGGCAGAGACTCATTCTGGGGGTGGAGTCACTGCAGGAAGTCCCATGAGGGCAATGGTTAGTGGAGCCATGAGGATGGGATCACCCCCAAAACTCCAGAACTGTAGAGCTACCAGCATGCAACACCAGCCTGGGAGAGTGGCAGATACCTGACTTTAGCCAGTGAGAGTGGCTATATGGGCTGATCTTGGTAAAGCTATAGGGGCAGGGCTGTTGGAGTCCTTGTGGGCCCAAAACCCACCTCAGTGTGCCCAGAGGTGAAACATGGAATCAAGGAAGATTATTCTGGAGCCTTAAGATTTAATGTTATTTGTCCTGTTGGGTTTTGGACTTACTTGGGACTAGTTGTCTTCTTGCCTATTTCCCCCTTTTGGAATGGGAATGTCTATTCTGTGTTTGTCTCACCATTGTTTTGGAAGTAGATAACTCTCTTGGTTTCACAAGCTCACAGTTGGAAGGAAATTTGCCTTAGGATGAATCCTGCCTTGAGTCGTACCTGTATCTGATTTAGATAAGACTCTGACTTTGGACGTTTGAGTTGATGTTGGAATGAATTAAGACTTCTGGGGCTATGGGATGGAATGAATATATTTTATATGTAAGAAGGACATAAATCTTGGGGGCCAGATGGGAAATGATATGGTTTGAAAATATCTCCCAAAAGCATATATTGGAAACTTAATCCTCAATGTAACAGTGTTGAGAGGTGGGGCCTAATGGGAGGTGTTTAGGTCATGAGGGCTCCACCCTCATAAATAGATTAATGCTAGTTATGAATTATAAAAGGGGTTGAGGCTGCAAGTTCAATCTATTGTTCTCTCTTGTCCTCTCTTTGCTCTCCTGCCATGGATGATGCAGTAGTAAGGCCCTTGAAAGATGCTGACCCTTCAATTTTGGACTTCCCAGGCTCCAGAACCATGAGCCAATAAATTTCTATTCATTATAAATTACCCAGTCTCAGGTATTATGTTATGGCAGTACCAAGTGCACTAGGACAGCACCCAAACAATCAGTGCAGAGAGAGGTGAGGAAACATGCTGAGGATTTTGCATGGGAAGATGCAGTCTCTGTTCTGTGGGAATGACCAAAAAAAAGACCATTTATCTTCCCCTAGACAGTCGGGTAGGAGGTTGCGAGGTCTACAGTTTTGATGGCCATTTTACTGACACAAGCAGAGAGTGTGGAGCTACCAAGGTCCACCATGTGGACCCTGAGGATGAGCCAAGACCACAGAAGGCTCTGTGCTTTGGTCATGAGAAATCAGGTTCTGGTAACATCACGTGAGTTACCAGGTCAGGTTTCCTAAAACTAGTTTTCAACAGGGGGTGATTTTGCTCCTTCTCCCCAAGGGGACATTTAGCAATATCTGGAGGCATTTTTGATTGTCATAACTTGGGAGATGGGGGAGGTGCTACTGACATCTAGTGGGTAGAGATCAGGGATGCTGTACACAGGACAGTACACAGGACAGCTCCCACAACAAAGAATCATCCAGTCCAAAATGTCAGTAGCAATGAGGTTAAAAAACCATGCTCTAACACCAAAACTATATCTGGACTTTTCAATTATATGAGCCAATGTGTTTCTTTTATTTGTTTTAATGTTTGGTTGGTTTTTCTATGATTTGCAGTTGAAAGAATCCTGACTGACAGTTCCTAAAACAGGACACCTTCCCATTCCCAAATGCCCTCCTCAGGGAAGGCCTGCAGGCCCCTCCCAGGAATCGCCCTTCTTGACATAGTCACTCTTTCTGCCTCCTTGGTAGACACTTTTTAGAAATAGTGTCCTCCACTCCATGAATCCCCATAAAAAATCCCGTCTCCTCAAGTCTTAAAGATACCTGGATGAAACCTTTTACAATTTTGCCTAAAAGTTTCAAGATCACAATTTAAACATTGTAGTATGAACTATTTCAGACCTCCAGAATAAGTGCTCACCATCCAGCTTAAGAAATACATCCCCTTTCCTAATAGCACTTTCCTCTCCCTCCTCAAGAGAAAAGTTTCCTAAATTTGATGCTTATCTTCTCATGCTTATTTTTTGTATAGTATCTTCTCTTCATGTATTACTAAATAATATATTTCTTTGAATCTTTTATATACATTTATATAAGTGATGTCATGTGGTATGTATTCTCATGACTTCTTTTCTTTGTAATGTGTCTCAGAATCTCCTAGACTGCTTTAGGTAGCTTTGGGTTCTTCTGGTCTATGTGATGTTTCCTTAGGTGAGTTTAGATATCCATCCTCATGGCGAAGCCCAGCCCAATTTTTCCACAAGTAAAAACATGCCTCTGTGGAGATTAATGAGCCTGTGTCCTAGAGCACATGTACACAAACTTCTATTGCATTCACCTAGAAGTGAGTGTTGAGTTGTAGTGTGCGCACTTTCACATCCTACTAGCTGTTGCCAAATTGGTCTCGAAGGTCACCTGGAATTTACTCATGCTATATGTGTTGTATAGATGTGTTAGAGGGCACAAATATTGTTCTTGGTCCTAACCCATCTCAGTCACTCCTGAGATTTTTTTGGATCTTTGTGTGCAAATACTATGTGAATAAGTACAATAGAAAGAATAATGGCCTTCCCAAAGATGTCCACTCCTAATCTCTGGAACCTACGAATACATTAAATTCCATGGCAAAAGGCCTTTGTAGATGTGATTAAATTAAGGATCTTGAGATGGGAACATCATCCAGGGTTACCCTGGGCCCAATGTAATCACAAGGTCCTTATAAGAGAGAGACACAGGGGTCAGAGTGAGAGAAGTCAATGTGATGAAGGCAGCAGAGATCAGAGTGAAGGGAAGAGTGGCACATGAGCCAAGGAATGCAGGAGGCTCTCTAGAAGCTGGAAAAGATAAGGAAATAGATTGTCCCCTTAGAGGTTTTAGAATGAATGCAGCCTGTTGACCCACTTTGGGATCCTGATCTCCAGAAGTGTAAGATATTAAACATATGTTGTTTCAAGTGTGTGGTAATTTGTTACAGCAGCAAGAGGAAACATACAAGAAGCAAGGCCAATTCAGAGCAAAAATTAAGAAGGCAAAGCTGGTCTCTGGTGTGCCCACAGGCCCAGTACCATGCCTGACAAGTTGGCTGTCTTAGTCTGTTTGGGTTGCAGTAACAATACCATAAACTGAGTGGCTTATAAAAAACAGAAATGTATTTCTCATAATACTAGAGGCTGGGAAGTCCAGGATCAAGGTGCAGCAGCAAGATGCCTCTGTGTCTGGTGAGGATCCACTTTCTCATAGATAGTGCTGTGCCCTCCTTACATGGGAAGGAACAAGGAAGCTCACTGGGGCCTCATTTTTAAGGACACTAGTCCCATCTATGAGACTTAATCACCTTCCAAAGGCCCCATCTCCTAATACCATCATCTTGGGGGTTAGGATTTCCATATATAAATATGGGGAGAAATACAAACATTCAGACCATGGCATGGGCATTTAACAAAGGTTTAGCCTCTTCTCTTTTCCCTCCCTGTTCAATCAGTCCCAAGTGCTGACCCCTCAGGCTGCCCTGAAGGTCCTAGTAAAGAGGAAATCTCCTAATACAGGTTTTAATGTTAGAACATCTAGGAGATCCCTTAGAAGCTCCAACAAAAGAAAACCACATTCTTATGTTAGGCACTGCCCGAGGTGCCTTCACATGGTGTCTCATTTGAGCCTCACAGCAACCCAAGGAAGTAATACTAATAATATAAACAATCATAGATACTTATTATTGAGATGTGTTTTTGATTCTAGGCTCCATGCAAGTGATCAGCTGAACCGTACAGCTAGGCATGGTTGTCTCCTTTTTATTGATGAAGAAATCAAGTGAAGCTAAGTGATTTTTCCAAGACCACAAAGCTAGTATGTCATGGAGCAAAGGTTTGTAATAAAAATCCATGTGATCTCAAAGTTTTTGCTTCTTCTATGACAATTTCCTGAGAAAATAGTTGTAAAGAGAGTTCCAACCAATCCTTCCATTCATAGCACACAGCCATAGTTCTTCTCCTCTCTCCTGTCAATACCCTATGTCCACAGTGAATCCCACTTCCTCAATGCCAGAGATATCTGTGTTCTGCGTTTAGTGACTGCAGAGCATTGGGCAATTCTTCCTCAGTTCTAATTCCTCTGCAAACAGTTCTTCCTCCATCTGCTGATGATAACCTTCTTGCTTGCTCCCTCTCCTATCAGAGGCAGCCATCAGAGGGCATCTGCAAGGAAACTGTGATGGGTTGCTACCAGCATGTTCCTAATATGCCTGTGTGTGTGTGTGTGTGCTTACACACACGCACACAGGTGACTACTAGACTGCTGTATGAGTCCCTTTAGGATGCCTGGGTTAGACCAAAGGTCTCAAGCCTAGAGGCCACTGCAGTCTTTGATCTATTCACGAAGTTTGGAGATAGGAGTACAGCCGTGCATGAATGCAGAAGCTTCAGTGGCCATTTTCCTGGCAATGTCAGTTTTATGGGCCTGAAAAATATCCCATCTCTGCTTAGAAAGTTGCTTAAATGAAAACTCAGTTTGTCAAGTTGCAGATAGGTGTGATCACATGACTAGGCATAGGGCAATAAAATGTGAGCAGAAGTGGTATGTATAACTTCAGGGTCATTCCCGACAGAAGACAAGCCAACTTTCCTGGATGTGGCTCTATTTTACCCTTCCTGAAACTGAGGTTTCCGACAGACTTCATGAAGCAAAGCTGCCCATCACCTAGGCTGTCTGGATTGTTGCACCAGTGGGAAATAAACTTCTACTTTATGTAAGCCACTCTGTTGTGGGGTATTTTTGTTACAGCAGTTGAGTAGTTTTACCCTAATTAATGTAACTACATTCTACGAAGCATCAAGAGAGCAATTACCCAGGCTTTATATGTGCAGAAAGGATTACATCATTTTTTGGGCATATGCCTTGTTTTTTTTTTTTTTTTTTTGACCAGATGGATTACAAACTGGATCATCCACCCCCATCTCTACTTCATTTTTGACTATGCAGTGGAATTGCCTCTTAAATTGGGATTAGTTTCTATAGTTAGGGCATAAGGTAAGAACTGTTAATATTAAAACTATTAATGGACTCTCAGTAAATCCAGTGCAGTAAGCATTTTCTCCAGCTTTGAAAGATGTCTGTTTCTCTGGTCATGCTCTTGTTGAGCGTTGCCATTTAAGGACCTTATTCTATGAAAAATATGTTTTAAGACATGCTTATTTCTTTCCACTCTCCCTCAATCTTTTCTTCTTGTCTCTTGGATATAATTGGATTCACCTAGCTTTAACATGTGTATGAAGCAATTCAGTATAAACACTGGTGGTCAACAGCTTGGCTGCCAGGAAAGAAGTGGACTCTGAATGCTGGAGGCCAGAGAGCTCCCAATCCATCTGGTTTGCTTCAGGTGCAGTCTTGCCTTGGATTAGGGAGCTGGACACCGTGATTTAATGAGATTGCTTTGGGCAAAGGCAAGAAGCCCCCAGAGTGGCAGAGGATGCAGTTGCTTGCATGGGTAATTGTTTCTGTCTCTCTTCCCATCCTCTCCAATATCTACCTTAAGTATACACTGATTTATATCTAAAAATCTTCTTACTCTGGTTTAATGCTTTAAGAATTGTTTCAACATGAATCCTTGAAGTATTTTTCATTATTGGTCATTTATATATCATTTTTGCAAACTCAGATTATTTGTTAACTGTTCACTGTGGGCATTTGGTAAAGACAAAAATATCCATACTCCGATCACCCTGCCTCAGCAACTATCTTCATTTTAGCAGAATCCCTTTTAGTTTTTGTACAAATGAATATATTTTCCCCTATTTGTAATTATACCAAGCATACCTTTTTATTTAAGATTTTATTGTTGAATTCTTTCCATGTAGTTACACCTTTGTAATTATAATTGTAAGAGTTGAATAAAAGCTATTGAATTTAAGTATTATATTTTACTCTGCAGTTGGCAGAGTTAATAATGGAGAGAATAATATCTGCTTCTCTGAGTTGTTAAGGGAATTATAAAGATATGTGGTGCTTAACTCAGTACCTAACATACTACAGGATTGGTAGAGAGCATGGTGTTTGGACATAGACTTTCTGGCTTGGAATCCCAGCTTCACCTCTATCTAGCTATATTTTGGAAGTTGCTTACTCTCTGTGTGCCATTTTCCTCAGCTATAAAATGGGGATGATAGTAATTTCTAACCCATAGGTTTGTCATGAGAATTAAATAAGTTAAGTCTTACATGTGTTGTTGTCATTGTCATCATCCTTATTTTTATTACTCTCCAATACACTGGGTCTTACCAAAGTCTGAGAATCAGTCCTTTCAAGTAATTAAATTTCATGTCTTATTGCTTTATCTAAAATTCCCACAATAATAAATTATTAAAAGGTTATCTGGCATATTTGTTCTGTTGCTTAAAGTTGATATGTTTTTATAATTGCCATTAATTGGGTTTTTGTGTACAATGGGTATTATTTTTTACATAGAAATGGATATTACTGTCCCTTTCTTTAAAATTCTTGACATAAGGAATAGATGTTAGATTGTATTAAATGCTTGGTATCACTCGTTGAAATGATTATATTGTTTCTTGCTTAACTATTGAAATGATTGTGCATTATGTAATCATTAATTTTGATTTCCTTTGGATCTTTGTTCTTGTTGTCCTTTTCCTGCTCTGCCTGTAATCTCTACACATAAGGTAAATGGCAGGTATCTTAGTCAGAGTTCTCCATAGAAAGAGAACCAATACGGTATATAAGAGGAGATTTAACATAAGAATTGGCGTATGTAATTTTGGAGGCCAGTAAATACCACAATCTGCTATTTGCAGTCTGGAAGGCCAATGGTATAGTTCCATTCCAACCTCAAAGGCCTGAGAACTAGCGAGAACAAAGGAGGAGAAAGTGGATAACGTAGCTCAAGCAAAGAGAACATTTCCCCTTCCTCTGCCTTTTTGCTCTATTTGGGCTCTTAGTGGATTGGATGATGCCCACCACATTAATAAGGGTGATCTTCTTTATTCAAATGTGAATATCTTCCAGAAACAGCCTCACAGACATACCCAGAAATAATGTTTTCCCAGCTATCTGGATATTCCTTAGTTCAGTCAAGTTGACACATCAAAGTAAGCATCCCAGCAAGAAAGTTTAGACAAGAGTTTATCTGGGCCTGAAGGTTATGTGAGTTCTCCAGCCAGTAAATGGACAAGAACCAAGTGATGAAGTGAAAACCACTTCTATTAACTTCTAAACTGACAATGACAGATGACTAGCAACAAAATTAGTTAAAATAACTTAATGCATTTGAGTATTTATTTGCTTAATATTTGAAAATTAATCTTAGCATTTCTACAATGTGTGGTGTTAAATAGCTCACCTATTTTGAACTTAAAAAGATTTCTTGTATATGATTCTGTGACTGTCACACGAGCAGACATTTGACAGATCTACTTGTATCCTTGGAAACGTGTATGTAGTCACAGGCAACACTGCATGACTCAAAATGTTTTTCAGAACTCATTAAGTGTTTTTTCTGGTAGGAATATGATTGTTAATTGTGTTTACAAGTAATGTGTGCATAAGTAAGTAGAACAGGCAATATTAATAACTGTTAAGAGCTTTTAGAACAGCATATGTTATTACCAAGTATGGCTGATGTGAATACATTTCTTCACTATAAACTACCTTCATTTTGCAGGAATAAATCATATATGCTCCTGGCACATTCTTCTTTTAATGCAAGGCTGATTTTGCTTATTGATTTTTTTTCAATATTTTCTGTCTGCATTCAAATATGACGTTGGCATAGATTTTGCTTTCTGGCTATATCTTTATCAGATTTCAGGCTGTGTATCATACTGAACTCATAGACTAATATGGTCACCCTAAAATTTTTTCTTGCTTTGGAACAGTTTATAGCACACAAAAATCATTTGTATGGGGAATAATCAGCAGCACATCTTTATGGCCTTTGTAAATAATCTCCAGGTTAAGTCTAACACTGTTTTCCTTTTTTTTTTTTTTTTTGTATCAGGTTTAGAATACCGTATGTTTAAGGACATTTTTTTTCTACCTTATTGAGGTTTCAAATTATCTGACAATTCAGGATAATATGCTTTTATAATTTTTAAAATTATTTTATGTCAGTTGTTTTATTAGCTTTCTGATTTTAATTTTGTTAATTTGAATTTGTTTTTGATTAGCTTTAGTAGTTTAGGTGTTCTTATTTTGTCACTTATATTTTTCCTTCTTATTTCCTTAGGGTTTCCATTGCTGTTATCCTTGCCAAGAGTGTCCCTTGTCCATGTAACTGATCCCTTTCCTAGTCAGAGATAATTGGCTGAGGCAGGCAAAGGTCTTCCAAAAGGTAGGATTCATCATTAGAGTCTTACTCACTCGAAGTGCAATTAAGAACCCCAAAGACGGCCGGGTGCAGTGGTTCACGCCTGTAATCCCAGCACTTTGGGAGGCTGAGGGGGGTGGATCACGAGGTCAGGAGATCGAGCCCGTCCTGGCTAACACGGTGAAACCCCGTCTCTACTAAAATTACAAAAAATTAGCCGGGCATGGTGGTGGGTGCCTGTAGTCCAGCTACTCGGGAGGCCAAGGCCGGAGAACGGCGTGAACTCCGGAGGCAGAGCTTGCAGTGAGCTGAGATCTCGCCACCGCACTCCTGCCTGGGCAACAGAGTGAGACTCCGTCTCAAATAATAATAATAGTAAATAATAAAAAGAACCCCAAAGACTGTGATGTTAACTGTAAGGAGCCAATAAGCAAGGTCAGAGTATATGTGGACCAATATTGTCGCCAGCAAAGCCCCATGCAAGCTGAAATCAAAGGAAAGAAGGATGTCAGCTTGAGCTGTGAAAACTGGTAGAAAGAAAGACACATGTGTGGAGAGAGGCATGAACCAAGAGCCATGTAATCTTGGGGAGATGAGGGTGGACAGTAGAGCCACGTTTTATTCCTCTGGTTTCCATGAGGTCTGACTATACTTTCCCACCATGTATTTCCATGAGGCTCTCTCTCTATTTTTATATAATTCTTATTTTACCCTTGGGCTAGAGCTCCTGTTTAATGGCATCAAGCATGTCTTAAGATATTTTCTTGTTTTTTAAACTTAATGCTCACTTCATTTACTTGATTTTTAAATAATTGAATAATTTAAAGTAACTAAGAGGCTGAAGTGGATGACAATTTATTATTTCTCTCATTAATTACTCAAAAGCATCCAGACCCTCTGATTCTTTAACAATCTTTGATTTGTCCATTTTTTACCTATTCTTAGCACCCAACACCAGGACACAATTTATTCTCAATGGTTGTCTTAATGGTTTCCCAAGTAGATAAGGTACCAGACTCTCATCTCATTCTTTCTCTGAATTACAAATACAAATTAGGTAAAAATAAAATCCCTATTTCTGTGAGTATATATCTATGTCTCCATAGAGAAAAAAAAAGGAAGAAAATAGACCCAAGTCTTACCAGTGCTTATTCACAGTTTTTATTTTGTTTGTGCTTCTGTTTTCTGCAAACAATGAGAGTGCATTATTTTGTAATCAGATAAACAAAATTATATGAGACTAAAAAATGAACAAATAATTTCTGAGTCTGACTTTGCTGTAAAACAGAGGTTTTTATGTATAGTGTTTTTGTTTTCATTGATTTCCGCATTTGCTATTATTTGGCCCAAATGTAATTTTGCAGAGGATTTTTTTTTTTAATTTACAAGCTTTAAACATGTTTTATCTATTTTAACTTATATTACTAATACAGCTTTTTTTTTTTTTACGTGACCACTAGACTTGAGGGAAAATTGGGTCACAACCCTGTTATTGGCTCTTCTGCATCTACTCTCTTAATTGGTTCTGATCTGTCTTTTCTAGGCATAGGTAGAACATAAGTGCTTGACACAGGCAAATTTGTTCATTCATTGCTTTTAACAATTATTTGTGTAAAGCTTACAGCACGTTGGTACTGCTCTAGAGTCTGAGGATGGGACACAGAAGTTAACAAGACAGACAAAACCCCTGTTTCTATGGAGTTGATATTCTAACGAGAAAGCTAAGCAAGCAAGTTAGTGTGCAATGTATGGAAACAAGTTTACCTGGAATATGATAGTGATAGGGTTTTCAGGAAGGTGTCGTTGCAGTGGCCATATTTACAACACAATCTGAAAATATGGAGGAAATCACTCCAGGCAGCAGGGGCACTAGTGTGAAGGTCCTAATGTAGAACAAGTGTGGATATTGAGAAAGACAAGGAAGGTCGGTGTGGCTAGAGTCGAGTGGACAAGAGAAAGTGCAGTAAGAGATAAGGCTGGAGAGGTGAGTACAGGGCAGTTCATGAACGTGCAGATCAAAGGAAGGGATGTGATTTTTTAGGTCTGATGAGAACCCATTGGAGTATTTTAATCAGGGAAGTAATGTGATTTGTTTTATATTTTGAAAAGATAAGTTGAGGACTTCCATTCTGGGCAGATGGAATACAAGTACTTTTCCCTGTTTCTGCCACTAAGTACAACTAATAACCCTGGATGTTTTACATAAAACGAATGTAAGAACACTCCTAAAGGTAGAGAGAAAGAAGCAGACTGGATGGGGACTCAGGACCTTAAAACCTCATCAATAGTGAGTTTCTTATTGTTTCCATAAATTTTAAATTTTTGCCTCATATATCCCAGACTTGGAGCTGAAGAAGCCAGCAACTCAGAAAATGGCACTGATGAAAAACAAAACATCAAATAAAAAAAAAAAAAAAGGCCACAAACAAACAAAAAGACCAAACAAAAACTTACTCTCTCGCCAAAGAACCAGGAAAGAGGCTGGCTAGCATGACAAAAAACATTTAGACAATAACTGCTCTACTCTAGCCAAACACCACAAAAAAGCTGTGGGTCACCCACACCCATGCCAGCAAAAGCTAAGTAGGGAGCCTAGACTTTTATCCTTTACTATCTATAATGAGGACCATGACACCCTTGTGGGGGAAGTGTAGAGAAGGCCAAATAGGGAGCTGGGACTTTCATCATGACAGATGGTAACAAGCCCCTGACCCCCTGCAGTGTGAATGGAAACCAGTTGGATAACCTGTACATCCACCCCCACCTGGCAGTCACTAGATGCCTTTCCCCTTCCCCATTGAAGTGGTGTCAAGAGGAAGCCTAGTGGAGATACAGGACTTTCACCACTGCCTAGAAGTAAGAAGGCCACCACTTCCTCTTTGGTGTCAGTGGAGGTCACTTGGGGGACAGTAACAAGGCACCCCCACCCTTCTGAGCCAGGAAGCTATGAGTGAAGACCTAATGGGGAGCCAGGACTCCCAATCTTCCAGTAGTAATGAGGGACATACCCTCATGGAGGCTGGATTGGGAACCTGAACTTCTATCCCCACCTGGCAGTAACAAGGTGGCCCCAACCCCTTTTCCCTGGCAGCCAAGTGTCAGAAGAAGCCAGCTAAAAGAGATTTAACTAAGATTCATAGTATAATACCCAAAATGTTTCAAGAGGAAATTACTTGTCATACTCCAAACCAGGAAAAGTTCAAACTGAATAAAAAACGACAATCAATACATGCTAATACTGAAATGACAGAAAGGTTAGAATCATCTGACAAAAATGTTAAAGGAGCCATCCTAAAAAATGCTCCAAAGAGTGATCATGTATGCACTTCAAGCAAATGGAAAATAGAAATTCTCAGCTAAGAAATGGAAGATATAAAGTAGAACCAAATTGTACTAAAACACAGAGTAACTAAAATTAAAAACTTGTTAATGGGCTCAACAACAGAATGAAGTGGAAAAAAAGGAAGGAATCAGTGACCTGAAAGATGATAACAAAAGTTACTCAATCTGAACAACAGAAAGAAAGTAGATTACAAATAAATAAGCAGAGCCTCAGGGACCTGTGCAACTATAATATTCATGTCATAGGAATATTGGAAGGAGAGGTGAGAGAAGGTGGGAGTGAAAAAGTACTAAAAGAAATAATGGTTGAAAACTTTCCAAATTTGGCAGAAACCATAAACATCAGATTCAAGAAGTTGAGCAAACCCCAAACAAAATAAACCCAGAGAATCCTACACTAAGACATCATAGTCAAAGTTCTAAAAAAAAAAAAAAAAAATTGAAAACATTGAAGAGAAATGATACCTTATCTGTAAGAGAAAAAAGAATTCAGATGACTACAGGTTTCTCTGCAGAAACAGGGGAAGCCAGAAGAAAGTGGCATAGCATTTTTCACGTGCTGAAAGAAAAGAACTGTCAACCCAGAATCGACAGTGAAACTGTCTTTTAGGAATGGAAGAGAAATTAAGAAATATTCAAATGAAGGAAAACTATGACAATATGTCACCAGCAGACATGTCTTAAAATAATTGTTTAAGGAGGTTCTCTAAACAGAAAGGAACTGATAAAAGAAGGAAATTTGGAACATCCAGAAGGAAGCAAGAATGTAGTACAAAAAATGGGCAAGTTCAATAGATTTTTCTTCTCTTCTTGAGTTTCTAAAATTGTATTTGACAGTTGAAGCAAAAAATTATAACAGTGTCTGATGTGGCTTTAAATGCATATAGAAGAAATATTTAAGATAATGTGTATTACAAATGACAGAGGGTCAAGGGCCATAAAGGGAAGTAAGGCTCCTATATTTCACTTAAACTGATGAAATGATGACACCAGTAGAATATGGTAAGTTATGTATATACAATGTAATACCTAGAGTGACAATTAAAAAGCCTATACAAAGAATGACACATAAATAAATAAAAACAACAGAAATAAATCAAAATATAATTCTAAAAACATTCAAGTAGCCAATTGGAAGGCAGAAAAAAAGAAAAAGAACAAAAAATAGAACAGCACAAAACAAAAAATAAAATCACAGATCTATGCTCTGACATATCAATAATTATATTAAACGTAAATGTTCTGAATTTACCAATTAAAAGAGAAAATTGGCAGAGTGGATTAAAAAGTGTGATCTAATTATATGCTGTCTACAAGAAACTCATTTCAAATATAACAATATAGGCAGGTTGAAAGAAAAAGAAATAGAAAATGATCTATTATGCAAACATTAGAGCAAAGCAGGAGTGGTTATATTAATATCATATAGAGTAGATTCAGAGCAAATAAAATTACCAGAGTTGAAAATGGACATTATATGATAAAAGAGTCATCCACTAAGGAGACATAACAAATCATAAATACATAGGCACAAAACAAGAGAACTGAAAAGATATGTGAAGGAAAAGCTAATATAACTGAAATGGAAAATAGACAAATTGATAACTATGGCTGGATCTTCAACACCCTTCTCTTAATAGTTGATAGGACAACTAGACAGAAAATCAACTAGAATATAGAATAACTCAATAATATTATCAAACAATAGAATCTAATTATTTATAGAACACTCCATCCAACAACAGCACAATACACATTCTTTTAAAATGTCCACAGATAACAAGATACACCATATCTTGGGTCATAAAACAAACTTCAACAAATTTAAAACAATTGAAACCATACAGTGTGTTTTCACCAATTCTACACAATTTCTTGCAGAAAACAAAAGAAGGGATAACACTTTTCAATTCATTTCATGAAGCTGGTGTTACCTTGATACCAAAACTAGGGAAAAACATAAAAATGAAAACTGGACTGGGGGTGGAGGCTCATTCCTGCAATCCCAGCACTTTGAGAGGCCAGCATGGGATTTTGAGATCATCCTGGACAACATAGTAAGAGTCTGTCTCTATAAATAATAAAACTAATAAGTAGCCAGATTTTTTAGGGAAGCTAAGGTGGGAGGATTGAGTCCAGGAGTTTGAGGCTGCAGTAAGCTCAAGATTGTACCATGGCACTGCAGTTGGGGCAACATAGGGAGACCCTGTCTCCAGAAAAAAAAAAATTAAAAAAAGAAAACCACAGACCAACATCCCTCATGAATATAGACACAAAAGTCTTTAATAAAATATTAGCAAACAGAATTCAACAGTATCAGAGTTCTGTTTTGTTTTGTTTTTGAGACGGAGTTTCACTCTTGTTGCCCAGGCTGGAGTGCAGTGGTGCAATCTTGGCTCACCGCAACCTCTGCCTCCCGGGTTCAAGCGATTCTCCTGCCTCAGCCTCCCTAGTAGTGGAATTACAGGCATGTGCCACCACGCCTGGCTAGTTTTGTGTTTTTAGTAGAGACAGGATTTCTCCATGTTGGTCAGGCTGGTCTCAAACTCCCGACCTCAGGTGATCTGCCCGCCTTGGCCTCCCAAAGTGCTGGGATTACAGGCATGAGCCACCGCACCTGGTCAACAGTATCAGAGTTTTATAGTTTTGCTCATATAGATCTTGTACCTATTTTGTTAGATTTATTAAGTATTTAATGTGTGGAGGGGCTACTGTAAATAGTATTGTTTTACATTTCAAAATCCAATAGCTTTTTGCTGGTATGCATTAAACTAATTTGACATTGTATATTAACCTTTTATGAAACCTTGCTATAATAGCTTGTTAGTTCCAAGAGTTTTTGTTGTTGTTGATTCTTTGGGATTGTCTACATAGACAATCATGCCATCTGCGAACAAAGGCAGTTTTCTTTCTTCCTTCCCAATCTGTAAGCATGTTTTTCATTTTATTGTTTTATTTCATTAGCTAGGACTTTCAGTATGGTGTTGCATCAGGGTGGTAAGAGAGGAAATTCTCACCTTATTTCTTATCTTAAAGGCAAAGCATTTAGTTTCTCACCATTAAATATGTTGTTAACTCTAGGTTTTTTGCAGATGTTCTTTATCAAAGTGAAATTTCTTCTTATTCCTAGGTTGCTGAGTTTTTATCATGAACGACTGTTGGATTTTGTCAAATACTTTTTGGCATTTATTTATTTAATCACATGACTTTTCTTCTTTAACCCATTAATGTGATTATTTACATTTATTATGTTTTGAACAAGACTTGCACATCTGAAATAAATCCCACTTGGTTGTGATATGCAGTTCTTCTGATACATTGTTGGATTTGATTTGCTAATATTTGGTTAAGGATTTTTGCATCTATGTTAATGAGAGACATTGGTCTATGTTTTTCTTCTTGTAATGCCTCCATCTGGTTTGGTATTAGGATAATATTTTCCCCATAAAACAAGTCAGGGAGTGTACCCTTTGCTTGTATTTTCTGAAAGAGGTTGTAGGGATTGGTAGCAGTTCTTCCTTAAATATTTGGTAGAATTCACTAGTGAGCCCATCTGGGCCTGGTGTTTTCTTTTCTGAAGGTTATTAATCACGGATTAAGTTTCTTCAATATGTCTATTAAGACTATCAAGATTATTTACTTATTCTTTTGTCAGTTTTAGTAAATTAAGTCTTTCAAAGAATTGTTCCATTTTATCTAAGTTATCCAATTTATGGGCATAGAGTTGTTTATAGTATCCTTTATTACCATTTTAATGTCCATTGCATCAGTACTGACGGCCCCTCTGTCATTTCTAATTCAGTAATTTATGTCTTTTCTCTTTTTTATTCTTAGTAAGCTTGGGTAGAGGTTTATTAATTTTCAATAAACCAGCTCTTGGTCCTGTTGATTTTCTCTTTCCACAAAATAGAGTGTGTTCTGTTTTCAATTTCATTGGTATCTGCTTTAATTTTTATTGTTTGTCTTCTGCTTGCTTTAGCTTTGTATTGCTTTTCTTTCTCTAATTTCCTAAGGTGGAAGCTGGAAGCTTAGATTATTGATTTTAGATATTTCTTCTTTTTTAATATATGCATGTGATGTAATAAATTTTCCTTTAAACATGGTTTTCACTGTAAGTCACAAATTTTGATAACCTATATTTTTAGTTTAACTTAGTTTGCAATATCTTTTTTTTTTTTGAGACAGAGTTTCACTCTGTCATCTAGACTGGAGTGCAGTGGTGTAATCATGGCTCATTGCAGCCTCCCAGGCACAAGCAATCCTCCCATCTGAGAACGGCCAAGTAGCTAGGACTATAGGCACCGCTGCCAGGCCCAGCTAATTTTTATTTTTGTTTTTTGAAGAGACAGGTCTTACTTTATGGCCTGGGTTGGACTCAAACTCCTGGGCTCAAGTGATCCTCCTGCCTCAGCCTCCACAATGTGCTGGGATTACAGGCATGAGCCACTGTGCCCAGCATACTTCACAATATCTTTAAGTTTTCTTCTTTGAGTCATGTGTTATTCAGAATTATGTTGTTCAATCTCTAAATACATTGGGGTTTTCCAGCTATCTTCTTGGTATTGATTTCTAGTTTAATTTCACGTGTCCTTGGGCATATTTTGTGTCATTTTTAGTCCTTTAAATTTGTTGAGATATGTTTAATAGTCCAGCATGTTGTCTGTCATGGTGACTTTTCCATATGAGCTTAAGAATAATATATATTCTGCTGTTGTTTGCTGAAGTATTCTGTAAGCATCAACTAAAACAGTTTACTGATGGTTCTGTTCAGTTAAACTATTTTTACTGATTTTCTGCCTGCAAGATCTGTCAATTATTGATAAAGGTGTGCTGAAGTCTCCAACTATAATAATGACCTTGTTTATTTCTCCTTGCATTTCTACTAGTTTTTGTCTCTGTATTCTGATGCTCTCTTGTTAGGCATATCCACATTAAAGATTGTTATGTCTTCTTGGAGGATAGAGCTCTGATCATTAAGTAATGCCTTTGACAATTTTCCTTCTGAAGTCAGCTTTGTCTGAAATTAATACAGCTACCCCAGCTTTCTTTTGATTTTTGTTAGTATAGTTTCTATTTTTATTAATCTTTTATTAATTTTTCTTTGGCTTCTTTCAAAATTTTCTTTGTCTTTGATGTTTTGCAGTTTGAACATGATACGCCCAGGTACAGATTTGGGGGAGTATTTATCCTGTTTGCTCTTCTCTGTGCTCCTTGTGTCTCTGGTGGTTGTCCTTCTATGAATCTGTCAATATCTGTCATTCATTTTAAACAATTTCAGTCATTATTACTTCAACTATTTCTTCTGTTCCTTTTTCCCTTTCTTCTCCTTCTCATATTTCCATTGCATGTATTTTACATCTTTGCAACTGTTTCACAGTTCTTGGGGTGTTCTGTTCCATTTATTTACTTCTTTTTTTTCCTCTTTGCATATTTGTATGTGTAGTAGTTTCTGTGGACCTTTCTTCAAGCTCATTCATTTTTTTTCAGCTGTGTCCAGCTATTGATGAGCCCATGGAAGTCCTTCTTCATTTTTGTTAGTGTTTTTTTTTTATATTTGACATTTCCTGTGGATTATTTCTTAGAGTTGCCATTTCTTTGCTTATATTACTCATCTGTTATTGTGGGATGTCCACTTTTTCCATCAGAGCCTTTAGCATATTTATTTTCATTATTTTAAATTGCTAGTGTGATAATTCCAAAACCCCTGCCTTATTTGAGTCTGGTTTTGACACTTGCTCCGTCTTTTCAGACTTTGATTTTTGCTTCTTGGTATGCCTTGTAATTTTTTGTTGAAAGCAGACGTGATGCATTACATAAAAGGGAAATGAGGCAAATAGGCCTTTGGTGTGAGGTTTTGTGTTTATCTGGGCAAGAGTTAGGCTGTTTATTCTTTGTTGTAGCTGTAGGTGTCAGAGGCTAAAATTTCCTCTGGTACTTGTTTTTGTCTCTATTGTTATCTTGGGCTTTCCCTGGAGACTTTTTCTTTAATAAGGACTGAGACAATGTAGTTCTTCCTGTTGTAATCCCCTGGGAGTATATTGAGGGGTAGGGGAAGTATTCAATAGTCCTGCGATTAGGTGTCAGTCTTTTTTTTTTTTTTGAGACGGAGTCTTGCTCTGTCTGATCTCACTGCAAGCTCCGCCTGCCAGGTTCATGCCATTCTCCTGCCTCAGCCTGCCAAGTAGCTGGGACATAAGCAGGAGATTTTTCTCAGGTTACCTCCCTGAGAATCTATCTGTTGGGACTGCTGGAGATAAAACTCATGTAGATGTGGGAGCCTCCCTAAGACTGGCCTCCCTGGAATTTTTCTCTCTCAAGCTTGTCCACACTGAGGCTTCAGGGATTCATCAATTACAGCGTAAGCTCTCCTACCTTAGTTCTGGGTCCAGCACAGGCTTCTGATCCTGAACTTCTGCTCCAGTAAGCTGTGATTTTTTTCTATTTGCCTGCATCTCCAATTTTGGGGGCAACAGTTTTCTCTGTGACCTCAATTCTCTGACAGATCTATGAAGAGTTTCTGATTTTCTGTTTGTTCAGCTTTTCTCTTGTTGTGAGGATGGGAATGGTGACTTCCAAGCTCCTTACATGCTGGACTGGAAATCAGAAGTCTATCCCTTTACTTTTAATCTATCTGTGTCTTTATATTTAAAGTAAGTTTTTAAAAAAGACAACAGGATTATTGAGACAGTTTAATCAATACCAACCATATTTGTTTCTGTTTTCTATTCATTGTGCTTGTTCTTTGTTTCTTTAAAAAAATCTGTCTCTCTTTTTTTATGACCAGCTCAATACTCTGGTTGTAATTGGGGATTTTATATGATTCCATTTTCTCTCCTCTCTTACCATATCAATAACGCTTCTTTTTAAAATTTATCTAGTGATTGTCCTAGAGTTGCAGTATATCTAAGTCCACTTTCAAATAACACTATACAACTGTATGGGTAGTACAGGTGGTTATAACAGATTATTCCTGATTCCTCCTTCCTGTCCCTTATAACATTGTTGTAATTGTTTTACTTATTCACAAGCTATAATAATCACCCAACACATTGTTGGTATCATTGCTTTGAGCAAAGAATTATTAGATCAGTTAAGAATAGGGAAAATAACAGATTTTATGTTGCCTTCATTTATTCCTTCTGCATCACTCTTTTCTTTAGGTAGCTATAAGTTTTCAACCTATATAATTTTCCTCCTTTCTGAAGACCTTCTAACATTTCTTGCAATGCAAGTCTATTGGCAACAAATTCTTTCAGTTTATGTTTATCTGAGAAAGTCTATTTCTCCTTCACTTTTGAAGGACATTTTTGCTGGATACAGAATTCTAGGTTGGTGGGTTTCTTTTTTTCTTCTTCTTATCTTTTTAATGCTTTAAATATTTCATTTCATGCGCTTCTTACTTGCATGGTTTTTGAAAAGAAATCCTATGTAATTCTTATCCTTTTTCCTCTATAGGTGAGATGTTCCTTCCCTCACACTCTCTTCCCCCAGCTTCTTTCAAGATTTTCTCTATGTCTTTGGTTTTCTGAGTTTAAATATAATATGCCTAGGTGTATATTTTTTGGTATTTATTCTGGTTGGTGTTCCTGGATATGTGGCAGCTAAAACCAAGCTGGTAGCCATGAGGGGTGGGGAGTAGCATCAAATACATGACAATTTAGAGAGATGAATCAATTGAGCAAAATACAAAAGAAGAAAATTTCAACATACTATAATCTCTTCATTCAGAATGAAAACTCTTATTACCAGTTGTATGTATTATTCAATTTTAATATATATGAAATATTTTATTTGCTAGCCTGCTTTATCACTTATTGTAAACATTTTTCTATTTAGATAAATTTTATTCTAAAACAATTTTAATAAATACATAATATTTGATTATGGGATACACCAAAATTTACTTAACCCATTCTCTTCTACTGGACATTTAAGCTATTTTCAATTTTTCATTGTTTTATGAACACTTACTGCAATGTTTATTCTATTAGCTAGATGCACACAGTCTTACTTAAATAAATAAGACTATTTATAACCGGCCTTGTCATCAATGCAATTTGTTAAGAACACTTTCCTAGATGCATATGAAAGATTTGCATGTTCTTAAGGATTTTAATATGCATTTATTAATCATTCTTCAAATTATCTTCCTACCAGCAGTTTATGAATACCCCACAGCACCCATATTAAGAACTATCTACTCACCACAGAGTACTATCTTTGTGTTTAATCTTTGCTAGGCTGATAGAGAAACAATGTTATCTCATTGTTTTAATTTTGTATTCTTTTGTTATATGTGCAGTTGAACATTTCCTTGACTACATTGATTGACTCCTCTAGTCATGTATTCTGCCCTTAGGACTGCGGGTAGAGTCAGCCTTGTCTGAAACAGATGGACTCAGAGGAGGGAAGTGGGGGAGCCTCAGATGAACATTGAGATATTATTATCTATGTGGGGCAGAAATGCAAAACTTCTACCACAAAGAAAGCAAATAAACCTTCTCGGCCAGGCATGGTGGTTCATGCCTGTAATCCCAGCACTTTGGGAGGCCGAGGCGGGTGGATCACCTGAGGTCAGGAGTTTGAGACCTGCCTAGCCAAAATGGTGAAACCCTGTCTCTACTAAAATTACAAAAATTCACCGGGCATGGTGGCACAAGCTCATAGTCCCAGCTACTCGGCAGGCTGAGACAGGAGAATTGCTTGAACCTGGGAGGCAGAGGCTGCAATGAGTCAAGATCACGCCACTGCACTCCAGCCTGGGCAAGACAGAGCAAGACTCCATCTAAACAACAACCGCTGCAACAGCAAAAAACAAAAACAAAAACAAAAAACCTTCCCTCTTTCTCTCCACCTAATCAGGCTCACTAAATCCATCTAGGACTCTTTTTCTTATATGTATGGTCCTTGGTTGGCATTGGCAGAGAATGGGTAGCTGGCGTTGTCATCAATGCAATGCCATACAGTACATATTTATTGATTGTACACAATGGGCAAGAAACAACAGTGGTGCTGGAGGGGAAGGAGGAGGATATCCAGAGGTTTCACACATGATTTCACCCCTTAGTGAGTTCTCAATATTTGAAAGAGGTGGAAACAACCATCATTAAAAGCAGAAATGAAGTGAGGATTAAATGCAGGTAAAATAGCCTGGAGAGACAAAATAAACTGCGGTGCAGGCAGGTCAATCAAGGAAAGCTTTGCAAAGTCGCACTCAGGCTGAGCCCTCCACACTGAGCTGGTTTTCCATAGGTGGAGAGAAAGATGATTCTCTCACATGAGCCCACAGCATTCAGTATACTGTTTCCAAATCCTTTCTCACAGAGCTCCGTGCAAATGACGACTTGTAAATTATAGGGAATTAATTGCATCATTTATATTCCCTGCAGATCCAAGCCAGATCTGGTCTCAGCCTCTTTAAAGCAAACAGCGCGGCCACATTCTTCCTGTATGGCAGATGCCACTTCTTTCAATTATTTAAGCTCATTTGGATGAGTTGCTGGGGCCTGGGCTGCCCAGTCAGACACTCTGTGCAGGCCCATTCCTGGGGTCACGGAGGGCAACTGGAAGGCAGGTCAAGCAGCACCAGCTGTGTTTGATCTGATTCCAGTTGGGAAAGACTTTAGAAAACAACCTTCCTCACAGTTACCATTTTTAATTTCTCCTGAAATATTGACAGGGGAAGGCTCTGTGGAAGAAAAATGAGCCTTGAGAGATTATTCACTGACACAAGGCACAGTCATGCTCATGGCCAAGCCAGGTTGCCTTATCACGGGCTGTTCTATCCATCCCCCTGCCCAAATTCCCATCAATAACCCACTAACAATAACAAATTACTACATGGCACCCTCAACGTTCTATTGGGACTAAGCACCTGAAGAGGTGTTTGCAATAAATTGGACTCCTCTCCTTTCCTTTCCTGTTCATATGTCACAGAGCCCACAAATATTTATGGAGTACCTGCTTTGTGCCAGACACTGAACAAGACCAATAAGGCCCCCTCCTCATGTAAGGCTGATATTCTTTGGAGGGGCACAGACCCAAACAAAGAAAAATAAACTCAGCATCTCAGACAGTGGACACAAAATGGGGTCACAGGAGAGGAACTGACTGTGAGGGAGCTATTTCCTACTGAGTGGTCAAGGTTGACCTCTCTGAAGAGGGAACATCTGAGTCATAACTTGAATGAAGAATAGGAATGAACTATGTGAAGAGCCAGGGGAAGAACATTCCAGAAAGAAGGGACAAGCCAAGAATGTTGGAGGCAAAGAGAAGCCCATGGAGCTGAATTGCTGTAAGCCAAGGAAGGGGTGGTGGCATCTGAGTACATTTTGTCTCCCAGCCCTGCTCCTTCTGCCATCTTTGCTCCTCCTCCCTCTAACCCCTTTCCTCATCCCTGTCCCCTGTCCCTTGCTCAAGCCAACAAGATTTCTCTCTGTCAGCTCCTCATTCTGTACCTTCCAAACTCATAGACTTCTGGGAGTCCAGGATATTGTGTTTTTTTTAAGGTTTGGCTCTTGGCAAAGAGCCAGTGCTATTTCCATCTTGTGTGGAAAATATAGAATTACCGTGAATTATATTGAAAAATTAGATTCATTCACTGCTGTGATAATTTATCTCCCAATCTGTCTCAGAGAGTTAGCAGCTGGTGAGAAAATAAAATGTAATTTAGGCAAAAAAAATCTCACTTTTAATCTATGTCTGGCAGGGAGAGAGGCTATTAAGTGAGTTTACTATTTGCCAATCAGGTGGTTTTCCTTAGCACACCCTCAAATGAAATGTTGTGATAGAGACTAATGGATAGCTTGCTCTCCTCAAATGGGCCTTGCCAGCCGTGGGCTGTGAAGTCAGGCCCCGCTTAAAATGCAAAGCTTCCTAACCAGGGACTCCTCCCAGGGTTCATCTCCTGAGATCCTATTGGACTTGCTCCTGTAAGAGGATGCACTTTATAGCACTGGGGTTTTCCATGACAGTTTCTGCCTTGAGAAAGGAGGAGAAACAGCCCCCAATTTTAAGCCTTATTGACTTAAGGTGTTTGAAATATTCCTCTCCAACTGGTAACTGTGGCCATTTTTCTTCTCTGGAGTGCCTGATTATGTGCCCTGCAATGGTTCTGACATCATTGCATGAGTCAGAACACTGAGCTAATCATGCTTTGCCCAGACCGAGTCCAAACCTCCCCGCATTGGTGAGTCAGCCCTTCACAGGAGAGGCCACTCTGGAACAGCAGGCTTTAGGTGATAACCAGTGTCTCCTCCCTCATAGCATCCCGTAGTGTCAAGGCAGGCTTCTCCCCCTCCTTGCAAGGGATTCTGCCTTCTTGGAGCAGGGCAGCATAGGGTTAATATGACCCACCTGCTTCCTGGGGAATGAATTTTCTGGGAAGAGTTTTCTGGAGTGGTAGAGATGACAGACAATTACTGCTTTCCATTCTACTTAGCTTAGAATCCTGCATCCTTGGGAAAACCGAGGCACAATTGAGTGAGAATGTCCTAGACTGGAATCTGGACTCTAAAGATGTAGTGGAGGTTCTGCCGTTTGCTCATCATATGACCTTAGGGGAAGTCTCTTTACCCTTCTTGGCTGGAGCTGCCTCATCTATAAAGTGAGGAACCTGGGCAAGATGGGCAAGGTCCCTCCAGCTCAGAGTTTGTTAATCTGTGAATTTGTTATTCGGGCTACAGATGTATGCCCAACTCCACTCTGTACATGCCAGGAGGAGCTTGAGCCTCCCTGGCATACATGCTCAAAGGACCCCAACTCAGATGACTTCAGGGAGTGGAGGGTAGATTCTAACTTGGGGAGGGTGCAGAGCAAGGGGGTCATCAACTTCTCATGGGTGTATCTGATGAAATGTCACACTGTGGTGATGGTTGGTTTCCTCAAAGCCACTGGGACCCTCCTGACTGGAGAGTAGTAACAGGGAGCCTGAGTATGAAGGGCTTTCTTAGAAGTCACCTGGCCCATCAGATGTCACTCCAGGCAGAACTGTGCTTCATCCATCTCCCCAGTGATCTCACTGACTTCTTGAACATGACCTGTGAGGCCAGACATAGAGAGGAAGGGTTTGATTTAAATTCAGTTTGAACTTCCAGGAAAGCCAGAGCTCTCATTACAGATTCCACCTGCCTCACCTCCAGCCCTCCTCCCTAGTTAGGTTAAAACTACTGGTGGAATATAAGAACAGGGGAGGGTGTACATTGGTGCTGTAATGTGGGCAAAGCTGATAGGAATGTTAGGGGATTTTTGAAAGATGGACGCAGACTAGTTCAGAGGGAAGGAGAGCAGACTGTTTGCAAGAGAATGGGCTACATCTATTTGTTCATCCAGCCACTCTTTACTGAACACTGCCTATGTGCCAAGCACTGCTCTCAGTACTGGGGATCCACAGAAGAGAATAGGAAGGACAAGATCCCAGTTCTCATGAAGATTTTATTCCAGTTTGGAGAGACAGGCAGAAAACTAACACACAAGTACATAAACAAGATAGTTCAGAATGAGCAGTGCTGTGAGATGTGATGGGAAATGCACATGGTTTGGAAAGCTTTCTAGGTGAGGTGAGTTTTGAGCTAGTACCTGCATGTCAGGAAGGAGCCAGTGCTGAGAAGGGCAAGAGGAAGAATATTCCAGAGAGGTTCTGAGATGGGGGTGGCCTGACATGCACCCAGTCTATAGAAAATGGATTTGGGGGCTCCCATGAACTTAAAGAAAGAGATTCTGGCAGAACTCCATTATTATCACCCCTGCCTCCCAACATCTCAGAGGGAAATCCCAGAGACAAAGATGGTGTGGGCATGTCCAGGGGCATGGATGGATCCAGCCAGGGCTTAGCGAAGTGCCCCAGGGCACAGGGTCTCACTGAGCTGGGAGCTGTAGTGACCCCAGTACCTAACAGGGATAGGGGAAGAACGAACCACTGCCTCCTCCCTCACCAGAAACAACCAGGCCACCTCTCTTAGGCAAAGGACCTCACAACATCTGCCTCCACATCTGCTTCCTTCCTACCCCAGACTGCTGAGTCTGAGTATGGACCATCCAGCACTTTTCCAGTGAACCTAATCTTCCCTCTTCTCCCTTGTGTCTGAACCTGACATATTTGAACAAGGGCCACCCTGATAGTCTCAGCCAGAACTTTCCCCTGGCAGGGTGAAGGGACAGAAAATAACCAGACATGAGGAAGGAAACTGAAGTTCAAAAGAAGAGGACCATCTGAGACATTGGATAACACATCTCCCTAAATACTAAAGTTACTGAAAGAAGCAAGAGATAATTTTAGACAAATTTTAATTGTCCTCTCAACGAGATTCCAAATGTCATTGCGTCGATGAATCTAAAGCAGAGTCTCATCCACCAAGGTATGAAGAGAGGACAAATTAGGACAAACTAGACTAGGAGATGACACAGGGTGAGGGGGAGGAGCCTGGGCTGAATTTTGGCTCCACACTCGTTGGCTCTGTGGTCTTGGACAAGTTCTAGAGCCCATCAATCTCCCATAAATAGGGGATTTAAAATAGCACCTTCTTCATGGAGCGTTGCAAAGCTTAAACAAGATAACAATGTGTGAACAGCACTTGGCACAATGTCAGGCACGCAAGAAGCACCCAATGCACATTATTCGTTTTGAGAAAGTTCATGAAAATGGAACACAACTGCTTAATTAACAATTACGATGAAGGCAAAGAACAGCAAGTTAGATTCTTGAGGGAACCAACAGCAAAGTGGGAGGCAAGTTGGGGGAAATTCTCCCTCATTTCAAAAGAAAAGAAATAAAAGGTGAAAATATTGAGGTTTGAAAAGAAGAGGCATAAATCACAGGGCCAGTAAATTCAAGACAGATATAGGAAGTTGAGTAGGTGAAGCTAGAGCAAATGAAAGGGAATTAATTAGTCTTTTTTTAAAAAAATTGGAACACACTTTCTGCTGTTTCTGCAGGTTAAAAGGACTTACTACGCCACAGGAAAGGAAAACAGACTGACAACTAAAAACATCTCAGGGAAAATATTGAATTTCAGAGATAAGGAAAATGGTTTGCCAAACGTAAAAGAAAATGAAGGAAGTTTATTACAAAGGAAGAAAATCAGACCAACTTTGGATCTCTCCACAAAAGCAAACATGAGACAAGAAGGAGCAATACGAGAGGAAAAGTATGATGGAGAATTCTCATTGTCATTCCAGAATATCATTCCTGTGAGGGCAGCAGGGAGGTTTTCTCATACATGAAAGGGCTCAGAGTACTCTTCCCATGGGGCTGCAATAAAAAGAATCACTTGAAGATATAGATATAGCCGAATGCTTAAGAAACGAATTATAGATAGAATTTAACACTGCAGAAGCCATAATTTAAAGAACCGTAGAATAAACCTTGCAATGGAGTCAAGGCAAAAGGATGATCTTTAATGCAGTTTCATAATTTGTAATATTTTTTTTTATAAAAAAACCTTAAAATAAGTTAATGCTAACCCGGGTCTAATAACCTACATATTTTTTTCTTTTAAATGAGAAATGCAAGTAATAGGAGGGAAGCAGAAGTTTCCTAGATTTCTTCTTCTCTTTTATAAGTATTGATAAAGGTTTCTGACATGAAGTAGAGAGAATAGTCATTTTTAAATTTAAAAACAACTTTTTAGGACAAAAACAGGATATGAACTCCAAATTCCTAAGGCAAAGGAAAGACAAATACACAGAAAATGTATTTCCATAGAGCACCCCCCCCAAAAAAAGAAAAAATAAAGTAGTAAGCATGAAAACAAAAGCTTAAAATAACAAAGACACTATTTTTATTGTGACAACAGATATAAATGTGCTAAGCTCTCTTGTTAAAAGACTTCCAATTAAATGATGAATTGAAATCTGTCCAAATTTATATCACAGAAAAGTTAAAACCCTGCTCTAGGACATAAAAGGAAGTGAACTAATGTCAAAATATACCATGTTCCTTGATAGGAAGTTTCACCTTTTTAAAGATTTGATTTATTTCTAATTAATTCATAAATAAAACAAAATTCGAATAAACATTCAAATAGAATCTTTTAAAACATGACAAAATGAATTTTGAGTTATTCTGAAAAAGTAAATATGGGAAAATTCCAAATAAAAATTGAAGCAGTAGAAAAAAGGAGGCACTTATTTTTTGATATTAAAGATATTTTAAAGGTGCATTAAAATTAAGAGAATATGGTAGAGGTGAAAGAACGAAAATATCACTGCGACATACTAGAAACCCCCAGAATAGACTTACATAAGTAAGGAAGTATTTCATGACATTGGGTAAAGAATAGATGATTATCGTGCTGAAGTAATTTGCTAATTATTGGAAATTAATAAAATTGATCACTACATCATAGCCACTACCTAGATGAAGATCAAATGGATTAAATGTTAAATGTAAAATATAAAAGTACAAAGTAACTAAAATAAAATAATAGTAAAACCAGGATAAATATTTGCTTGATCTTTGGGTGAAGAGGGGATTTCTAAACCAAAAACCAAAGGAAGAAAAAAATACAATTCAAGAAAATGTGGGACGTGACTACATAAATATTAGATAACAAGTTCTCTTTGTCAAGAAGTTCATAAATCAAGTTTAAAGGAGAACAAACGAGACTGGAAAATGATATCAAACACACATGCATGCACACACACACAGGTTAATGTCCTGACTATATAGAAATTAATATCAATTAGGACAAAAGTAAGCACCCAGCAGGAAAAAAACTTGACAAAACACCCAAACTGTTGAATTACAAATAAAGAAACACAAGTGGCCAATCAACATATGAAAAAAGATTCCACTTCACTAGTAGACAAAGATATTCAAATTCAAATAACATGTCTATCAAATTGAAAAAGATTAAAGTGCATATATTACTGAGTGCTGGAGAAGGTACAAGAAATGGGTACTCCTATATCAAAACCCTTAAAAAGATTTATAACCTTGGGTGTAGATATTCTTTCTGTAGGAATTTATTCTAAGGGAACATTTAGAAATCTACATTAAAATTTAGCTACCAGAGTGATCTTTACAGCATTTTTAAGGCGGGTCAAAATGAGTGATACTAGGCAAATCTAATATTTATTTATTGAGCATGTAAAATGGCCAGGCACTCTGCCAAGCCTTTCACATGCATTATCTCGTTTTATCCTCAAACAGCCATGTGAGGTACATCCCATTATTATCTCTATTTTACAGATGAGAAGATAGGGGATTAAAACAACTCAACTGCCCCAAAAAAGAGGATGGTTATACATATCACGGAACAAAAATAATATGAATGTAGTAAAGCCATTTAAAACCATATTTCTCAAAGAATACAGAGAGACATCACTAAATGTTCACAGTACATTTGTAAGTGTGTATGTGAACAGGGTACCAAACATATGGCCATATGATTTTGGAGAAAAGCATATATAATTAAGTGTACCTCCCTAGGAAAAAAAGATAAAGGGAGAAAGAAAGAAGCAGAGAGAGAAAGAGAGGAAGAAAGAAAGCTGCTAATAGAGGTTTTCTCTATTTATGTTATAGAATGATGATAATTTCTTTCTTTTTATCATCCTTTGTCTTCAAATTTTCTTCAACGAACATGCACTTTTAGAATAAAATAAAATTTTATTTTGGGGGGGATGATTGACTTCATTTTCAAAGGTTTTCTTTTTAAAAGAGAAGAAGGATTGCTTTCAGATTTACAGTCAAGCTCTAATGGTTTATCCAAGGTTTCTGGGGTCACTAAAGTTCTCAAAGCTACCTGATCCTAGAAGAGGAACAAGACTGATTTATTTACCTTGGAATAATTCCACCCTTTGGTCCAGAGAGACTCAGGCTTGAAAGACATTCTTCAGATCACTAAGTCCTCCCTCTAGCTAAGGGTTTTATTCTGAGGCTGAAGCCCCTGTGCATTTTCCCAGCTAAATATATATGTCCTGATATTCATGGTTGCATATTGATATGTCTGAATGCCTCCAGCTCCACTCCAGCCAGGATAAAAGTGACAAATGCATGGCATTGTCTCCAGAACTTCCACAAATTAATATTTTCACTAATAGGAAATAAACCCCCCCAAGTTCCTGATCAGGTCATTGCAGTAGGTGATTTGGGCTGTAGAGAGGAGACCTAAAAGTAGAAGTGGGTGTTAGGGTGTCTGTCTAGGCTGGCTGGTTTGGGGCATGCAGCCACAATGATGACCACAGGTGGATCTGTCACAGCTATTCCTAAGGCCAGGGCCCACAGGCAGAGGGTGGGGCTTCATAAATCTCAGTTGGGGTTTTCAGATCAGCAAAATTAAATGCTGCCTCTCTCACAAATAAAGCAAAGGGAGCACAGAAAAGTCTCCTGCTGGCAGTATAGTTGTGCATGTTTCTATTTGATCTTTCTACTCATGAGCTCATTCATTCATTTATTCACTCAAAAACTATTAAACATATGAAATGTATCAGGCACTGGGAATACAGGGATGAAAATAACAGTAAAGTCCCTGCCTGAATAGAGGTTTACACCCTGATAGAATTAGATTTACAATAAACGTGCAAACATATAAACAAACAAGCCAACAAGCAAATAAAAATAGATAATTTCAGATGGGGTAAGTCCTCAGAAGAGAATAAGACAGAGTAATGAGATGGGAAGTGACAGGGGGGTTTGTTTTTAGGGAGGCAGTGGAAGGCCATACCAGGTGACAGTTGAGCTGAAACATGAGTGAGCAGGAGAAGTAGCTCTAAATGGCACTCAGCTTCTTTATTCTCCTTAGCCTGGCTCTACCTACCCACCAAGCCCACTATTCCAGGAATCTTCCCTGGCATTCCCAGCACATACTATTGCCTCCTTCTCAGAGCTCCCAGGCTGTGCCACCAGACAGTTCTTCCAGTGATGTGTGCATGTGTGTGGGCACATGTGTGTATGTGCAATGTATGTGCATGTTCTACCCTTCTGCTAGACTCCAGGGCCCATGGATAAGCTAGCAGTGCATCCTGTGTATAGTATATAGTGGAAGGGTCCCAGTTCTTCCCTGTTCTTGGCCCAGATCCCTGTATGCAGCTGCTCACAGGGTTGATTTACCTGACTCTCCCACACATGCCTCGTCCTTTGAACATCCAGTATAAATGAGGAGTTGGCAGCTGGACACTGCCTTGCCTGAAGCCTGATTCTTGTTCTGAGGCTCTGTGAAATACACGAATGGCAAAAGTGAGTGATTCTGCTTTCACCATGCAAGTGAGAAGCCTGAGAAGGTATCCAGGGATGCCTGTAGAGGGCCCTGGTAAAGAACATTCTAGAACTCCCCTACTGCCAACTTATGCAATAGTTTTCAGCCTCAGCTCCACCCCTTTCTCCTAGTCAGCCTGGACTAGGGATTTTTCTACAGTTAGATACTTGGCCAAGAGTTGGCCTTTTAGACAATGGTCTCATTCCCAAGGATTCTGAGTAATAGAGGCAGCAGTTTGGGCAGGGGTGAAGAGCCCAGTTGACATTTTCTATCTATCTATCTATCTATCTATCCTGAGAAAGACTCTCACTCTGTCACCCAGGCTGGAGTGCAGTGATATAATCTCAGCTCACAGCAACTTCCGCCTCCCAGGTTTAAGTGATTCTCATGCCTCAGCCTCCCGAGTAGCTGGGACTACAGGCATGTGCCACTCTGCCCGGCTAATTTTTGTATTTTTAGTAGAGATAGGATTTCACCACGTTGGCCAGGCTGGTCTCGAACTCCTGACCTCAAGTGATCCACCCACCTTGGCCTCCCAAAGTGCTGGGATTATAGGCGTGAGCCACTGCTTCTGGCTCCAGTTGACATTTTCAACATGCACATACATGTTAGTGCCTAACAGTCCCCTGAGCCTGCCAGGCTAGCCAGGCTTTGACTGAGGTGGTGAGAACAAAGCAAACTGAAGCACACAGCTCCCCAGGGGAGGAGATGAAAGGAGTCCATCAGGCTCCATGCAGCCCTTCAGCATTAAACACTGCACTGACCTCAGCTCTTGATCCAGACTCTGAGCTTTTCTCAAGGTGCCCCAGCCATGTCAAAGAGCCCAGTAGCCCACATCTTTGCAATCACCTTGCGTGAAACAGGGAGATGGGATACAATCATAGGTGTGAGACCCAGGGAAAATTCACTTCAGCTCATCAACAGTTCTGCAATAAGTCCTGAGGCTACAAAGAAATTGTGTCTGCCTCTAGAGCTACCATCTATATGAGAAGACAGACCTGGGGACCAACAATGCAGGCCATTCAATGCACTCCTCTAACTGAAGAAAGTAGCAAGTGCACTGACATCCCAGACAGGCTGAGGAGTCTTCCTCGGGGGATGGGGTCAGGGACCAGGGAATTGAAGACAGGAGGACACCTCTGAGCTGGACCTTAAAGGATGAGTAGGACTTTGAGGAGAGAACAAGAAAGGAAAGAGCGCCTTAGGCACAGGGAACAGTATGAGCAAAGGCAAATAGCAGAGCATGGCAGTTAAGCAGAAGAACTTGAGCCAGAGTGTGAAGGCTGGAATCAGACTCTGCCCCTTACTAGCTATGCCACGCTGGGCATGTTAACCTCTCTGTGCTGCAGCTTCTTCACCCATAAACAAAACAATAATGATAGTACCTATTGGATAGGATAGGAGTGGGGATTTTAAAAGTTAATACACATAAAGAACTCAGAAGAGTATCTGGCACACAGTAAGCTCTGTAGATGTATTAGCTGTTGTTGTCATCGACATTGTCTTTGGACAGCTGCCCAGTGTGGACTCAGTGAGGCTACAGGTGTATGTGTGGTCAGATATAAGACTGCAAAGGCAAACCAGCGTTAGACAGTGGAACAGTGAATCCATTGAGGATTTCAACCCTTCTCTCCCCTGGATGTAATTTCACAAGCAGGCCAGAGGTGCAGCTAAGAGGAGGCTTATGTGTGCCCTTGTCCTGGACCCCTGGAAGGAAGCTCCTCAGAGTGGGAGTCCAGCTTTTCCCTGCTGTGACCACTCAGCAGGCTCAGTCTACTCCAGAGACCACTGGAACAACCACAAATCCCCTTGCCTTGGTCATGAGGGCCTGAGAGAGAAAGCACAGATGGATTTGTCCAAACCGGACAGACTCTGGTGCATCTGAAGGAGAGCCTGGAGGCATGGTGGGGTGAGAGCAGAAAAATTGGGTGAGGTTAGAACCTGGCTACTGAGGGAAATCTGGAAACCTGAGGGCAGGATGGATTTTGGCCATTAGGAGCCAGTAGGTGAGCACCAATCAAGAAGCAGAAATTCTAGGTTGGGGATCAGCAACCCTAGAGGGAGGCTGTGGCAAGAAGAGGACTGGATGCCAGGGCCCCAGCCAAGTGGCCTGGAGTTCAGTATGGACTTTGGCCTCAGAGGAGAAGCAAAGCACCTGCAATGCTTCCACTGAATGAGCGGGATGCTGGGGTGAAAGCAAACAATACTCTTTGCTTAAACTTGTCCTTTTAATTTCCACTTCCCTACCTCTTGGGTGAAATCTTCAGCTGATCTCCAAATGTGGGTTGGTCACACCTTTATAATAAAGTCTTGTGGTCACTTTCAGGCCCCAAATTGTCTTGTTTCAGTAGTTAATATATCCAGTGCAGTGTAGTAGTTAAATCTCAAAGCTATATTTAAAGTGACAGGTCTTCCCTCTCCTGAGCTTGAGCCTGCTCTGCAGGAGTGGAGGCAGAGGCAGAAGGGTACGAGGTTGCTTCTCCATTCCTCTCTTTGCCCATCCTTCCCTCCACTTTTACCCCTCACCAGGCTGTCAGTGACTCCTCAGGGATAACAGGAAGAGGGAGAGAGAGAAAGGCCAGGCCTTACTGGACTGGCAGTGATTGGGATTCTCTCTGGGCTTGAGTAATGTACAGTGCTAACTCAAGGACCCTTCTTGGGAAAATTCCTTTTGAAGATGACTCCAGACTAGTTGTCTCCGTGAGTACACCTGACCTCTGGGCAACCTGGCCTCCACTTCACTCTGCTCTGTTGGTATCCCCAGTGCAGCCTCCTTCACCCCATCAGCTGAGCCTTGAGCTTTTGCCTTAAATGAGTGTCAGAAACCAGAACATTGTTCCCCCTATTTCCAAGGCACGCATATAAAGCTCTCCAAGAGGTCCCCTCAAAGCCTTCTTCTCCTCTTGGCTTAAGGTGAGGAGGACTGTACCTCCCTTCCCCATGGGGTGGTGGTGGGCACACAGTTCACAGACAGCACTCTTTAATAAATCACCGCCCCCATCCTCGCACATTCAAATGTGACCCTTTATACCTTTGAGATGGAGGGTGAGCTAAAATTCTCACCCTCCATCTGAAGGTGGAGGTGGGAAGGGTTTTGGCCACCCCTTCCCACCTGCAGGTCTACCTGGGGGGTCCAGCATACTGCCTGCCTCCCCTCTAGAGTGAGAGGTCCTGAGGACAAGGATTTATTTGGCTCACTACTGTATTCTCAGATTCCTTTTTTTTTTTGACAGAGTCTCGCTCTGTTGCCTAGGCTGGAGTGCAGTGGCCGGATCTCAGCTCACTGCAAGCTCTGCCTCCCGGGTTTACGCCATTCTCCTGCCTCAACCTCCCAAGTAGCTGGGACTACAGGTGCCCGCCACCTCGCCTGGCTAGTTTTTTGTATTTTTTAGTAGAGACGGGGTTTCACCATGTTAGCCAGGATGGTCTCGATCTCCTGACCTCGTGATCCGCCTGTCTCAGCCTCCCAAAGTGCTGGGATTACAGGCTTGAGCCACCGCGCCCGGCCTGTATTCTCAGCTTCTTGAGCTGCACTTAACATTTCATTGGTGTGGTCGCAACATAGTGGCCCACAAAATGTCCTAATATTCGGAACCTGTGAATATGTTAGGTGATATGGCAAAGGGGAATTAAATTTGCAGGTGGAATTAAAGTTGCTAACCCTCTGACCTTGAGAAGGGGAGAATATCCTGGATTTTTTCAGGGGGTGCCCAAGGTAATCATTAGGGTCCTTATATGTAGAAGACGAGGGCAGAAGATCAGTCAGAGAGAAATTTGAAGACGCAGTGCTGCTGGCTTTGAAGATGGAAAGAGGCCACCAGCCAAGGAATGCAGCCTCTAGACGCTGCAAAAGACAAGAAAATGGATTCTCCTTTATACTCTCCAGAAAGAAATGCAGCCCTGCTAACCCCTTAATTTTAGCTCAGGGAGACTCATTTAGAACTTCCGACCTCCAGAGCTATAAGAAAATACACTAAATGCCTGTCAATTTGTTAAAGAAGTCGCAGAAAACTACTACAATTAATGCTCAATAAATGTTGGTTGCATCATGAAACTACATTGAATCAGAAGGTTGCTTAATGCATGTGGAATTTGAGCAAAGGGAGGACAAAAATCTGCAGGGCTGTGTCCTCCAGGCTCTTCTGAGTCAGTTGAACCATCCATGGACGCCCCTTTCTGCTCACCTCTATAGCCAGGTCAGCCATGCTCAGAGGTGTAGCCCATGGACAGTGCTAGATCAACAGCGCCAATTCCTCGTTTGCAAACTTCTCCCTTTCAAGTCTTCCTGTATATCACTCCCTTCTGCAATTTTGTTGTTGTTGTTTCAAAATTATAGATATAATATGTGCACCTATCATTTTTTTCTTACAATTTAGATGAATATTATATAGTATTATAAACATGAAAATAGATGTCCCCCATCTCCTAACCCTTCATTTCTGATCTTCAGAGGTAAATTACTGCTTTCTGTGGGTCCTTTAACACTTTTTTCACCTATGTAACAGCATACATTTACATAATTATTTGTGTACACACACACACAAAGTATTTTGACACAGAATAAATCACACTGTAGATGTTGTTCTACAACTTGCTTTGTTCACGTAACACTGTATCTTGGATATCTTCTTCTATTAGCACAGACAAGTTCACTTCATTCTTTTTAATGGTTGCATGCTAATCCATTGTTTGCTATCATCTGTGTAACCACTGCCATAGTGGCATTTAGGTGCCTTGGTGTACAATCTAACAGATTCTTTCTTTCAAGAATTACATTCTTTCAAGACCACATATTCGCAGGCATTTTATGACTTTCAAAGGCCCTAAGTGCTCATTTCTGGAGGTTCTACCCCATGCCACATCAAACATATTTAAATACACCCACATCCCACATCAAATATAAATTTTTGCTGTAAAAATTGAAGGGATTTTTATGATTTTGCTTTTAAAATAATTTGGCTCTGAGTAACTATTTAACCTGCAAATAGCTTTTAAGTGTAATGACATTTTTATGAATATTAAATTTAACAATTAATGAAGGTGACATAATGCTATACTTCATAGACATTTACATAAACACATTAATTTTGATTTTGCTGCTTTCTTTTTGCATTTTGAAGTCAATAGTTTCCTTTTTCATGCCTCATATTTTTCTTAGGACTTTGAGAAGCTTGTAATCCCTAGAGGAGATGACTAGAGTACCTGAGGGGTGCAATAGCTCTGTGTACACGACCCGTTCTGGATGCCTGGGTTTACTTTTGAGGTGAGTGGGTGAGAGAGCTGGGGTGTGCTCAGGACTGGCTCACCAGGGTCCCCAAGGTGGGTGTTTCCCGACGTAGCTTGAGGCAGCAGAGCAGGGTGTGAAACTGGAATGGATCATAAAGAGAAGCTGGCCACAGCTAAGGAGACTAAGGGACATCACCTGGGATTGGTCTTTCATGAAGCAACAAGGTAAGTCAGGACTTGGGGGTCCCCAAATTCCTCATGCACATATTCCAAGACTGTTGTCTCTCAGAGGCTTGATTTTATTTGTTGCTACAGGGAGAGTTTCCCTTGTTCACCTCTCAAAAAGTGGCCAAATCTTCAGGGTCTGGAGGTCTCTACCTCTGCTCTGACTGCCCTAAAATTGGAGCAGGCGATTGATTGCTGATGCAGAGCTGGTAATGGGCAAATGAGGGGTCTCCATCAGGAGGCAAATTTCCCCATCTGCATTGCTGCATGTGAAAATGTCATACTGATCAGAGCAGTAAATGCTCAGGAGGGAAGGGCAACATAATGACAGAGACAATTTGGCATCTCATTTAATTTCCTCACACAAAAAATTAACATTTTTGGAAAGACTGACTTTCTCCATGGAAATTCCTCTCCAATGTAAGCACTTGCTCAATGATGGGCTATTATAAATGCTTATGATCATGAGGATGAGATTTCTATAGCATCTGATGCTGTTATTACTTTGAATGAAATCACTGTGAGGACAATTTCAGGTCCCACAAGAAGCTCTTAGCTTTAAGAAGTCCCTGTGGATCAGAACACAATTTCCATAGCTCAGTAACACAGACAGTGAAGAATCCAGGGCAGAGTCATGGGGCAGGGGCACAGGGAGGTGGAGGGATGCTGTGTGATCGAGGAAACACAGCAATGGGTCTAGACTAAGGCTCATAACTTTTGGCTCCTGGATTATCCCATCTGGGATAGGAAGGAACTCACAATTTCAGGCACGTACAGTATTTCCCTAGTTTAATCCTAACAGACTCTGTGGGGCTCTCTGGGAGCCTCCTGCTAGGGTCCACTTGTGCCTACATATTATTTTTCTTGGCAACTATCGATGTCCATCCTGTTTCTCCTCTCCACTCCAGGTCACTATGGGATGACTTCTGATACTCACAATAGCAAACTAGTCAGTTCTTGCAGCAATATTGAAGATACCAGTGCTTCAATCAGAAGAACTGCCAACTCTAGATCAAGCTAATGCCACCCAATATCAAGGGTATCTACGCTGGTGTTTTCTCCTTGTGGGAGAGAATGCTGTGGTCTTCCATCATCATTTTTTTCTTATTAAAAATCTTCAACTTTTAATTAGACATATTGCCATCCAGTGAAAAGATCCTGCTTCCCAGTAGTCCTTGCAGCTACAAGTAGCTTTGAAAGTAAGTTCTGACCAATAGAATTGAAGTAGAAATGCAATGTGAAACTTCAAAGACATCTTAAAACAATGAAGATACACCCTTTCACTTCCTTTTCCCTTTCTCCTTACTTTGTCTGGAATGCAGGTCTGATGGTTGGAGCTCCAGCAGCCCTCCTAGACCATGAGATGGCCTTGAGAATGGAAGTCACCTACTGAGAATGACAGGGTCTTGCTCCATAATGACACCATGGAACCACCACACAAGTTTGTTTAAGCCACTTTCATTTTGGGTCTTTATATGTAGTTGAACCTTATACTGATATACACTTGTTGCTGTAAAAAGTCCTGGTTCCAAAGCTTCTAGAAACCATACAGCAAAAGCACTGTGAAGCTGTTCACTCTCCATGAAAGTCCTTTCACCCTGTACCCAGACAGGGGTTCATGAAGTTGAATGGCACTGAGCAATAGATGAGTCACTCTGCTAGGAGCTTCCCCTTCTCATATCGCCCTATGGACCACTCACCACTTTATGCATCTCACCCATTCTTTCCTTGGGGTGACTCACTTCCCAATAGGCTCCTCTGCCTCCCATCAAAATAGATCTCTAGTGAACCAGTCTCCGTATTCATTCGACTATGCTTTAATTTGGGGGTGAATACTATTCATTATAAAGCTGCAAGTTTTGCTGTACTCTTTCCCCTGTAAAATACATGTAAATCCTACCTAATTTCTGGCCTTCATTCAAGATGTTTTTCTTGGAAAGACCAGGAGAGGGTTAGACTTCTTTTTTTTTTTTTTTTTTGAGACGGAGTCTCGCTCTGTCACCCAGGCTGGAGTGCAGTGGCCAGACCTCAGCTCACTGCAAGCTCCGCCTCCCGGGTGTACGCCATTCTCCTGCCTCAGCCTCCCGAGTGGCTGGGACTACAGGCGCCTGCCACCTCGCCCGGGTAGTTTTTTGTATTTTTTTAGTAGAGACGGGGTTTCACCGTGTTAGCCAGGATGGTCGGGTTAGACTTCTTACAGGCATGCTGGTCTTCAGCTGGAATCCCAGGACACAGAGCACTCACGTCATAATGAAGGGTATGACCGCATGTGTGGCATTTTCTCCTGTTGTGATCAGACCTTGGGTTAGTAAGTGCTCCTCGGTAGTAACTGTGATAGTTAATATTTGCTCAACATGTAATTTCTCCTCCATCTTTGTGAGAGGAATATAGCTTTCCACCCCCTTGACGATGGGACTTGTTTGACCAACAGAATCTGGGTAGCAATGAGTGAGGTCAAGTGTTAAGATGAGATGCCTTAACACTTTTCTGCTTGGCTCTCTGGGAGCATTCAGCTTACATGGTGAGAACATTCTGAGCTCCAGAATAAGATACATGGGGCAGAATTTCTTCAGTTGACCTACAGACCTAGGGTCTGAAGCAAGGGCACTCCAACTAACCTACAGACCCACAGCTTGAAGATAGGTGCAACTCCAAATAAAAGTAATAAATATATATTCCTCCCTTACAATGGCTCTAGTTCCACTAGTTATACCAACCAGTGACTCCTGTTTTCAGCTACTACATTTGTGGAGGTTTGGATGTAGCAAGATTTCAGGAAAAGCTTAGCCAATACAGTGAGAAGTCTCTCTTATGCCTTATAGCAGCTCTCAAGTTCTTGGGTGGAAAGAGACCTTCAAAATCCACTGGATGTGAATTCAGACCTGTAAATAAGGACAGACCAGGCCCTAGCCATTCTCTGGCATTCTCTGTCTCTTGGTTTCTCTCTTTCCTGAATGAGAAGAGGGGTGGCTCCAAAACCCACCCAGAGAAGAGTCTCTTCCCTCTGATTTGCTGCTGTCTCCTTCCAAGACCCAGTGCCCCCATGTTCTCTCACTAGCAGTAGATTATTTTCAAACCACCCTCCAAAATGCAGCCAGAGTTGTCTTCTGAGTGTTTCCTGAGAACCTCCTGTCTGATCATGTCAGTCCCGTGCTTGCAATCCTCCAGTGTCTCTCCACAAGTATTCAGTGAAAGTTTCCATGTCTTAAGGCACAGGGCTCTTCATGATCTAGGTCTTGCCAGCTCATACTACTGTTCCCCTCACCCACCGGCCCCTCCAATTCCAGGTCTTGCCAGCTCTTACTACTGTTAGGTCTTGTCAGCTTGGTCTTGCCAGCTCTTACTATTGTCCCCCTCACTTCACCGGCCCCTCCAATTCCAGAGAGCTCCTCACACTTTCCAGAAGGCATCATTCTGCTCTCTGTCTCCACACTGGTGCATATGCCATTTCCATGGCTTGACTGCTGTTCCCTTATTTGCTGGGGTGTGACTGTCTCAAGGTGACAGTGATATGATTGATGGAAAGATGCCAACAGCCACAGGAAAAGGAAACATGTTCCTTTAATATAAAGTAGAAGATACAACTAACTACATACAGACCGATTCACAGAGCCAGGGGTACAGAAACAGGCACAGTCCAAGAGAGTGTTAGTTAGGATACAGTTTAGCAGCTGTAGCAGAGAGAACTGAATTCCTAATGCATCCTTCAAAACCCAGCTTGAGCCTCCCTAAAGCCTTCTTTGGTTTGCTCTGTGGCTCACTGCCCAAGGCCTGATTTAGAAGCCCGTTACCTGGGCTCTTCAGGGGCCTATCACATTATCGCGGCACTGGTCTAACCAGGTCCAAGAGCCGTTCTGGGATCTCCAGGAGGGCAAGTAACCAATCGTGTGCTCTGTCATTCCCCAGACAGCACCTGGCACATTGCAGGTGTTCAATGCTTACTTAGTGAGCACCTGGGCTGCTTGAGATGGGCATGGGAAAGGAAGCAGCACACTTGGCTGTTGTGTGCTGTGACCTGGATAACAGGTGCTTTCCATAGAATTGTGGAATTAGACTTGGCCTCTCTAAACTGCCTCCCTACCTCTGGGCTTCTCTCCATAATGCAGCCAAAGCGATTTTCTACTGCACAGAACTGGCCATGCCACCCTCCTTAAAACCTTCCAAGAGCCCTCACTGTTCTGAGGCCAGAGGCTAAAGCCTTCAATGTGGCTTACAAACAAAGGTTGCCATATTTAACAAATAGAAATCTAGGACACTCATTTATATTTGAATTTTAGATAAACCTCAATTCTTTTAGCATAAGTATAACTCATGCAATATTTGAGATATACTAAAAATAAACGTGTTGTTTATATGAAATTCAAACTGAGCATCTCAAATTTTATCTGGCAACCCTGTTTACTTTGTCTGTGTTCCTGCTTTTTTCTGCAACATCCTCTCTCCCTAAGCACCTGCCTCAGACCTACTAAACCTCTTTCTTCCTCTGGGCTTTTTACCACGGCACTTCTGTGAGGATTAAATGACTTCACACATGTCAGATGCTTAGAACAGTCCCTGTCCTAAGGGACTTACCTGGCTCATGGTGGAAGACGTTGAAGTTTCCCTGTGATTGTTGTTGTCCACTCCGACGGGCACACCCACCCCAGTCCCACTGCCCCACTTGGCCAGATTAACTCTCACCCATTCTATAGCAAAGTGGTGATCTCAGATTATCAGTCTCTTCTTTGGGACTCCTCATCCAACCGTTCCTTGGATGAGACTGGACATCCTTGGTGTATGCTCCCAAATGCCTTGTACTTCCCCTACTACAGCTCTTACGTCACTTGGTCATGTTTTCTTAGTCAGCTTTCCTACTAGACCATAATGCTTGCAGAGAAAGGAATCTCTATATTGCTCGTGTCTCTGCCCTCGGTGCCCTGCAGAGTGCCTGGGGAAAGAGGTGGCATTTAGTAAATACTGAATGAATTCACAGCGCCCCACAGCCCCTCTATTACTTAGGAGCTGGTTTCCTAAATAACTCAACTCTTTGTGGTCAAGGTCAAGAGAGGTTCTAACACTGCCCAGCTGAAGTGCCCATTCCACTTGGGGTGCTCAGTCCTGGTCCTGAGGAAAGAGGCAGACAAGCACAGTTTCTGTTTCAGTTCTGTCTTACCACCTGCAAACCATGTGTATGGTATCAGGCAGGTTGCTTCTCTCCCCTGAATTCTCGTGTCCTTATCTGAGATCTGGAGTCAATAAAATCCATCTGGACAGGCTTCGGGGGAGAGTTAACTATGAGGTGATGCTATGCTTGCAAAAAGACCTGGCACATAGCAGGGACTCGGCAAATGTGAGTCCCCTCTATGGGCTAACTAGGGCCTCCTTCAGAGAACATAAAAAGTTTGGAATCATGTGACCAATATCTGGTCAGTTTGCATAAGGCGGTGTATTTTGGTTTCAGATCAGAATCAGGAAACCCTACACTTTAAAGATGAGACGGGAAAAAAGGCAAAGGGAGAGAGGCCACGTCTGAAGACTTGAGAGAGAAAAAAAAGGGCCTGGAAGCAGCAGATCAATCATCAAGGTGAAAACTTAAAAGACGATTGATTTTCCTCCTTGATGTCCACGTTTCAAGGGCCTTGTTGGGCTCCTCCTGGGAAATCGACTGTGAGGCTCATCTGCCACGGAAAGACATTTCCTCTGTTTCCAATAACTCTTGGGATCCAGGCAGGGAGCAAACACCAGGGTCTCTGAAGATCAGCAGCTTGACCCCAGGGCCACCCTGGCTCTCTTTCCCCGTAGCCCAGTGTCCAGAGTGCTGCACCTGGAGTCACTGCCCTTGAATTCAACCCAGCTGCCCTGGCTGTATGGTCTTGCGAGAGTCGATTCACCTGCCTGACTGACAATTGCTAGAAAAGCTTCAGGGTCTTGATGGTCAGAGATAGATGGACAGGATGGGGAGGAGCCAGATGATAGGAATAAGGTGTGTCTTTGGAGAGCTGGGGAGGCAATGTTTTCCAGGGTGAAGTTCAAGAAACAAGCAAGGTAAGAGTAGTGGATCCAGACACGGCATGAGGAAAGAGTGGACAAGATAGAAAGGTCTGCAGTGCTTGCTAGGAGCTGGGGAAGGCACCTACATGGTGCAGCATCCAAATCTGGTTAAAAGCCCAGGGTCAAGGTTGACCTCTGTAGCTCTAACCTTGTAAGGATGGCATGAGGATTACATGTGGTAATGAATGGAAAGCCCTGCCACTCAGGGCTTGATGAATGGGCTGAGTCAGAAGGAGAATATGAATCAGACAAAGGACAAAATAATACAATCCGGTTCCTCTTCCCTGTCCACACAGCACCTGCAAGCAGAACCTAACCCTGTTTCCTAGCCCCAGGTGCCTTGTCTGTGGGCACCTCTCAGCTCAGCCTCTGGAGATGCCCTCCTGGCCCTGGGGTCTTATGTGCTCTCCCAAAGGGACTGAGCTACTGGGGAGTAGCCCACCCAGGTTCTACTTCCTTACTGCCCCTGCCCAAGTCTGAACAGGTCCATACTATTATCCCGTACACCAGATCTGGCCTCCTCTGTGACCCACCAGGTGACTCAGAAGCTCACAAGCCTGTACCCTTCTCAAAGGGCCTAATGGTGGAGGTTTACCTGGCCCTCCCCATCCCAACCCCACCTGGCCATGACCTTCATTCAAGCCTTACCACTGACCCCTATACTTGGCTGCAGCCCTCCTTACAGCCCTCCCCAACACCAGACCCTCCCTCTCCCGAGTCCATTCTTTTCATAAGCACCTGAGAAGTCTAAAACATAAGTAAAATTTTATCACTCTCCTGCCTACAGAAACAGAAACAAAGAACAAAAATATTTTTCTTTTGTTTCCCATCACCTATACAGGAATGCTTTTTGTTAGTGTGGGATTTTTGTTTTGTTTGTTTGGAGTTCTTTTGTGGACCTGGTGTACAAAGGGTCAAGTTAATCAGGGTCAAATACTCCTTGGTCTGTGGGGGACTAATGTCAGGATCTTTCTGATTGATGTGTATCCTCTTTTGTCACTATTCTTCTCCCTATTATAGGCAGCCACACACATGTGTTGTCAGGGTATCCTTGAGTTTGTATGAATCTTTGGAAAATAATAACTGTTTTCATCTGCATAAGCAATACTGTGTTAAGACCTTGACGTGTTTTTTATTTTTTCATTCACCGTGTTAATTTCTGTCCATGTTGGTGCCCATACACTTAGTTCCATCACTTCCACTGCCTTGCAAGGACACTAAACTCACCTGCAGCTCTCTCCCTGACAAATCGCACATGCCATGCATATTATTATACGTGTCCCCTTTGGATTGGTGTGAGAATTTCCATGTGGGATTGCGGGTTCATAGGGCATCCGGAGTTTTCTCTGCAATGTCACTGCACCAGTCCACACCCCACCAGCCCGAACTCCACCACCATCTGCTCCTTCATTGCCTCTCCAGCCCCATTTTCTGCCACCCCCACCTGAAGATCCCATTCACTGACATGCTCACTAATTCAATGAAGGTGAGTGTTTTTGAAACCCATCTAGCCCAATCCTCTTGTTTTACAGACTAGGACTCTAGGGCCCAGAGAGGGGACATGAGTGACCCAAGTTCCCAAAGCTTAGAAAGGCTTACGTAGAGGAGCCTCTGTCTCTTGATAAATCAAGTTTCTTTTCATGCTACTCAAAAGCCAAAGTTTTCTTCCACTTTTCAGAAGCAGAAAAGAGAGTTCCAGAGACATACAGTTACAAACTTTGGGTCACATGGAACATTAGAAGGAAAGGGGAAAATTGTAGCTCATTTGTCCCTGAAATTACCTTCTTTCCTGATGTGTAAGGGTAAGCAAGGGCTGCAGGCACCTACAGGGTAAGAAAGGGCTGGATGCTAATATCAGAGGAAGCTGGGGGATTGTGCTGCATTTGGGCTCACTTCATGTCACGCAAAGCAGCAACATCCAGGGTCAGGTGGCCCACATCACAGCACTCACCTGGCCCCAGTACCAGCCTCTGAGGCCTGGGTGATCTGATGGGCCTTTCATCAGCCTGATCTTTGTGAGGATTCAGCTAGGGATAGTACATTTAGAGCAAAGTTTGTTTCCATGTAGTTGTGAATTATCCCCACAAATCAAAGTTGGTTTGGGAAACCCAAGGCACAACTTAAGTCAGGTTAAGCTTATAAAATTGTTTGGGGACAACAGTAATAGAAACAAGCAGGCTCTTTAATACATTTAAAATGAAGTCATTGCATTTTTCATGGGGTTTTCATTTCCTGTTCCCCCTCTGCCTCCAGGGCATCAATCCCACACTGAGAAAATGTTTGGGAAGCAGAGGCTAGAGTGGAGACAAAAGTGATATTGTGGCTGGCTTCCCCAGGGTGCCTCTTCAGTCAGATCTACCCACAGGGGGCCCTACAGCTTACTTAGTGAGCACCTGGGCTGCTTGAGATGGTCATGGGAAAGGTAGCAGCACACTTGGCTGTTGTGTGCTATGACCTGGATAACAGGTGCTTTCCATAGAATTGTGGAATTAGACTTGTGCTCTCTAAACTACCTCCCTACCTCTGGGCTTACCCACACTGAGTAAAAAAGGGAATTACCCATTTGGACTCGGGACCACTGGGTGCCCACCATCTTGGATGCCTAGACTGTATCAATTTCCAGGATCTGCAAGGAGAGCCAGGGCGTTTGTCTCCTTTGGTGCCTGTTCTTCATGCAAGAGCAACCATATTCTACCTCCACACCTCCACCTCCACTTAGCTCCCCAAATCCACTCACAAGTTACAGGCAATTTAATAGGCAGATCTAATTTCACCAAGATTTCAAAGTCATCCAGTCAATGCATCCCAACTTTGCTTTTCTCTGCCTGTCCACGGCCTCCTCTTCTTCTTCCTCCTCCCAAGCTGTGCCACAGCAAAGACCTGTCAGAGAGGAGTCAGAGGTTCTGCCCTGTTTAGCTTTGGCTTGTTTCATTGGAATTCTTAATGGAAGAATGCAAAGTCTATTTATAGTCTCCAATAAAATGTAGAGGCTAATGGTTGAGAGCGTGGGCTTTGGAGCCAGGAAGCCCAGATTTTTACTAGCTGTGTGAATCTGGGCAAGTTATTTAACCTCTTGGTGCCTAGATTCCCCAGCTAACAAAATGGGAGTATTAATATATACCTACCTATTAGTAGTACTTCCCTCATAGGCTTGACTATAGGACTTAAGTGTGTTAATGCCTATGATAATACACTAAGAACATGCCTGGCTTGTGGGAAGTGTGAGGTTAAGTGTTAGCTACAATGAGGATGATTGATGAGGAGCAGGAGGATGAGCAGATACAGAAGGCAAAGAAATATGTAAATTGATTGAATTGATAAGCTCTGTACCATCTTCTCCACATTGTTCTTGGAGCTCAGAGATTCTACACATGTGCAAAAGAGCCTCCAGAGACCCAGTACTAAGCTGGCCAGAGTGAAGTAATTTCCCTGCTGAGGTTGATGATGGATAGATATTCTAGACATATTGGAGGGTGGCACTCATGAGCAGTTATCTGATATTAGACTGTTGCCAAGATGGCTGGGGCTTTGCCGTCTTAGGACAGAGAATTAGCACCCTTCACCCCACAAGGTGCTGTAGTCTCTTGCTACTCAAAGTGTGGTCCAAGGATGAAGGACATGAGTTTCCTCTGGAAGTTTCTCCAACACGCAGAACCTCAGGTCTGTCCCAGGTCTGTTTAATCAAAATCTGCATTTTAATAAGAGCCCCAAGCGATTTCTGTGCACACTAAAGTTCGAAAAGTGCTCTTGTCGTCCAAACGCAGGGGAATGGATGTGGTGACCTTCCCTTTCTGCCCCCACTGGACTGCATGAGTCACATAGGCAGGGACAGTGTCTGTTTCATTCCCCACTGTGTCCTCAGTATTCGGCTTCATTCCTATCACACAGGCAGCACTTGTAAATGCTTGGCAGTAGATGGATGCATAAGAAACTGAACAGGTGAATGAGTGAGTGCATGACAGCGGGCTCAGAAGCCCAGTGTCCTGGTTTCAGGTCCTTGGTGAATAGTGCCGGCATATCCCAGCAGAAGGCAAAATGGGTGGACTAGACAACCACCTCTGTAGCACCGAATTCACTGCCAACATTGAGCAAGACTGACTTGAGAGACGAGACTTTCAGCAGTGTGCAGCGGGGTAGAGCTAGGTCATGCAGGAACTGACCTTGTGTCTACCACATGTCCCTGCTCTCATACTCAAGTGGCCGTGGCAAAGAAGGATATCAGGTCAGTCTGACATGACTTATTCTAAATGCACCCAGGCAGACCAATAGTGAGCCTCGCATCCTTGGCTGGGCACTCACAGTCCCGTCCCTACAGACACTGGATAACCTTTTCTGGATTGAGACAATGGTGTATAGAACTTGCCCCCTATGATGATTGAAAATGTGAATGACATTTATCTGTTCCCAGACTTCCAGTCACTATCAGACTAGCATGATTCCTTAAATATGAACAAACTGTGGCTGCGTAACCACTTTTGTGAGTGTTTTAATTACCCTAGTATGTGGCTTGTCTGGGCCGATGGGCAAGGGACAAACAGGGTAGCTCAGTGTTTGATGGTGGCACCCTCTTCCTCCTCTTTTAGATTTTTTTTATCCCTACCAATCTTTATTCCAACCAGCACAGTCTAAAGATGATGCTAAAGATCTGCCCAAAGATATTAGGGGCTGTTTGTAATCACCTCAAAGCCTTAGAAGATCTATGGGCAGCTCAGAGAGACCCCCACTCTTCAGGTATTTCTTTGTCTTACTCCCAGCCAGCTGTTCCTCCTGTGATCACTCAACTACAGATCTTTAAGAATGGAGCAAAATGGGATGTGATCAAGATTTCAGGACAAACAGATCAGGGCTTGGATCCCAGCTAGTGAGGGGCAGACAGAAGGGGAGAGCGGCTGAACACAAGGGGATTCACTTGTGAAGTGAGAGTCCTCCTTTCCTCTTACCTTCCCATCCTGCTCTGCAGGTCTCCCCTGCACTGCCTTGAAGCAAACCATTCTTGCTCAGCCTTTGTCCATGTGAGCTGGTAAGGGTGGCAGACAGGGTGGTTGCCAACCCTCAATATCCATTCCCACCCTGCTTCCCTCCTTTTCAGTGGAGCCCCCATTTTGTTGGATATCCACCTTCCCTAACTTGCCTATGTGCCTTGAAGGAAGTGGACACAACCCTGAGTGGTGCATCCTGATGAGTCTAAACTAATCCCATCCCCATTGCCAATAATTGGGAATCAACTCTAGGCAGTAACCTGGAGGAACATCTGCAGGATTGCTTCTAGGAGAGATCTACCCGCTCTTAAAAGGACACCCAAATAAGAGAAGGTGTTGTCTTTTTCTCAGTGTCAACAAGTCTAGATATGATGGCTGGAAATGGCTGTAGAACTATGGGGAAAATCAGACTTCAGATGAAGCCAAGATAGCATGGATGGCAGAGAGAAAATATAAAAAGAGCCTGGGTCCTCCTCGATGCCATCTGTGGGCTTTTGAATTAATCAACCCCAGAGCTTCCCTGCCTCTGGCCTGATTGTAATACGAGGTAATAAATCTTATTGTCTGAGGTTGTAAAGTTGGGTTTGCTGCAGCCAAAAAGGAAAAAGCAAAATGTGTGATTACATGTAGACAGTCTCAGGAGGAGCTGGGATGTTTCTGTCTCCTTTGTGGTGATTGAACTAAAGAGGAACCTAGTCTTCAGTCTGAGGCTTTAGCCTCCTGTAAACACACACACATGCTTCATGGACACACATGCTTCATGAACACACACACATGCATGTCAACAGCCACCAAGAAATGGAAGCAATTATGTGAATATTCCTAAGAGGAGAACCTAGCTATGTTTCAAGCTTAAAGTACAAGGGCCCAGTTTTGTTCAGGTCAGGGAAATGAAGCACCACCAGGTGGGACTGGATGAGAACAAGCCAATTAAATTGTGACATTTATTAGTATATTGTCCTTGAGCACATGGCCTAATAGTTGCAAGTTTGTCCAGGAGAGGACTTCTGAAACCATAATTCTGTTGCTAAAACTAAAACTCCTCATTTTGATGCTAAATAGTCCTTCTATTCAGAGCCTATTATATAATTCAAGAGATAGAGCCTGATGTATAAAGTTATTGTGAAGATAAAGATGATGGAGCCAAGCCTGCCGGGTTGAGCCTTGCCCAGGCCAACCTGCTATTGTCCAGAACCCTCTCATCCACCCCTCTTCAGCCTTGCAAAAGCCACAACCTTGCACCTTGTCTCAGGTGGGGTTCTCAGGCAAACAGACTCTGAGATGGAAATTTGCATACAGGCCCTTTATTGTGCAGAGTATGGGGAGAGGGAGTGGTTTCAAGAACATCTGGAAGGGGACAAATGAGGGAAACAGGACTGGGCAGAGAGAGAGGTTGAGTTGGGATGTAGTAGTTGTAATGGAGACCTCAGAAGATCCCACAGGGAGCGCTGGAGCTGGGTGGCCCTTCAGGGTTGTCCTGGATTAAGGTAAGCGGGGTGGGCTTTTGATTCTACTCATAGACTAGTTGTAGGATGTGGGCTGTCCCCAGGGAATGTAAATAACCTGGGCCAGGCAGTACCCTTTGGGGGAAGAAGGGAAATTCTAGGGAGGGAAATGTAAGCTGTCGGCAGTTAACATTCTTGACCAGTTGGGAAGTAAGTGCCTTGGCCGTGTCCTGTAGAGGGTTCTGCGTGGTACACCCGTCTCCTACATGTCTGGTACAGACACCGGAAAGACTGAGCAGCAAGGCTGTCTTACTCCCTTCTTTTCCCAGCAACTCCCAGAATGCACATTGTAGGCACTTGTAAATATTATTGAATACATAGCCATGGACTCCAGGGACCCAACTAAGGCAAAGATATCCCCACCTCGTCTTCAGTTTACAACTCTGTTCAAATAAATCACTGTTATCTCTAGAACTAGCAAGTATTGTTTACACCCATAGATTGACTTCAAACCAGGGGAGAAAGGGTGATACAGCATTGGGAAAGTTTCTTAACTATTTCGGAAAGTAATTAAAGTTATAGCCATTACAGCTTTACTGCATAACAAGCAACATAATAATTTCAGGTGGTTAAAGGGTTAAATAAAAAGGAATTTAAACCATAAAAGAATGAGCAGAACATTCTAGGAGAATGTTTATATCAACTTGGGGTGGTTAGGCCTTTCTACACATTACTAAGCATTCAAACATTTCTAAGCAAAAACAATAAAGGAAAAGATTGATGAATTTGATACTTAAAAACAAAATCCTCACTGGGTTAAAAAACACCACAAGCAAAATTAAAAGGCAAATGAGACACTGGGGAAAATTTAATAAACATATATTTTAGACAAAAGGTTGATGTACAAGAAGAGTTCTCAGAAGTCAAAAAGGAAAAGATAAGCATCCCCATAAAAAATAGGCAATTGACATCAATAGGCAATTCACGAAAGAAAATTACAGATAGACAATACACATATGAGAAAATATTTAATCTCACTGGAAACAAAGATATGCAAATTAAATCAACAACGAGTATAGGGAATTGGACATTCTTGTACACTGCTGGTGGGAGCTTAAATCGTTATAACCTTTTCAGAGGGCAATTTGGCAATATCTAACAAAAGCCTTAAAAATGTGTATCCATACCCTTGACTCAGCAATTTTACTTTTAGGAATTTGTCTTAATGATCAAGAGGAATATATGTGCAATTATGTATGTGTAAGTATATTCAATAAAGCATTATTCATGTTAATGAAAACTAAAAATAACCTGCATATCCAAGCACAGGCAGTTGGCTAAATAAATTATGGAATATCCATAATATGGGATACTATGGAATAATTAAAACAAAGTTGTAGAAGAATATTTACTGACATAAGAGAATATAACGTATGGCTGAGTGAAAAAAGATAGGCTATAAAACAATATAGATGACACTATGAATGTGTGTGTGTATACCTAGAAATGCATTTTCCAAATGTTAACTTGATTTTTCACTTGGCAGTGGGTTACTGATTTTTATTTCCTTTGTGTTTTCCTGTGTGTGGTCCAAATTTTCTAAATTAACCAAGAATTACTTTGTATTTAGAAAGTAAAGTGCCGAAATAATGGGATTTGGCAGAATTCGCAAAAATAATGTAATTATTAGTATTATTCACATCAGGACTAGACCCTCAACTCCAAGAGAAGTCAGGCTTGGATCCATCTCACGTTTGAAGCTGAGGACTGATAGCCAGAGAGAAACTCACCTGAGTACCACAGAAGACTCCCAGCGTGAAGTAATTGTTAGTATGAGACCATCTGTTGTTTGAGGACAGGGATGAGTCCTGGGCGTCTATGCAACTAGCAAAGGACAGGCAATGAGCTGAATGAAGGTATGAATGAGCAGCATAATTAGTAAGTCTGCCTTTTAACCTCATGTCTCTCATGCAAAACTTACTGCATGGGAAAAGAAGTGCCCCACTCCTTGCTCCTGAAAGAGTCAGCAGGATGTTCTTGTCATCAGGAACACCTGACTCAGAGCAGAGACTGTGGTCCTACGAAGAAAACCTTCCACCTCAGTTTTCTCCCTCCTGTCTGTCCCTCCCTCTGGATCTTGCTAAATTTTCCCTCCAAAAACTTTCTGTCAACTTCAAGGTAGAGATGGTTGGCTGCCCTACATGATGATGTTTTGAATTACCTTGCACCCAAGGCACAACTGTATGGAACTGCTAGGACCTTAAACATAGACCATGCTTATTTAGCTTTCCTGCTGGAAGAGATGGCAACACTGTAGTTAAGCTTGGGTGGATGGATGGATGGATAGATGGGTGGCCCATCTAAAAGCAGGGGCTAGAACAGGTACTAGAAAGCACTAGAAAGTGGAAGTAGGAAAGGGCTGGAAGTGACTGAGAATGCTGACTAGTAAGAACAAAGGTATTCTCTGCTATTACTCGCCCCCACCAACCACCCAACTCCCACATGTCAGCCCATCCTCTTCTTCAGGACTGAGGGACACCCCGCTCATACATAGCCCTGGTGGCTTCCACAGCCCATGTTTATTGCATAGAGAAGCTATGAAAGTCTAGCAAACTGCCTATTTTCTTTTTTCTCTCCCCTCCTAGTCAGTAAGGTCCCCTGAAGGCAGTGATTTGGTTTCAGTCAGTTTTCCTTCAATTGCAGGTTAAAGAAAGCCCAATCCAAACTGGATGGAGTGGAAGGAAATCTATAGCTCTTACAACTCTTAAGTTCCAGGAAATAAGACTTGCCTCAGGTGCAGTTTGGTGCAGAGGCTCAAGGAATTTCACCATGCATGTCCTGGTTTCTTTTTCCATCTCTGTACTTTTGTCTTCAAGGTTGGCTCTTTTCTCAGACAGGAATGCCCCTTGTAGTAGGAAGAGGATTGTAGCAGTTCTAGCAGTCACACCCTCTTTGCTTCTAGCCTAGCCAAGGAAACATCTCAGATTCCCCAAGAAAGATTCATTGTACCTGCAGGTTCTGATCAGACCTTATGCTCCTCCCAGATTCAATCACCACAGCCAGTAGAAAGCCACAGTGATTGATTTAAGTTTAGACTAGTTAAGGGGATGGTCGTCCAGAGAGAAGCAACCAGAAGAGGAGTGAGGATGCTGAGTGGCACAAGGAACAGATGCCTCTAGCAGACCATGTCCTCTTCAATACAAGCTCCTACCACCTGGCACACAATCAGCATTGATACATGTTACTTCCACAACCCCATTCCAATAGAAAACACAGGGTGAGCTTGTCACAGAAGCCCTCGAGGACTTCATGCAGCTCAGCCAGGGCTCTGTGTCCATGTGGCTTATCCCTTAGCTCCCTCTATTTCCTTCGCTGCCTTCCTGCCAGTCTTCAGCCTGTCATGCTACAGCTACGGGCAGCTGTCAGCAGGCCAGACCATCCTCCTCATTCCAGAGCACTGGGTCGGAAATGTGTGAAATTGATGCAAACTTAGAAAACTAGGATTTGGGTTTCTCTCTCTTCCTCCCAGCATGCTTTTTGCCCAACCAGCCAGAACTGGTGGCCACCAACATACGTGCCTAAATCTGTGCCATGATAATTACCTCAGTAGCAACAATAACAGTATTCTTATTATAACTCTTATTTTAAGGACCTACAATGGACCAAGCTCTTTAAACATATCACCACATGTCTGTACAATAACCTTGCAAAGTAGTGTAACAGGGACCACTACAGGCTTTGCCTACCTGTAGGTACAAATGGGACCATATTACTAATAACTACTCAGATTTCACAGATTTGTTGTCCCCAGAAACTGGGGCATAATCTCTAGCCTCTTACAAATATTTTTGTGGGTTCCCAGGGGTCATGTCATCTTGGCTCATAGTTGCTTTTCCTTGCCTTTTCCCCTGGTTCTACCAGGCTCCATGGTCTCTACTGCTGCTATTCACCAGCACCCATGTACCTACAGTGGAACCACCAGACACTGCATTCTCTGCCACTGCACGGGAGCCTCCACTCTGCCATTCTGCATATGACTATGCCATATCTGTTAGTGAGGCCCTGATGCAGTTCTGCTTGTGTCATGATGTATTATGCAGTTGCTGAAATGGCTCCATCAATGCCCCCACTCTCACCTCCCCCCTACACTTACCACTGAACAGTGACATGACACTAGTGGGGACTAGGCTGGAAGACAAACACAAGTGTGAGAAATCATGCTATACTCAAGAATCACGACTCGCTGTCCTCCCCTTTCTTTTTCTCTTTTCCTCTTTTCATACCGCCCCACCCCTCAAATTCAGTCCTAGACTGTTTTACCAGGTCAAGACCTTTACATTTGATTCCTTGGGAGAATTTCTTCTAACTGGCTGAGAGTAGGCATTCAATAAATATATGTCAAATGGTCAGTTAGTTGGATCGTTGAATGGATAGGTGGGTGGAAGTCTGGATAAAATGCTTCATCAGTTCTTATACCAACTAGTTTCTGATGAGCCCACTCCATATATAGCTGAATTTCATTTAGACTCAAGCTAAGGTCCTTGTTAAAGTTGGTATGATTTTTCTCCATGTTACAGATTTAAAAGCTGAGGCCCATAGATGTTAAGTCACTTGTCCAAAGTCATACAGCGAACAAATAGCTAAGCTGGGATTCCAACCTAGGCTTAACTGATGTTCAAATCCTTTCCTTTTTTGTACTCCTCTGTCTTTACAGCAAGGGGTTAAGAGTTCATGAGGTGCATGACTCGTGCCATGTGCAGGAATTACAGCACTGAGGTCCCCTCTGGAGGAGAACAACGTTAGCATTGCCCACTTCTTCATCACATCCTTCAACATAGCAAATCCAGGCTAAAGAAATCCATGGAAGACCCATCCCAGCAGCTGGTTGGCCTGCTCATCACAGGGGTGGAGGATGGCAGCTGCACTGGCTGAGTCTGACTTTCCCTACGCATCAGCAGCTTCCACAGATGCACCTGAAAGGCCAGCTCTGTTCTGCAGGTCCTTCCGACCCTACGGGCTGCCACATCCTTTCCCAACTCTCTCTGGCTCAGAGGAGAAGCAGCACTTCTGGAGAGGAAGAGTCAGGCCTTTGGGGTCAGTTCCTGGCAGCCAACTCCCTTCTCTGAGAGGCAAAGTTAAACTCTCCCACTGCAGCCTCAGTCCCAGGACTCACGGGACACCAACCTGGCAATGGTGAGGGATCCTGTCCCTCTAGTGAAAGAGGGAGTCATGTTTGCCCCATGAGCTGGAGATAGCCTCAGAATTCCCAAGGCACAGCCTCCCCCTCCTAAGTGTGTGCTTTGTACCCACCGACAGGCTTCTGACCCAGCCCCTGGTTTTCCAGGGCCTCCTAAGTCCTGAATACTGCAGCTTTCTTGGCTGAGGCTTCACCTCCCATTCCCTGAGATCGCCCATGCTTCTCTCCAGGCTGGCTCTGATTCCCTGTTTTCAGCCACTGTCCGGGTCCCTCAGGCCCATTTAATACATTCTCAGCCTGATATAACCAGGAATGCCCCCTCCCTGCACCAGGCCACCTTTTTTGGTGTCAACCCACGACCAGATCAGATGAAGTGTGCAAGGTTCTGTGAGCCTAGTTTGGTTGGCTGGCCCATCTCTCAGGCCCAAGTAGAGTCTCTGCCCTAAATCACTGCCGGCAGAGTCCTCCTCTGGGCTTAAAGTGGACCGAGGCAAATGTGTGGGATTTATGTTACACGAGAGAGTTGGGAGACGTCTTTTGCAGGAGGGTAGGTAGGGGCTCCATAAACCTACAGATCTGATTCTGTAGACGAGAGCCAGACAATGCCCAGGAATAAACGCTAGGCTAGAGCCTGGCCTCTTCCCTGTAAGAATCACTAAGCAAGAGTTAGGGGTCAATTTCATGAGGTTGCATGCGTGTGCCTGTGTGCATTTTACTAGAGGCATTTCCATCAATTTTATTAATAACAGCATTTACTCAGAACTTACTCTGTGCCAGGCACTGCTCTGAGCACTGATGCATTTACATAGGTTAACTCATTTAATTCACATCACACCCTATGAGATAGAGACTATTGTTATCCTCACTTTATTCTTGAAGAAAGGAAGGCACCGGGAGATTGAGTAATATGGCCAAGATCACACAGCCAGTAACTTTGAGGCAGGTGGATCACGAGATCAGAAGATCAAGATCATCCTGGCTAACACAGTGAAACCCCGTCTCTACTAAAAATACAAAAAATAAAAATAAAAATTAGCCGGATTTGGTGGTGGGTGCCCGTAGTCCCAGCTACTCCGGAGGCTGAGGCAGGAGAATGGCATGAACCCGGGAGGCAGAGCTTGCAGTGAGCTGAGATCTCGCCACTGCACTCCAGCCTGGGCGACAGAGTGAGACTCCTTCTCAAAATAAAAAATAAAATAAAAGGTAGAACCAGTATTTCAGTCCAGATCTTTGTGAATCCCACATCTGTGCTTTGAACCTCTACTTTTATTATTAAAATATCAGAAACATGTGTGACCCAATAAAGGCTGAGAGCGTTCACATAAAGAGAAGCTTAAAAAGTAGAAAAGAACCTTCACTGGGTCAAATGCAGAGCAAGGGAGCGTTAAAGAAGTCAGCCTGGACTCCGGGACTGTGGTATTGTAGCTGCATTCTGCTGTCCAGGCTTGCCTAAGCTCTTTCATTTCCTTCTCATGAGTGGAGCAGGCCTCACAATCCCTGTTTTACAGATGAGAAGAGTGAGGCTTGGTGAGGCTCAGTAAACTTCCCATAATCACATACTAGTCTATAGCGGTCCAGAGATTCAAACCCAAGCCAACCCCATGTGACTCTCAAACTGGTGCCGGGACAGGGATGCGATTTGCTGCCCCCATGGCCTTGCCCACCATGGGCAGGGGAGGTGATGTAGGAAGGGACCCTGTGCTCCCCTTTCCAGCCCATCCTGCCTCTGCCTTGTCTCCTCCTCCTTACTCTCCTATCACCGCCTCCCCACCCCCACCACACCTATCCATCTTCACTTGCTGGGGATTAAGTTAGGAAAACAAAAATGAAATGAACACCATGCTGCCGACCCATCCCTGGAGACACCGACTTACACAGGTCTGATGCTGTTGATGATGTTCTATTGATTTCCCCTCTAATTGCTCCAGCTAGATCTATATTCATTTTCTGTCTCAAACTTCTCTTTTGTTAGTTCAATCAGCTAAATGAAGGGCCCATTTCTCTCTGTCCCTGTCCTGAAAAGCCAAAGAAGTTTCAAATGAAGAGCTCTCTTCAGAAATCGGTGAGGACAGCAGACTGAGGACAAAGAGGGTCAGAATTTGATTACCTCTTTTGAAGAGCTGGCTAAGAACAAAGTTGGAAAAGAAAGTCTCGGGAGACAGAGTCCGTTGACAAGAAGAGGAGATATTTCACCTTGAATTCACAGATCAGGAGTTCATTCATTCTACACCTTTACTGAGCACCTACCATGGACCAAACCCCATGGTAGGATCTAAAAATATTCATTGTGACCCAAATGGACACAGACCCTGCCTTCACAAAGTTGAGTGTGAGTAGGGTGGACAGATATTAATCGAATAACTTTATTGTTATGTAATTTGTGCTATGGAAATGTCTAGGTCAATATTGAGAGCCACAGGAAAAGCTTGCTGCAACCAACCCTGACAGTTCAGGTTGGAAAGCAGGCTTGGTTGCAGCAAACCACACCTTTCCCTTTGTCATTTCAGCAAGCTTTCTTTTCAGTTCCACTCACTGAAGGTATACAAAGAAGGGAGCAAAGCACTGGGGAAGCAAGCCTCCAATCTGGACAAGACTTGGTGTTTTTCTCCCGGGAGCTCACTACATAGAGGCCAGACAGAACCAGGCACATGGAACTCTGGATTGAGGCAGGCAGGGGTAGATGTTATCATAAAAGTATAGTCTGAGTGCTAGGAGGAGAAATTGGGAAGGCCGAGATGAATCTGGCATGTGCAATGTAGGAAGACTTCCCTGAAGAGGCAGCATTTGAATAGGGTCTTGAAGACTTCATCTAACCTTGACAGCCCTATTGCATCTTCTCAGTGTCCAGCATTTCGAAAACCCCTGTGGAGGATAAACCTGGCGGAGGGGCTAGCCACCTGAAATGACATTTGACTCCATGGAGATTCAGTGTCAGGAACAACGGGGGGACCAGATGCTGCAACAATTGTACCTGCTTATATAGGTCTTTGGGGGGTGGTGAGGGTGCATGCAAAATCAACCCTTTTCCTTTGTGATCTGCCTCTAGCTTTGGCCCTTTGGGTAAACCTGACACCCATGTCTGGTATTCACTCCGGAATGTTCACTACTTGCTCAAGAGGCATTTGAAACTGCTCAGTCTCCATTCTTGGTATGTGACAACACTTCATCATTCCAGTTTACCCATTGCCAGTTACTAGCCTTCACCTGGCCATTCTCCCCACCCCCCACCGCCCCCCCCAACTCTTTATTCATCAGGCTGGGTGAAGTGTACAGGGTATACAAGGACGTTAGTCAAGATACACAGATTATGCTGCAATAACAAATAACTTTCCCCAAATATCAGTGGCTTAACACAGCAAAGAATTTTATTACCCATGCAAAGTTTACAGCAAGCTCAGTGACTCTCCACGGCAATTCCCTTCTAATAAGCACCTTAGAGGTCTGGTGGGCTTCCATCCTTGACTCTGATATCTTAACACATGGTTTCCCATGTTAGCGGACAGAGCGGGACAGTCATCTGAGAGCTTATGACTGCATTTTCCCAAAAGTGACACACATAATTTCTGCTTATAATCTTGATCAGAATTAGTCACATAGCATGACCAGGAAGAAAAGAGCTAGATATTTATGAGTTCTACCCATGTTTATCACAGTTTGTCCGACCTCTGAACATTTATTTATTTATTTATTTTTATTTATATATTCTGCCTTTTTACAGACATTCTTATCGGGGGCCCCAAACTTTCAACTCATCATAGCCCAGTTTCTCATTTCTCATCCCTGTTTCTATGATCAATTCATAGCCCATGTCTCTGTCCTCACTGACATACTTCTCAGTCAGTAACTGGTAAGCTGTGATTCAAGCTCATGACTGTATATTTTGCAAAAAATCTCACGTTTTCCTCTACATTAAACCACTTCTGTTGGAAAAGCCCATGTCCTAAAAACATTTCTGCTCTTCTTGTTGGGACAACAAAGTTGAGACATATAATAAAGGTAGAATGGCTCAAGTACGGTAGTTAAGAGCTTAGTTTTTGAAGTGAGGCTCACATAAGTTCAGCTCTCAACTCTGACATTGATTATTTGGGTGACCTTGGTTAAATGACTTAACCTCCAATTTGCACATCTGTAAAATGGGAATTGTAATAGTACTAATTCAGGGTGGTTATAATGCCAAACAAGCTAATGTGTTAGCAAGGGCTCAATAAACAGTAGCTGCTATTAATATTACTATAGATTTCTAGAAGTCAATATCTAATAAAGGGTTTGATAGTGTATTTCACTATCTCAATGTTAAGATGCGAGGAGAAGAGGGAGGGGGAAGCAGAAGTACTTAGGGATCTGAGTTTTCTGCAGGCTCCAAATGAGTTCTGGGCAATTAAGCTGCTAAGAAAGCCAGGATAGTAAGGATATTTCAGGCATGCACCTCAAGAGTAATAGGGCCTGGAGGTAGGGGCCAATAAATCTCTGAGTATAAGGAAGAGGTTAGGGATATGGAGATATAACCTCCTTTTTAAATTCTGCAACTTCAAACTTGGACTGGCTCCAACATTGCTTAAATTAAATATCGTCATGCTTACATAATGCTCAGCCCAGTCCCAGGCCTATAGTTGATGCTTAATAAATAATAATAATGATCATTATGATCATTATGATTGTTATTCTACTCCAATAAGTTAGCACATTGAAGTGATAGACCATAACAAGGCAGTATCTCCAAAGATACTTGTTCTGTGAATTGTTGATCCACGTCATCACCGTGTTAGAGAACCCTCTTTCAGAGCAAAATCTTCTTTAAATAGTGTGAGTTTAAAGCTATGAAATGCATCACTTCTGACCTTGAGGAGCATAGCATCTAGCAATGGAGTTGGATATAATAGCGATGACAATGTGTGTTGAGTGCCTTGTCCTCAATACACAAATAATCCCACAAAATATCAGTAGCCTAACACAGTAAAGATTTGTTTATTACCCATGCAAAGTTTGTAGCGAGCTCAGCGGCTCTCCAGGGCAGTTCCCTTCTAATCAGCACCTTAGAAGTCTGGTAGGTTTCCATCTTTGACTCTGATATCTTAACACATGGTTTCCCACGTTAGTGGAGACAGCTGGACAGGACAGTCATCTGAGAGCTTATGACTGCATTTTCTCCAAAGTGACACACATTATTTCTGCTCATAATCTTGATCAGAATTAGCCATCAGAATGGCATGACCTAACTCCAAAGCTTCTGTGCCGATCATAAGCATTATCTTCAAATACCGAAGATAACATTTGAACAAGGAGGAAGAAGGTAGTTGAACAAGGTAGATCTTATTCTCCCCCACGTTATAAATGAAGAAAACTGAACCTCAATTTCCTTCACTTTAAAATGGGCACAACAAGAAGTTTGACCAACTTGTTGTGAAGATTGGAGACAGATTATAAAGGGCATGGGATTATTCTAGGCACAGCGATGTTACAGGAGATAATAGAGAAGTCGCCAGAGCACAACCAGGGTGTAACCATTTAATTGCTGCCTGTACTGGGAATGTATGTCGGGTGGGTGGGTGGTGAATCAGGAGTTAGACAGCTGGAGTTTGGGATAGAAGAATTGTGTTGAGTGAACTCATAAGCAATGGAGGAGGATGGGGAAATGAGGAAGGGAATGAAGGAGAGGAAGGTGAGATGAAGCCTGTGAGATTTTTCCCAGAGATATCAATCTCAGACCCTACAGGACTGCCACCTGAGTCTGTCACAGGGCTAGAACTGGGTATGAGTATGGGACAGCTCTTTCCCTGTCCCATATCTCCACCACCACTAACCAAGTCCAAGATGATCCAAAGTTCAGATCCAGTTGTAAGGACTACCTGCATCTTTGGCTTCTTGTGTTTCCCTTAAGTTTCCTTTGCAACCAATCAGATCCAGAAGTCAGTGTGCCAGAGATAAGCCTTGGGTGTGGCAACTCCAGGTCTTCCCACAGCCTACCACTCCTGCCCTCTGTATCATTTCTGGGTGCAGGGTTAGGACCCTGCCTGTAACTCTCATGCACAGCATTCCAGTCCTGCCCTAATGACAGAACACACTGGAGTGTTACCCTGTTACCATCAGCTTCTTTGCACAGGTTCTGCTGTATGTGACACATCTCCATTCTCTCTGCATATAAATATTTGACTTAAGGAAACATATTTATGGGACCATAATGAAGACCTTTGCAAGAAAACAAGGGTGCATTCTCCTTTGGGTTAGCTGGAGATAGACACCTGATAAATTCCACTGTTGGAGATTTAAAAAATCTTAACTTAAATTCACAATCCTTTAATGTGCAAATCTTTCAAGGAAAGGTAAAACATTATCGTAGTGTAGGCAAAGTCTTAACAGGGAGCTTCTTGATGAGATTGCCTGTGGCAAAGCCAATGATCAGAACTCTGTAGAAGAGACAGTGCAAAGTCAGTTTGGACTTCATAAGACCAGGACTATGGAGAGTTCCTTCCTGGCTTATAGTAATTTCAGAGAGATTTCTAGATCTGCTCCATCTCCTGCAGGCACCATTGCCTTCAAGCCATCTGCATCTCTGGAGAAGAGTTCTCTAGGAGACCCTCATTAGATAATGAAACCTTCATCTCTGAGTAAAGGTGAATATCTTTTCTCTGAGTAGAATTGGAGCTTAGTTTGGAGTTTGTGTTCAAGAGATCAGATGGATTGAGACCTAAGGACACAGATTTTCTTCCTGGACTTATCTTGATGCTGCTGCTGCTGATAATGATTATGGTGGTGGTGATGGTGATAGTAATAATGGTGATAGCTAATATTCATTGTATAGTTATTAAGTTTCAGGTACAGCTTTATGCATTTCATGTGTGTTAATTTACTGAATAAGCAGAATAGGCCTAGGAGGTGGGTACTATTATTATAGTGATTCTACTATTAAGAAAACAAAGAGCAGCGAGGCAGGGCTTCCCTGTGCCGCTGCACCACACAGCTCCAAGGGTAGTCTGTGTTAGTGGTGCCCCCTAGAGTTGTGTAGTGCACAGACTGTGCAGTCAGTCTGCGAAGCGGTTAAGTGACTTACCAATGTCTCAAAGCTAATAAGTGGTGGGCTTAGAACCCAGGTAACATATGGCTAGGATTCCTGTTCTTAACCACTACATTCAATAGGACCCTTTTTATCAGGGCCTTCTCTTCAGGTAAGTATACTGTGTCATAATAGGTCAAGTGGTATTTTTTAAAATTCATTTTTAATCTTTCTTTGCAATTACAAGGATAATATATGATTCTAGCATCAAACTCAAAGATTACAAAAGCAATCAATGCGCATTCAAAGCCCCCCTCCCCCCATCCCTATCCTCACATTTAGCCCTGTGGGTGTCTCTGCCCCGCACATTTCCACACTTGTCAGTTTCCTTGCTGACAAGACATAGGAATGGAAGAGACAATGCTGGATTGATTTGATTGCTGTTTGCAGGAGGAAGGGGGATTGATATGGGAAGAGAGGCAATAAAGCTAGAATTTTAAGACAACTTGTTGGCACTGCAGGCCGACTTCCTGCTTGGATCTCTCCTATCTGGAGGGATGTGATGGGGACTCTGTCATATGCACAATTTTGAGATGTATATTTAAAAGAGCTCTATGAATGGGGTTTTCAGAGCCTCTGAATCTTAGTACTACCTATTAGACTCCTGCCAGGAGGACAAACCAAGCATCAGTACACTGCATCAAGAGCTACATAGATATCTCTGTACTAATTTTATGCACTCTGAAGATTGTGTGGTGCTTCTGAGCAGTTCCTTGGCCAACACCATAGCAGCATCTGCTGAGATATTGCTAACCAAGGGACATTCAGCCTAGGCCTGGGATAATCCTCCTAATCTTATAAACATATACATGTTTTCTCTTTTCCTTTAACAAAATGAGATTATACCACATTTGTCTACAATCAGATTTGCTGCTCAATTCACTTTTATGTATCACACACATCCCCTATGTCAGTACAAAAGACTTACCACTTCACTTCCACTGTACCGCTACACTACAATTTTTTTGTCAACTTCTTGTTGATGGATATTTAATTATTTCCAATTTCTTTTTGTCACTGTCACAAGCAATATTATCATAAATGTTCTCACCTACATCCTTTCAGTTTGCACTAATATTTTTATATGAAGGGGAATTGCTGTGTGAAGGGAAATGCCATTGGTTGATTTTAATGATATGGCTGGCATGAGAAACAAAGGAGATGTGTTTTAATATGAGGGCAGAGGCATAATGGCTTGTAAGTGGTCATGAGGAGCCAGGAGAATGCTGACCTGAGATTTTGTACCTCAGCAGAATGAGAAGCGTCAGCTTGAGAAGACTGGGGAGGCAGCGGTGTCCTCTGGGGAGATCTCATTCTCGGTTAAGGTGGGAGGTGAAAGGAATGTTCTGGGAAGAGTTTGAGCTTGTAGGGAAGTCTGTTTGCCACAGGATGAGGAGGACTTGGAGGGATGGGAGTGTTAGGTTGGATCAGAGCTGAGGGGGCAGAGAGCGGTGTTGGGATGAGAAGGCAGGAGAATATAGAAGCTGGGCGTGGAGGAGGGTCTTCCATATGTGAGGTAAAAAATGGTAGATGACAAGGGAGTGAGGCTGGAGGATTCCTGCTACCAGGGTCAACTGCATCTGGGGTGATAGTCCTGGAATGGTACTCAAGGCTTGATGACACTTGCAAAGCACAGTCTTGGCCCAGGGTTTGTCTTAGGTTTCATTCTTTAGAAAGAGAGCCTGAAATATTTAAGATTTGTTGAGGGAGAGCTCCTCAAGAAAACCCGTAAGGGACAGAAGGAAGCAGGAAACAGAAGGAAAAAGAACCAAGCAAGACTGTGGACTAGACAGTCTAGCTTTGCCCAACCCAAGGGGATGCTTTGGAGTGTAAATTACTACAGAGCGATGATTCAGTGAGACAAAAAGGCCAAGTGTTTATCTGCTCATACCAACTGGTCTTTGAGTGTAACCTCCCAGAATTCCCCAGGCCAGGAGTTTCCTACATTCCCAGGGCAAATTTTCAGAGGAGGTCCTAGTCATAAGCCAACAGCTACAGCAGTTGCAGCAGCAGCAGCACAGGTGGAAATGTGTGAACAGGTAAAGGGACTTAGAAAAGGCCCAAACAGTATCTGTAACATGGATCAAACAGATACTTGGAGCAATCTAATTAGGAGGCCTCTGGAGATGTGCAAGCCAGCCATGGGGTGGAGGCAGGATTCACTGGTTCCCAGGAAACTTGCCCCACAGTGGAATAGCAAGAATGCCAGTGGTGTGGAAGAATCCTGCCTTCTTCAGATGAACGGCTTTCCTAGTCCTGGCTCGGGCACACTTTGGAAGGAACAATTGTTTTATAGTGAGGTAGCTGTCCTGAGAACCAAAGCGAATGGCTGGTGCTGGTGTGGAGCATCAGGAATCAGCCACTGCTTCAGGGCCTGTGGAAGGGAGTCCAAGGTCTCTGTGGAGAGTGTGCAGGTGAACTCTAGACAAGACCAGGACTATGCACACCCTTTCTTGTGTCTCTCTACATTTTACCTCCCTAGAGCATCTCTACATCTACTGATGCCCCAGAGGAGTTCCAATGGCATGTGTCTCACACACCCACTTTGGGTGCAGTCCCTCATTGGCCATAGCTCTCCTGCTGTGGTCCACACTCCCAAAGATTAAATTCCTGGGGGTGAAACTATGCAGATTCTGTTTCTTGCCCACTCAGCATTCATTCCCTCTTTCTTCCTTGCCCACTGAACCTGATTTTGTTCATAGCAATGATGTGCCTAGTCCTTGTGGATGAGGCAGATTTGTCCCTAATCTGAACATAACATACCAGGCTTTGCTTTCCCAGAAAGTAGGGTTGGTTTTCGTACTTTTTTTTTTTTTTTTTTTTTTGCCAATGGCATCTGGAAGTCTTCTGAGTGGTTCTGGGAAGGTTTCTACTTCTTTGATGAAGGGGGAAATGCAGGGTTGAAGCTCTCTCTCTTTCTTCTCCTTCTCCTCTTCCTGCCTTGAACACAAGTGCCCTGTCCACAGCTGTAGCAACCATCTGTGGTCATGAAGCAAAACGCCAATGCAAAGGCCAGGAGAGTCTCAGAGATGCCACCCTGACATTATCCAGATGCCAAGCTATTTCCGGAAGCCTCTTGCCTCCAGGCACCTCGGATGCAAGAAAAATAAACCCCTATTTGTTTAAACCACTTTCAACTAAGTTTTCTGTTACTTGTAGCCAAATGCATTCCTAAGCAATACAGGAGATGACAGTGGTCCAGTCTGAGTTCTCCATGCCCCTATGAGCACAGCATAAAGGATGGATGGCAACCTTTGTGGGAGTCCAGTGCCGGAGTAGAGCCTCCTGCTCAATTCTGGTTCCATCTGGTCCCATCTCCTTCCTAGTCTTGGTGGATCATAGAAATGCAAATCTATGATGATCAGTCATAAATGAGGAACAGGCAAGGTGGATCAGCAGAATTAGGAAACAAAACTTGGAAAGATTCCCAAGAGAATAGAGTGAGAGAAATCCTTTTATGGGTGTTTGTTTTTAGGCCCATAGGCTGAGAGCCAGCATATACATTTCTGAGTGACGACAATAATACCGATTTAAAAATACAACCATAAATGCAACTGCCATTTATTGAGCATCCACTATAGACTTGGTGATTCATATTCATTATCTCATTCGCACAACCACCCACCCAATGACATGATTACAAGTATATCCATGCTTTTTATGACAACACTGAGGTTCAGAGAGGTGAGATAATTCATCTAAGCTCACTTAATTAGAAATGGGCAGAGCCTGAAGGCACACCCAGCCTGTCTGACTCCAGTGTCCGTGGATTTAATCTCCATGGTACAAAGCATCAGTAGGTGTGGAAATGCTCTAGGGAGGTAAAATGTAGAGGGAGGAAAGGAAGAAAGATGCACAGTCCTGGCCTTGTCTTCAGCTCACCTGCACACTCTTCAGACTCCACAGAGATCTTGGACCCTCTTCCACAGTCCTTGAAGCAATGGCTGATTCCTGACTCTCCACATCCACACTAGCCATTAGACTTGGTTTCTAAAACAGCCACTCCTCTACAAAACAATTGTTCCTCTAAAGTGTGCCCAAGCCAAGACGAGGCAAGCTGTTCACCAGAAGAAGTCAGAATCCTCCTACCTATTGGCACTCTCGCTGTTTAATTGTGGGACAAGGTTCCTGGGAACCAGTGAATCCTGCCTTCACCTCATGTCTGGCTTTTGTGTCTCTGGAGGCATCCTGCTGCACACAGGTCAGCTCTATTCATTCCAGCAGTGGTGACCTGAGTAAGGCAGAGGAGTGTCTGCCACCACAATTTGCAGGACGTGTCCAGATTCTACCAATTAGAAACATGATTTTTCTCACTCCTTTTCAGTTTTGTGCCCACCCCCCATAAGTTTCCAAGAAATGCCCTTTTGGCTTAAATTAGTCAAGAAAGCTTAACTAAAATGACTGTAAATATCAGGTTCCCTTCGTGCATAGAAAATATGACATGATTAATGGATATTCGATTTACATGCAATGTTACAGAGTTTGCACAACGGAAGTAACCCCAAATTTGCTGTATTGCCATAATCACACCATGGACCTTTTAGGCTTCATGTCTCAATGTGTTTGCCCACATTGCTTTCTCCAACCAGAATGCCTGGTCGTTTGGCAAAAGCCATCTCTTGGGGTAAGCACTAAGCCATGGTGACCTGTCTTCTCTGAAGCCCTCTTCTCCAGAGGCCATGGAATCAGTGGTTGAGTCTAAACTACCTGAACTGTGTCTTCAGGTCCAGATAGATAAGCCAAGAATGGACCTCTGAACCAAGCTGGGCCAATCAAGTTCTTGTAAGAATCCGGAATTTTGGACCCGAAAAAGACCCAGAGACTAGGAGGAGTTAGTGAAGATGCAAATTCAATGCAAGCTCTATAGAGCGCTTGGCTTCTTGCAGCTCTTGAGATGTACTTGCTCATCTCTTCCTTGGATTCCTTGAAACAACAAGGACCCTCCCAATAACTCTGTTCTGTTTTAACCAACCAGTCACTTTCTGTTAGTTGAAACCAAAACAACTTTATTCAACACACTCCAGATTCTCTACCCATTTCTTTAAGATTGTTATGTTCCTTTTTTAGGGAAGCCTTCTCTGACCTACTATCCCCTATCAGGCAAAGTTGCCCCCTTCCTGCTTTGTGTTCTCATAATACTTAATGCTTACTTTTTTTTTGTTTGTTTGGACAAGGTCTCATTCTGTTACCATGGCTGGAGTGCAGTGGCATGATCTCACTGATTGCAACCTCTGCCTCCTGGGCTCAAGCGATCCTCCCACCTCAGCCTCCCAAGTAGCTGGGACTGACTATAGGTGCATACCACATGCCCAGCTAAGTTTTGTATTTTTTATATAGATGGGGTTGCCCAGGCTGGTCTTAAGTGATCCACCCACCTTGGCCTCCCAAAGTGCTGGGATTACAGGTATGAACCACTGAGCCTGACCAATGCTCACTTTTACTGCAGCATTTTGTACGCTGTTTTGTAATCTGTTGTGTATTTAGAACATGAGTTTCTCAAGGAGAGAAGAAGTCTTATTTATACTGGTGTTCCCAGTACTAATCTTAGTGCCTGTCACATAAGAAGTATTTTTAAATTCTTCTTGAGCAACTGATTAAACAAATGAATGAATAAATGAACAATCAGAGCTAAATTGGAGACCGGCTCCGTGAAGGGTTAAACCTGCTTTCTCTGTGGTGTGTAGGTAAACACACAGGGAACATCAGCAGCAAGCCAGCTCCATTCAGCTCACATCTCCGCCACAATGAGCTCCACCAAGCTGTCAGCGTTGCTTTGTCCTGTCACTGCCTGTTGCTTGGAATGAAAGGCCATGAGATGAGGGACTAGAGATTCTCTTGGTTGTACAGGGATTTCTTTTTTGCAGAAGGCCTCACCTGGCATATTTCTGGACCTCCCATTGACCCCTGGATGTCTGGAGCAAATCCCTGAGGAGCAGGGAGGGCTCCCACTCTGCCTGAGGGAAGGGTTCCAACGGGGAGCCAGGAGCATCAGAAAACCAGGCCAAGCCATCTCCTTATTCACAAGTTTCATTCTGACAGGTGTCAGAGAGTCTTCAGGCATGGATCTGAGCTAAAATTCAAAGACAATTGCAGCATGGATAAATATGAAACTCCTGGCAGAGTAGGGATTTCCAGAATGACCAATCCAATGAATGTAACTTTGACCTATGTGGTACAAAACAAATGCAATTATAGAAAAGCAGGGCAAGAGTGGACAGATGGATCTGATGCTGATCAAGGTTCATGTGCTCAGGGCACACGTCATCTGAGAAGCAAGGCCACAGGGCTGGAGCCTGGGTTTCGATGGACCCATAGGAGCTACAACAAACACATGATCTGCCCTGGGAGGCTGTGGTTGTGCCATGTGGATGCTGGATTAGAAAGGCAGAGGCTGCCTAGAGGGAAAAGTTTTCTGAAACAAGTACCCAGGCGAAGGTTGGCTGATCATGTTAACATAATTATGGTGATATAGTAACAATAATAACAACTAACAAGTCAGACACAGTTCTGAGTATTCCAGATATGTTATCTCATTCAATCGTCACAATATACTTATAAGATCAATGCCTCTGTTACCCCTATTAAACCAAAATGAATACAGCCCTGGATATTACACAACTTGTCTAAGCTCACACAGTTGGCAGTGTAGATTGGAGATGCCTGATACCAAGCACCTCATGTCAAGCCTCCAGGCTGTAGATGCTTCCCAGTTCCTTTGAACTCCTTCTTGCCTTGACCTTGAGGCCTTTGCATGTGCTGTTGCCTATTCCTAGGACATTCTCAATAACTAGTAATAACAGTGTAAAAAGATGGAAGCTTTTGCTAAGCTTGTGGTGTGGTAGATCTTGGATCTCAGCATGAATTATGAGATAGACCAGTCAGTAAAACCTAGAAAAAGTAGCTAAGTCACGGATAAGTAAATCATAAATGTTTCACGCTCATAGAAAGTTAATAGGATCAGGAGAAAAGGAGATTGAGGAAGAGGATTTTTGGAGAGAGAAAACTGAGACATGGTGATTTTAACTTACCCAAGGTTACCTGAGAAGCAGAATTTGTCATTATGTGGTCTGGGGTAGGCTAATGTTGACCTTCAGTTTCTCTGCCGTGATAGGGAGTAAATTGCTATCCATCAAAACCATTTCTTTTTCCCCCCAGACACGTGGTTGGCTAGATGATGTCTCTCAACCTCCCTTGCAGCTAGGTGTGACCATGTGACTGAATTCTGACCAAGGGAATGAGAGTAGGCAAGTTGGCCACACAATCCTCCCACTCTTGATATCTCCTCTCTTTCCACATCTGGTAGCAGGGGTTCTAACAGAGGACTCCCAGACCCTTAGGGGTGCTGGAGCCAAAAAATGGTTCAACCTAGGTCCCAGAATTCCTTCCTGGTAGAGCATCCTCCAAACACCTCTCTGGGCTTTTCATGGGTGAGAAATGAACTTGTATTTTTTTAAGTAGCTGGAATTTGGGGATTATTGCCTGTACCGTCTAATAGCTCTACTGGGAAGAGAATACAGGTAGGCAAGTTCATTGTAACTGCAAAGGGAAATCTATTAGTTAAATCTCTAGTTACAGAGTCAGATGGTAAAACTCATTACAGAACATCTCCCAGCCTTCATGGCTCCTCTTACATTTTGTGCAATCAATCAATCAATCAATCAGCCTTTAGTAAGTATGCAACTCATGTTACAACCATGAGATTTCCAAAGAATACAGAAAATATCAAAGACCCCTCATTGCCCACCAGAGGTTTTTAAGGAAGACATAATATACCCATGGAAATCTGTGGCAAATGCATGATACATACACCATTCTTGGATCTCCTTGTACCTTAGCAGTGATAGCCCTTGGAATTATGTAAATTAAGACAGAGATGTCAGAATTACAGAACCTTAGAAGACTCGATTGCCTTCATGCCCCAGGCCAAACCTTACTCAGTGAGAGAGGGCTTTTAAATAATTTCCAAGTTACAAAATTGTATCTACCTCCCAGATCCTTCCCACTGATCCCATCATGCTGTCATCCCAACACTATACCTTCCACATTCCCATGACAAGGAGTTGGAGAGAGTACGTTTACTTATCCATTCATTAAGCAAAAGTTCATTGAGAACTACTCAGTGTACTAAGTTCTGGACCTATAGCAGTGAACAAAACAGATGAGGAGCTCTGCTATTGGAGAAGAAATATGGAGGAAAGTAAAGCAGAGGAAGAAGTTTGGGAGCAACAGAGGTGAAGGGATTGGAACTCTCTCCGAGGCGGTGACACTTGAGCAAGGTTTGAATTAGGTGAATCATGCAGATCTCTGGAGGAGAGATCTTTAGAGAAAGAATACCCATACAATGGGCCTGAGGTCAGTGCTTGCTTGATACCCTGAAAGAACAACAAGGAGGCTAGTGTGGTTTGAGCAGGGTCAGTGTCAACAAGAGCTGCAGGAGCTGATGTCCAGAAGGCAGTGGGGGCCTCTGGCCCTTGTAGGCCACTGCAAGGCCTTTGGCTTTTTCTCAAGGTGAAAAGGAAAGCTAAGGGAGGGTTTGCAGCTGAGGAGTGACATGACAGGATGTGTATTTTTAAAGGATCAAAATCTCACCCAGGTTCTACATTAAGAATAGATGTAGGAATGCAGGAGAATCAATTGGAAGAAGACTGAAATAATCCAGGTGAGAGATGATCATGTCTTTGGCCAGGGTGGGAATATCAGCGGTGGTGAGAAGAAGCCTTATTCTGGCTTGATTTTGAAAGAAGAGCCAGCTGAATTTGCTGACAGATTGGATATGGAGGAGGGAGGAGAGGAGTTGAGATAATTCCAAGATTTGAAGCCTGAACAACTGGAAGAATAACATTGCCATTTTCTGAGATAGGAAAGACTCCAAGTGGAGCTAGTGTGGTGATAGCTATGAGAAGTTCAGTTCTGGATACTTTAGGTTAGAGATGTTCATTAGTTATTCAAGTGGAGACACTCAATAAATAATCAGATATGTGGCTATTCAGGGGAGATATATGGGTTGAAGTCAGACATTTGGGTGTCCTCTGCCTAAACATGGAGTTTAAAGTCATGAGAGCAGATAGGACAACCTAGTTCAGATAGAGAAGAGAAAAATTTTGAGACTGAGCGAAACTGCACATCAACATTGAACAGCAAGAGAGACAAGAGGGAACCAACTTCTAAGTAGGTTGAAATAGCCCAATAAGGCAAGAAGTGGATAAGAAACTAAGAGAAGAAAGTGTTTCAGGCAGGAGGGGGCAAGTGGCTGTTTAAGCTGCTGCTGAGAGGCTGAGGAGGGTAAGCACTGAGGGCTGACCTTGGATTAGGGAACAAGAAGTTGCTAGTGACCTTGCAGAGCTGTAGGAATAAAAAGCAAGTTGAACAGGTTCGAGGAAATGAGAGTAGAGGATGTGGATAGCATACGTATGGGCAATGCTTCCAAAACAGTATTGTAAGGAGGTGTGGAGAAATTTGGCAGGATCTGGGGTGGAAGAGGTGTCATAAAGACTGTTGTTGTTTTAACAATATTTGCATCATTATGGAATGATGCCACAGCGAAGGAGAATTGATACGAGGGAAACAGAGGAGATATTGTCAGGATTGATGGATGTCCTTCTGAGACAAGAAGGGATGAAATCTGGTGCATAGATTGAGAGTGACCTAGAACAGGAGCGTGCACAGCTCAACAGGAGGGAAGGCAGCACTATGGGCAAAGATGCAGATATTGAGGCTCTGAAAAGTTGTGAAAGTTATCCTCTGAGCCTGTCCACGTTCTCAGGGAACTAGGAAGGAAGGCTAGCGCTAAGAGTGAGGAGGAGGAGAAGCCAGAAGGAGGTGTGAAATAGTTATTCAGGAGATGGGGAGAGAGCAGGAGCCAGGGTGTGGAGCCTAATTGTTAGGTTGTGTTAAGGGTCTCTTTGACCTGGGTGGACATACACTGAAGAGGAGAGCCCTTAGAGGTTTCCCTCCAGCCACATCTGGCTGTAAGGATGCAGGGGTGAAGGCAGGCAGGGAGTTGGGTGTAACTCCAGCTGGGTTAGGGCAGACAACTGTGACAGTGAGGGCCACCTTCTCACAAAAGACAGCACACCAATGCCACGTTCACCTTGTGTCGCTCCAGACGATCTCTTGTACTAGGATGCCTTTATACACTTGGAATTTTATGCAGTTTAAGCCTAGGAATAGTGTTTGTTAAGGTTTACTCAGTTCCTCTCATATGGAACTCAGGGACAGCTCCATCCCCTTTCTAAGCAGCTTGGGAGATGGAGGGACAAGGACTAGACCCAGGTGTCCAGGCTTGCAGGTCAGGCCAAGGCAGCGGACGGGGGCTAAAGGACTGAGAACATTCAGGGTGTAGGACCAGGGACTGTGCTACCCTCATTGGTGTGGCGAGAAAGGAAGGTACAAGTCAATGGCAGCACCAGAGGTATAGAGACCCTACTTAGAGGGGCTGAACTACTTAAAAATCAAGAATGTCCACTAGCCATGATGCAGACATGCATCATCTCACCCAGGAGACCCCTCAGGCCCTCTGAGAAATAGATATCCCACCCCAGGCCACACTGTGTTTCCCCAGCTCACCTAGATCCCCAGCTGAGTTCGCTCCAGGGACTGTGCCTTGTAAAAGGCATTCTAAGCACTTTACAAAGACTCCATGGTAACCTTGTGAGGCTGGCTCTCTCGTTTCCCCATTTTGCTGATGGAAACACTGAGATACAGACAGAGTAAGATACTTGTTCAAGCCCACAGCGTAATAAGTAGTAGAGTCAGAAGTGGCATCTCAGCAGTTCCTGTAAAGCCCAGGGATTCCACCACTACTATGCATACATGCTGCCTCACAAATACCACAGAACCCTGGGCTTTGCTGTTTATCTCAGCGCCTCATGCAAAATGGCAGATTTTCTAAATTTAGATACCAGATGGGAAAACATATTCCCATTTATAGCCTAATTTATAAAAGGCTCTAACTTAGCTCAAGTTCTGGAGGCATCATAGTCTAACAGAGGTATTCTAACCCAATTACGGGGAGTTGGAAAAGGGAAGAATGATGGCTGGTAATTCACAGCCAGCTTGCCTTAATTTGTTGGCAAATGGGGGTGGGAGAAAGTTTGCCTCAATTTCTAAACTTCCTCATAATTAACAATATTGTGACTAACATCACATCCACACACGCCCACAAATGTTTGCATTTTGGCATGACAAGGGTGGAAGCCATATCCACCATGCTTCTCTGAGGTTAACCAGGGAAATGGCCTCATTGCTGTATCCAAAGTGTTATTAGGGAAATACCTCAGCCAAATATTTTAAAAATCACTGTGTTGTTCCCCAAACCCTGTTTTCCTCAGTTACCTTAATCTTCCAGTTCCCTTGCCCCAAAAGCCCCCGGTCACTGTGCAGTATCAACAATTACACTCAAACTTGCCCAGCTGCGTGAATCCGGCCACAGCTGCATCATCAACATAACCCAGTCTTACTGGGATATGCCAGTTCCTGATGTGGCAAATGCTCTTTTGGTGAGAAGCATCAAATCTCCTCTTGTTTAAGTGGCTGGGGTTGGTCATTTTCATTTTGCTTTTGGAAAACCCTTAAGAGGATACACTGACCCAGAGGCTCCTACAGGAGAAACTAGGTCAGTCAGTAAGGGAAGGACCTAACAGAGATGCTTCAGGACCCATGAAAGTGCACAGTCCCCAGAGCGAACTCAGCTGGGGATCTAGGTGAGCTGGGGAAACACAGTGTGGCCTGGGGTGGGATATCTATTTCTCTGAGGGCCTGAGGGGTCTCCTGGGTAAGATGATGTGTGTCTGCATCATGGCTAGTGGACGTTCTTGATTTTTAAGTAGCTCAGCCCCTCTAAGTAAGGTCTCTGTACCTCTGGTGCTGCCATTGACTTGTACCTTCCTTTCTGGTTGCACCAATGAGGGTAGTAGAGTCCCCGGTCCTACATCCTGAATGTTCTTGGTCTTCTAGTCCCCATCCACTGCCCTGGCCTGAGCTACAAGCCTGGACACCTGGGTTTGGTTCTTGTGCCTCCATCTCCCAAGCTGATTGGAAAGGCGATGGAACAGCCCCTGAGAGCAGATACCTTACCACTCCCTCCAACACTGGCTTCCTGGGAACTATTGGAATGTTTCCAAGGGCAGAGAAAAGAAGCAGCTGTTGGTGCCCTCAGGGAAATGCGATCCCACAGTGAGGGTCAGGAGTGAACTGTTGTAGCTTCTGTGAAAACATACCCCAGAGCCTTGGGGAGGAGGCTTCCAGCACAGAGCCTGGCACTGAGAGGCTCAAAAATTCCTAGTGCCACCTTCAAGGCCTGGCACATAGCAGTGGTTCTGAAGCCTTGCCTTTATGGTGCCCCAAAGTGGCTCTCCCATTGCAACTTTTAAAAAAATTTACTTAACTAATACATTTCATTTAAGAGAAGTTAGGAAATCTAAGATAAAAGGGGGGAAAATCCTATAATCTTACAACATGAAGATAGACAGTTTCCCATCTTTACATTTTTTACATATTTCCACCAAGTCCTCTATGTGTGCATCTACACGTAAATATATTTTACACAGATGGCTTTGTACTACATGTACTATTTTGCAACCTTCCTTTCCACTTGACAATACATCATGTTCAGCTTTCAATGTCAGCACACACAGCTCTACATCATTCTTGATGACTACATTGCAATCCTTTGGGTCGATAGAGTAAAATTCATTTAACCAACCCCCTACTGTTGGATATTTATGCTTCTTTCAATTTTTTTCTATAATAAACAAAGCTATAGTGAATATGTTTGTACATATAGACTGTGCCCTTGAGGAACTCACAGTATAAGAATATGAGAGGGGGATTCCATTGTTTTAGTTTATGGTAGATGAGAAAATATCCGTTATTTTTAAGAAAAATCATAATAATAAAAGTCACTTTAATTAAGCATTTACCTTGTGCCAAGCACTGTGCTAAGGGCTTTATGCTCAAATGCCATTTGGTCCTTACAGATATCCTGCAAAGCTGGTATTATTAGTATTCCTATTCTGCAGAAGAGAAAATGGAAGCTCAAAAGAAGGAAGTGACTTACCCAAGGTCACACAATGAATAAGCAGCAGAGAGAGAATTTACACCTAGGTCTGAAGACTCCAAAGCCCAAGCTATAGGCTAAATGCTAGACTTTATCATGACAGTTGCTTGGAATTCATGTTCCTGGATTTTAGCCTCAGACCTAATCCTTATCAGGTCCAGTTTTAGATAATAAGCCAGTATAACAGACCACTTGCGGATGGTCAAGAGAAAGAAAGAGTTCTTTCTCTTCCTACCTGCATGCCTCTATGTACCATGGGTTCAAATCTCCTTCCTTGGAGAGTGAAGCCTGTTTTCCAAATACTGAAATCAATGCTGGCCTTTGTGACTTGCTTTAAATGACAGAATGGGGCAGATAGGATGTTGTGCCTATTCAGAGTTTAGGCCTCAAGAGATCCCTCAGCTTCTGTACTCACCTTGAAATCCTGCGCAGCCATGCGTACAAGCTCAGGTTAACCTCCTGGAGGATAAGAGATGTGTGACTCACCAGGCTGGCAGAACCTAGCTGACTGACAGGTGACTGAAGCTGCCAGAGGGAACCCAGCCTAGACCAGCAGAACTACCCACTGAATTGTGAGCTTGTAAATGCTTATTGTTTTAAGCCTACAAATTGTAGCATGGAGGTTGTGTAGCAAAAGCAAATGAATAGACTGCTGCCAGGTTGGGTTATATATGGGTGATGCAGTCTGGGAGAGAGGGGGCTTTGGTGGGGATTGTGAGCCACGTGGCTAGGAAGGCTTCACAGAAGAGGTGACAGCTCATGCATGGCAGGGCATGCAATAAACAGCAAAGCCTCCTGAAGCAGAACAGGGAGGTGGGCCTGCATGTGCAATTAGATAAACCTCTCCGCTGGAGGCGCAGGTTGCAGAGACATCTCTCCAGAGCCTGAATTAAGCAGAAACCTCCCTCTGGCCAGAAAGGCAGCTAGTTGTCATTTACACACCAATGCGGAAAAATAAAACACCTGGCAGATTCCCTGGCAGGCTCTCGCAGGTCTACCCTGAAGCAGAGATAAGTTAGATGATGTTCTCCCTTTCAAGTGGAGAATTGGAATTCCAGTCTCGAGCCACAGGGAAATGTTGCTTCTTCTCCAGCTTCTGCTCCCTCTGACTAGAGTTCAGCCCTGAGGCATCCTGTGCCCTGGGAATTTCCAAAGGAACAACACTTTTTCACACCCTCCACCAGGAATGTTGTGCAAAGTATGTTTCCTAGTAGTCCTTACACAGGTGACCCTACTGCATGTTCTTAGCCATGTCCTGATGAAAGAATTGAGCCAAATAATCTGCCAACATGTCACTTACTCATTCATTCATTTCACAAACATTCCCAGCCTAGGCACTGTGCTGCATCTGAGATGTCCTTGTGAGGCTTACAGCCTAGTGTGGAAGGCAGAAACAAGTAGGAGCCTGGGATCCATAAAATCCCACATTTATTAGCCACCTCTTTCTTCTTTGCTTCCCCTGGTCACTCAATAAATGTGCCTCTTGAATTTTTTTTTCTTTGAGACGGAGTTTCACTGTTGTCACTCAGGCTGGAGTGCAATGCCACAATCTTGGCTCACTGCAACCTCTGCCTCCTGGGTAAAAGTGATTCTCCTGCCTCAGCCTCCCAAGTGGCTGGTTGGCACCTGCCAACCCACCTGGCTAATTTTTGTATTTTTTAGTAGAGATGGAGTTTCACCATGTTGTCTTGAAAAATGTGTGCCTTGTCTCAGCTAAAGCTAGGTGAGAAAGTAGGTGGTCTGAAAAGTGGACCAGGAGTAGACCCTGTCTGGTCTGGGCTAGTGATGGAAGCAGTGAGCAGTCTACTCTCACATGCATGGAAAGGAGCCTCAGGAGCTGAGATAGTGAGAAGAGAGAGATGATGGAGGGAGATGCGAGGAGAGGGTGTGTGGATGCTGAAACCCATGCATTTCCGGGTTTTGGTAGAGCAGGGACTAGGCAGAGTTGTTGAGGCTTCCTTCTTGTGATGAAGCCAGGATGATAGGTTGGGATCCAAGAGCGTTGTTACCTGGTATTGTGCCATCATGCAAATAGGAATAATTTTCCACACCTAAAAGTACTTTTGGCAGTGTTTATGAATGTCCTATCGTACTGGACTTATGGAAGGTGTCAAGCGCTAAAGAGGATTCTGCTTGCAGGAACTTGTGGTCTATTGGCAGATAGGCCTGCAGACAAATTGTTGCATTCCAAGGTGATAGACACTGTAATGGGAGTAAGCCCAGGATGCTCAAGGAACCTAGGGGAAGGGCCTGAGTGGGGCAGGGAAGGGTTTGTAGTTGACTTGGATGAGTAGGAGTTTCCAGCTGAAGAAGAGGCTATCAGGAGGAATAAGGAATTAAATATTAATACACCAAAATGTAGCAGAATGAAGAAGCATAGAACAATTCAGTGTCCCTGAGTATACAATGCACACAGTCCAGTGGGAAGCAGGCGGGAAAGAGGCTCACAGGGGCCAGACCACCCAAGGATTTATGGGCCAATTTGAGGAGCTTGGACTTTATTCTGTGGAAACTGGGTAGTCCTTGAAAATTTTCAAGCAGAGAGTGACTTGATCAGATCTGTCTTTTAGGAAGAGTTCTCTGGTAGCTGTGCAGGGGATGGTTTATAGAAGAGTAAGTCCTGGGCACTTATGCCAGCTAGGAGATACCATAGGAATGTCAGCAAGAGACGCTGGAGACAGTGTGGTGGAAGACAGGGTAGTGGTTATGTGCAAAAGCTCTGAAGTCAGTGAAGTCAGCCTCCAGAGTTCAAAGTCTGCTTGGATCCCTTGCCAGCTGTGTGACCTTGAGCAAGTTACTTAATCTCTTTGCACTTGACTTTCTTCATCTGTGAATGACGGATAATAAAAGCAACTAGCTGATAGTAGTTATTCTGTGAATGAAATGAGATGAACCATGTAAAGCTCTTAGAACTATCCTTGGTACATTGCATATACTCTATAATTACTAATTATTCTTATTTATTCCATTAGACTTGATGATTGTGTATGGACAGTGAGCTAGAGGGTGAGTCTAGACTTGCTTCTACAGGGCTGCCTAGGATAATGCCATTCTCAGGAGTAAGAAATAGGAGAATATTACAAAAATAAAGTAAGTTTACTCCCTTTCAGGAGAATGGAAGTAGTTTCCAGTGCACAGAACTAAGATTCTGCTCCTTGCTTCTCTCTGAGGAGTCCTGCTAATACTGTCTTAGTTTTGTGTAAGTAGATTAGATTCCTGCCCAAGACTTAGAGCAATAAAGGACATCTGCAGAGACTCTATCATACCCTCTTGTTCTTTTCAAACTTCACAATAAGCTTGTAATCCAAGTAAGACAGGTATAACTATTGCCCCCATTTTTAAAGACAGAGAAACTGAGGCTCAATGCCATTGCCAAGAAGAGAGAGCTCAAAAGGGAAAGAGCCATAAGTCTGATACTCAGGTTTCCTGCCCCTCAAATCCAGTGCTCTTTCCAATCCACATTCTACCATTCTTTTCTTTCTTCACAGGCTTCCCAAAGCCTATGTGTTTGTGATACCAGGGAGCCCCATAAATCTGATCTCCTTGTCCCTCAAGAGTGGAAGGGGGTTTTTCATTTCCACAAGAAGGATGGATCAGGGCAGTGCCTCAGCTTTGCTTGAATTTCCATAGAAGGAATTCAGCACCTTGAAATCCCTTGCTACAAGCCTAGAGGTTTCTGACAACAGTGAGAGGAGGGAGGAGGAAGAAGTGTAATACTTAGCACCCTTTGGAGAATGGCCCAGAAAAGAGCAGCCAGGAAGAAGAACTGTTAGTCTTCCCCAAGCACTGTTTTCCAGTGCCAGACATTCATCATCTCGTCGACTGTTCACAGCCACCATGAGGTAATCAATACCATTTCTATTTTTCATATGAGGACACCGAAAGCCAGAGAAGTCAGGTATTCAAATTCTAAATCATTGTGCTGAGGCAGTCCTGCCTTCAGGTGAAAAAGTAGGGAGCAGGGACAATGCGTCAGGACGGCCTCTTTTTACTCAGCATGAGCTTTGTTACCTGAGGTGTTCTACCTTTAGTCATGGTTTTTGTGAGGACAATCAGGTGAATTAAGTCCTGTTAAAGGGGTTCTATGGAGTAGTAGGAGTGGGGAAAAGAACGTGTTTTTTTCACAGGGCTCAGTGCGTATCTGAGTCTCACCTGTATTAACGATAGTAACTAATTAAGAAGGAGCATGCTAACTGCCAGGAAATGTAATCAGTACTTTTTATACATTATTTCACTTAATACCCCGAACAACCCTATGAATTATGTTCTGCTATCATCATTAATTTTCCATCTGAGAAACCTGTGGCTCCAAGAAGTGGAGTAACTGATTGCTCTAAGGTCATAGAACTGTTAAATGGCAGAGCCCCATCCCTGTGTTCTTAACTCACAGTTTGTGCTGCCTTCTGAAGTTGAAGAAAACACCCCTGCTAGTTGCAGGAGAGGGTGGTCATGGCACATAGACCGTCCATGCTATGATACGTGAATTCTCCTTGGAGGTAGCTCCTGAGGCTAATCCCCCAAATGAGCCTAGAACAGGAACTTCCGTCTATGAATGGGGGTCTATGACTTACAGACCTATACCAAACCCATAACTAGGTTGCACAGACTGTTGTTTAATAGGGGGACAGTGATAGCATAGGCCATGCAGTATGAAAGACCAAAGATTCGGCCAGACACAGTGGCTCATGCCTGTAATCCCAGCACTTTGGGAGGCCGAGGTGGGCAGATCCCAAGGTCAAGAGATCGAGACCATCCTGGCCAACATGGTGAAACC
>NW_012117376.1:6191780-6343175 GCF_000951035.1 Colobus angolensis palliatus
AGAAAGAAAGAAAGAAAGAGAGAAAGAGAGAAAGAAAGAGAGAAAGAAAGAGAGAAAGAAAGACCAAAGATTCTAAGATTCTAATTTCATCACTTAAGAGCTCTGTGACTTTGGGGAAGGAATTTACTTTGTTTGAGTCTTAGAACACTTGTCTATAAAACAAGACCCAAAAGAATGCCTATCTTTCTGACAACTATTGCTTTGTAACAAATTACTCCAAAAGTTAGCAGTTTAAAACAACTGCTCATGACTGTGGGGGTCAGGAATTTTGGAAAGGCTAGGGACTGGGCAGATCTGCCATAGGGATTCCCATATGATTGCAGTTTAATGTCATCTGGGGCTGCTGCCTCTGAAGCCTGAACTGGACATCCAAGGCAGCTCACTCCTGTGCTTGGACATCCAAGGTGGCTCACTATTGTGTCTGGACACCCAAGGCGGCTCAGTCCCATGCCTAGACATGTAAGGCAGCTCACTCCCATGTCTGGACACCCAAGGCGACTCACTCCCATGCCTGGACACCCAAGGTGGCTCAGTCCCATGCCCAGATATCCAAGGCAGCTCATCCCCACACCCAGACACTCAAGGAGGTTCACTCCCATACCTAGACACCCAAGGCAGCTCACTCCCATGCTTGGACACCCAAGGTGGCTCACTCCCATGCCTAGACATCCAAGGCAGCTCATTCCCATGCCTGGACACCCAAGGTGGCTCACTTCTGTGTCTGGACACCCAAGGCAACTCACTTCCGTGCCTGGACACTCAAGGAAGCTCACTCCTGTGCCTGAATATCCAAAGTGGCCCACTCCTATGCTTAGACACACAAGGTGACTCACTGCCATGCCTGGACACCCAAGGCGGCTCGCTCCTATGCTTGGGCACTCAAAGCAGCTTACACAAGAGAGTGTCTCTTCTAGCAAGGGGAAGCTGTATCAATTTTTATCACCAAGTCTCAGTACTCTATCGATTATGTACTCTATTGATTATGACCAAGTTATATGGAAGCCACGTTCACAGGGAAGATAATTAAATTATGCCTCTTAATGGGAGTTGGGGCAAGTGGAGAGGTTCTAGAAGGGCAGTGAAGCTGGTGATATTGTTGAGGACATCTTTGAAAAATACAGTCTGCCACTCTTGCATGATGGTATAGTACATGAATTAAACAAGACATTGCATGGAAAGCACTTAAGACAATGCTTTGCATATAGAAAGTGCTTGATAAAAGTTAGCTATTGTTATTAGATGTGACATATTTGAGAGATGTCTTTCAACATAGCAAGATGGTGGAAAGAGGTGAGGGAAGAATAAATGGAGTGATTGGTGGTGAAATGTTGGCAGCATTGGATCACGTCAATGGCAAAGAGGACAAGCTTTCCACAAAGAGCAGAATCACTTGACCATCTAATGAATAAATGGGCCCTAGTGGAGAGAAAATGTCAGGACCTCCAGGAGAGTAAAGGAGTGGATTATCAGTTTTGTGCTGGCTGAAGGGCTTTTAGTAAGAGAAGGTGCAATCCAGGAGCCAGGAAAGAAGAAGTGAGAATGAAGACAAGACTGATAGAGGATGAGACTCCAGGTGACAGCAGCACATACTGGGTTCCTATTGTACAAGAAGAAGAGAAGACAAGTCTTGGGAGGGAGAAAGAGCCCACCTGGCCTGGCAAGGGAGATCCATGTGCAGTTCAAGGTTGTACAGCTCAATCCACTAAGACTGGATAGCTTTGGACTTGTGTCTGGGCTGGTTCTTGAGGACAAGGACATTGGCTCACAAGCCTGTTCATTTCAGGAAATGGGGGATGGAGCTGCAGATGTTTCCACCTTAGTTTCCTAGAACACTTCCTAACCCAAGTATTCACAAGAGCGTGTGAAGAATATCTGGATTTCCTGAGAAAGTCTGAGAAAACACTTCTCTGTTTTACTATTACTCTGAAAATAGAATGCAAACTCTGTAACATAGCCCACAAGACCATGCATAATTTGTTCTCTGCTATTTCTACACTCTCATCTTGAACTCTCCTACTCACTAGAGTTTAGTTCCACTGAGCTTCCTCCAAATCCCAAAGGATTAAACTTGTTCTTGCCCCAGGACTTTGGCACATGCTCTTTCCTCCACTTAGAATGGTCCCCTCCTCTTCTGCTTGCCTGCCTAGACCCCTTTTCCTTCAGATCTCAGCTAAGACATCATCTCTTCAGTGAGGACTTTCCCAATCATCTAAACTAAACTGGATTCCCTTTTTATTCTCTTTTTAAAAACACCCTGTCATTTCCTTGATATCATTGATCACTTTTTTTGTATTTGTGTATTAGACTATCTCTTCATTTACTGTCCCCTTTTCCCACTAGAATGTGGGCTTAAGGGCAGGGCCATGACTGTTAGTTTTGCTCTGCAAACCTAGCACCTAGACAAGTGACTGGTACTCAGCAGCTATTGAGTAAATGTTAGTTGTGAGAAAGTCTATAATCTTATTATGGATGAGGTAAGGGGTATAGATATTGTCCTCTCTGAGGCCACAAAGTTAGGGTACGTGAAAATGTACTGGCATATTGGCAGTGGTGGTGGCCTTGACCCCTCAGGTGAGACCCTGTGGATTGGGAGGTGAAGGATTTTTGTTCCTTATGGTGAATACTCTGGAAAAATGGCTGTATTTGAAGCTGATATCTCTTCTCTAGTGTACTCTTTTTGAGATAGTTTTCCAGGAAATACTTTTCCTGTGCAGTCAAATTTATGTGTTTTCTGATGTTAGAAAACAAAACTCGATTGCCCAATGTGCTATTGCTACCAAGAAATAGACTCTAATTTATGATCTGCCACTTGAGATGGGGTCTGCTGGGGCCTGGCATCATCTGCTCTTTTAGGTCAAGTTGATCTTCTTGGTCCTAAAATGCCCTGGCTTTACAAAGTGTCCTTGCAGAAAGAAGCCTGCATCTCAAAAGACTTAAGAGTACACAAATTCACATGTAATGCATACACACACACACACACTCCTGTACAACACACACATGCATTATCAACTCATTCACGTGTACTCTCATGAAGGGTGAGATGGCAAAATTCATTTGAAACATATGCATTAACCTTCTATCATATTTGTGCCGAAGCTATGATAGTTTAGGCTCTTTTTGGAAAGAGGAGGGATTGCATCGCCTGAAGTAGATTGTTTGCAAAAAATATCTACAATTATTTCCCTCTCTGTGTCCATGCCTCTTACAATGTGCCTTTGTACCTCCTCCCATGTAGAAGTGGAGTCTATTTCCTCACCCCCCAAATCTGGGCTGGCCTTGTGACTTGCTTTGATCACCAAAATGTAACATAAATGAAGATGTGCTAGTCCCAGGCCTACCTTTCAAGAAACCCTGAACCTTCTCTTGGAAACTTGCCAAGTAGCTATGTGAACAAGCTCAAGCTACCCTGCTAGAAGATGAAAGACCACATAAGGCAGAGTTAAGCCATCCTAGTTTGGCCCTTTCTAGACAAATCAGTTCCCATCAGACGGCAGACACATGGCAGAGGCACTGCTGGAAGCACTCTCACCCCTCCCAGACCAGAACTGCCTAGCCAGTCCATGGGCTTGTGAGTCATCATGAATGGTTGTTGTTTAAAGTCACTATGTTTGGGGTGCTTTAAAAGAGCTAACAAGTTCATTTCCCTACATGAAGGACTAAATCCAAACTTTTCCTGAAAGTAATATGTCCTTAAAAGTCAGACATCCTTGTTTTACTAAAAGTCTGGGATGTCTGACTTTTAAGGATGTATTACTTTCAGGAAAAGCAATTCCACTCATGACAATTAAGCCTCAGGGGGTATATGGCCAAGGAGTGCTGCTTTACAAACAAATATACCTAGGTCTTTATTTTGACTTTGCCACCAGCTGACTGTGTGACCTCGGGCAAGTCACTTGACATCTCTGGACCTTGATCCCTTTATCTGTATATTGAAAGAGCAAGTTTAGCTAATTTTAGGCCCTTCAGGCTCTGCAACACATTTTGTGGTTCTGTGATTCTCAGTCTCTGCCACTTTCACTTATAAAACAAGAAAGGATAATCCATGATTCTTTCTGTCTTGCAGGATCATCCAGAAGGATGAAGTGCTATTTCCTCAGTGGCACCTTCACTGCTACTCACACTTTCAAGAATATGCATGTCTATGCAGCAGAAACAGACACCCTGAAATGCTGGATTTGGGATAATTCATTGGGTTTTATCAACATATGTGAACGCACAGATTTTCAGCTAATACTAGAAGTTTAGATGAAACTGATTAATGCGACTCCAAGGCAGGCCCCATCTTATCTCCCAAAGGAAGTGCAAGCACCCTATTTGAATACACACCCTGGCCCTCCTTCTTTTTCCCTTGGGTTCCTTCTTGAGATTAATAAAACTTGATGTATGAGGTGACATTGAGTGTCCCAGGCCCAAAGAAGTCCAGGACGAGTACAAACACGTGCATACCATGGTTAGAAGATAAGATTGCTTGGAGCTCTTTGCTTCATTCTGACCACAGGCAGATCAGCATAGATGGTGAATGAGGAAAAGCTCTTCCTGTGGACACTTCTGAATAAGTTTTAATAACTTGACTGGAGTGCCCAGTTAGAAGTCAAAAGCTGGACTCTGGCTTAAGATGGTGTTGGTGACTGAGGATTCAGCATTGCAGGTAGACTATGGGATTAAGGGATCACGATCAGGCATTCCCATGAGGAGATACCAAAGTCAAGCCCAGTCAAGAGCTGTCAATTCAAAGTCCAGGGGGAAACCAAGGTCAAGGACCATACACTGCAGTCAGCACCAATGCCAGCACACAACAGAGAGTAAAGCAAGCGGAGAACCTTTGGCTGGAAGTATTTAAAGACCAGACGAACAGTGTATTGTTCAGAATTTTTTTGGCTGCAAATCACAGAAAATTCAACCCAAAATGACTTAATCAGGAAGAAATTTAGTAGATTACAAAACTGAAAAGTTCAGGCGGTTGAATTGTTTCCATGTATGGTTTGATACAGGGATTGAACAATGTCAGCAGAACTCAATTTTCTCTGTCTCTTTAAGCCCTGTTCAGCCTCATTCTCCCAGATATGTTGGCTTTCACAGGTGCCTCATTTGTGGCCGTAGAAAGACTTCATCAGATATTTAATCGTCTACAATCTAGAAATAGCAGAGACTCATATTCTCTCTCTCTCTCTTTCTGTCTCTCCCTCTCTCTCTCTAATAGTTCACAAGAAGTTCTGGGTCTGACTCTTTGTGGCCCAATGGGGCCAAATAATCACACTTGAATCAATCCTAGTGCTTAAAGTTATGCCATGCATTGATAAGCTTAGGATAATAAGGGCCTGCCCTGAGAACTGGCAGAGATCAACCCCACCCATACGGCAGGAACTTAAAGTGGAGAAAGAATAGCTCCCCAAAGGAAACTCAAGATTCTTTCTTTAAATAAAGAAATGGGTCAATGAATGCTTGAAAAAAAACCACAGATGTTCACTGTAGGCAGCTAGGGATAGAAATATGGAAAAAGAATTAGAAGACTTCCAGCATGAAAGGCTAAGATTTTCTGAAAGTAAAGAGTAAAAGTTGTTGCAAGCTGGCAGAAGTCTAGACAATGAATGTTAGTAAAAATAAGTTAAATCATGGCTAGAGATGAAGGAAACAGGCTTCTTGGAGAGTTCCTCTGGACTGGAAGGCTCTGGCATTACAGCATTTCAGATATTCTGGACATAGGATCCAGAAGGATTTGCCAGCCCAGTTTTGGGTACCATTAGAGAATACATCTGGAACTGTGAAACTGATCAAATGGAACTGACATTTCCCAGGACTAGGACTCAGGGTAAAGATAAGCTGCCCTGAAAGAAACAAGTCAGATTTTTTTTAAAAAACCTAGACATTTTAAGACATATCAAGCAGGGCTCCGTTTCATTTGTATTTTGTATATACCTCAAATGCAGACTGCAGATGCAAAGGAGGTCACATTTAATGCTCAAATTACCGTAGCTCCGAGCTCCCACCTGCTGGATTGTAACATTTATAAAATAGGATTACAGTCTTCTCTACAACTGTGTCACACTCTGTCACCTAGGCCCAAAGCAACTCTGCTTGTTCTTCAAGTCCATGATATCTCACAGCAAAACAATTCAATCACTCGCTCACTTTAGCCCTCTCACCAGTGAAGCTTAAACCTACTGTCTGTAACCAAAGAGGAACATATATCATGTCATCTTTCTTCCAAGTCTCTTCCATCTCTATCTAGTAGCTAGACTCCAATAAACTGCTATCCTCCTTCCATAACTTCTCAACAGATAAAAATAAATATAAGTAGGGTGTATTAGTCCCTTCTAACACTGCTATAAAGAAATACCTGAGACTGGGTAATTTATGGAGAAAAGAGATTTAATTGGCCCACAGTTCTGCAAGCTGTACAGGAAGCATGGCTTGGGAAGCCTCAGGAAACTTACAGTCATGGCAGAAGGTGAAGGAGAAGCAGGCATATCTTACATGGCTGGAGTAGGTAGAAGAGAGAAAGGAAGAGGTGCCTCACACTTTTAAACAATCATATCTCAGGAGCACTTACTCACTATCATGAGAGCAGCACCAAGGAGCAAATCTGTCCCTCCCATGATCCAATCACCTTCCACCAGGCCCCACCTCTAACACTGGGGATTACAATTTGACATGAGATTTAGGTGGTGACACAGAGTCAAACCATATTATTCTGCTTCTGGCTCCTCTCAAATCTCATGTCCTTCACATATTTCAAAATACAATCATACCCTCCACAAGAGTATCCCAAAGTCTTCCCTCATTCCAGCATTAACTCAAAAGTCCAAAGTCTCATCTGAGACAAGGCCAGTCCTTTCCATCTATGAGCCTGTAAAATGAAAAACAAGCTAGTTATTTGAAAGATACAATCAGGATATGGACATTGGGTAAACACTTTCTTTCCAAAGGAAGAAATTTGCCAAAAGAAAGGGGCTACAGGCCCTGTGCAAGTCCAAAACCCAGCAAGGCAGTCATTAAATTTTAAAGCTCCAAAATAATCTCCTTTGACTCCATGTCTCACATCCAGGGTGCACTGATGTAAGGGGTGGGTTCCAAAGGCTTTGGGCATCACCATCCCTGTGGCTTTACACAGCTCAGCCCCCACAGCTGCTCTCGAGGGCTGGCATTGAGTGCCTATGGCTTTTTCAGGCATGTGGTACAAACTGTCAGTGTATCTACCTTTCTAGGGTCTAAAGGACAGTTGTCTTCTTCTCACAGCTCCACTAAGCAGTGTCCCAGGGGGCACTCTGTGTGGGGGCTCCAACCTCTCATTTCCCCTCTGCACTGCCCTAGTAGAGGTTCTCCGTGGGGAACCTCTGCAGCAAACTTTTGCCTGGACATCCCAGCTTTTCTACACATCTTCTGAAATATAGGCAGAGGCTCTCTTGCATTCTGTACATCCACAGGCTTCCATAGCATGTGGAAGCTACCAAGGTTTATGGCTTGCACCCTCTGAAGCTGCAGTCTGAGTACCTAGGCTCCTTTGAGCCATGGCTGGAGCTATAGCAGCCAGCATGAAAGGAACAGTGTTCCAAGCCTGCACAGGGTAGTGGGGCCTTGAGGCTGTCCCACAATACCATTCTTCCCTCCTAGGCCTCCAGGCCTGTGATGGGAGGAGCTTCCTCAAAGGTCTCTGAAATGCCTTTTTCCTGTTGTCTTTGACATTAGTACTTGCCTTCCTTTTTTATGCAAATTTCAGCAGTCAGCTTGAATTCCTTTCCTAAAATTGGGTTTTTCTTTCCTACTACATGGTCATGCAGCAAATTTTCCAAACTTTTACACTCTACTTCTCTTTGAAATATAAATTCTAGTTTTATATTATTTCTTTGCTCACAAACATGAGAATAGGCTGCTAGAAGCAACCAGGCCACATGCTGAAAGCTTTGCTGCTTAGAAATTTCTTCTGTCAGATATCCTAAATTGTCATTCTCAAATTCAGTGGTCCACAGATCCCTAGGGCAGGGGCACAAAGCCTCCAACCACTTTGCTAACACATACCAAAGTGACTTTTGCTCCAGTTCTCAATAAGTTCCTCATCTCCATCTGAGACCACCTCAGTCTGGACTTCATTGTCCATAGCACTATTAGCATTTTGGTCACAATAATTTAACAAGTCTCTAGAAAGTTCCAAATTTTCCCTCACCTTCCTGACTTCTTCTGAGCATTCCAAACTGTTACAACCTCTTCCCATTACCCAGTTCAAAAGCTGCTTTCACATTTTCAGGTATCTTTATAGCAATGTCCCACTTCCCAGTATCAATTTTTCATTTGGGTGGGGACAGAAACCCAAACCATATCAAGGGGGATAGCTCATTCATTTGACAAATATTTATGAGTAAATAATATACTGGGAGCTTGAGTTTAGAGATGACAGAGAATGAAAAAAGTAAACAGAAGTGCATGTGTGTGTGTGTGTGTGTGTGTATGAATGCACAACAGTGGTAAATACTACTAAAAATTAGCCATATGAAAATCAATTAATGTAATACATCACATCAGCAAATTAAAAAACAGAAATCATCATATCAATAGATGCAAAAAAAGCATTTGACAAAATCCAACCCCATTTGTAATAAAACTCTCCAGCAAACTATGAATAGAAACGAACTACCCTAATAGGTAGAATATCTACAAAAACTTACAGCTAACATTATACTTAATGGTTAGAAACTAAATACTTTCCTGGTAATATCAGTAACAAGGGAAGGATGTACCTCTCACCACTTGTACTTAACGTAGTATTGGAAGTCTTATCTAATGCAACAAGATAAGTGTCTTACTCTGTGCTGCTATACCAAAATACTTGATAATGGGTAATTTATAAAGAGCATATATTTATTTATCACAGTTCTCGAAGTTGGGAATCCAAGATCAAGGCATGAGCAGATTCAGTGTCTGAGGATAGCCCCATCTGTACTCCGTTTCAGAAAGGGAGTGCTTACCCAGTGCCTATATTCCCATTGTGTCTTGGAAGTAACTAACTTGTTTTTAATTGTACAGGCTCATAGGTAGAAGGGACTAGCCTTTTCTCAGTTGCTGCACCCTTTTGAGGGGAGGAATGCTGTGTCCTCACATGATGAAAGGGATGAAAAGGGCAAAAAGAGGCGAGCTCTCTCTCTGAAGTCTTTTTTTGTAGGGGCACTAATCCATTCATTAGGGCATGGCTCTCATGGTTTGAACACTTCCTAAAGGTTCAGTCTCTTAATACTATCACATTGTTCATTAAGTTTCAACACATTAACCCTGAAGGGAACACACTCAGGATGTTGCAACAAAAGAAGGAAAAAAATATATACAGATTTGTAAAAATAAATAAATAAATAAAATCTTGCAGATGACTTGATTGTCTATGTAAAAAATTTCAAAGAAACAACAAAAACCTCCTGTAACCTAATAAGTAATAACTAATAGCAAGGTTGCAGGATACAAGGTTAATATGTAAAAGTTAATTGATTTCTTATATACTAGTAATGGACATTTGAAATTTGGAATTAAACCACAATTCCACTTACATTAGCATCAAAAAATGAAATATTTAGGTGTAAATGTTACAAAATATTTATAAAACCTTTGTAAAGAAAACTACAAAACTCTGGAAAAGAAAATAAATGCCATGAAAGATCTAACTAAATGGAAATGTATTCCATGTACATGGGTAGAAAGACTCAATATTGTGAAGGTGTCTGTTCTTCCCAATTTGATCTATAGATTCAACACAATCTCAATCAAAATCTCAGCATGGTATCTTGTGTATACAGACAAAGTGATTTTAAAGTTTACATGTAAATGCAAAATACCCAGAAGAGTCAACACAATATTGAGGGAGAAGAACAAAGTTGGGTACTGACACTACCCAACTTCAAGATTCACTTTAAATCTACAAAAATCAAGACAGCATGGTAGTGATGAAAGAAGAGATGAACATATCAGTGGAACAGAATAAAGAGTCTAGATATGGCTGACACAAACAGGGTCAACTGATCTTTGATAAAGGAGCAAAGGCAATGCAATGGGGAAAAGATAGTTTCTTCAAAAAATGGTGCTGGAACAATTGAACATCCACATGCAAAAAAAATAAATAAATAAAGCTAGACATAGACCTTGCAGCTTTCACAAAAATTAATGCAAAATGGATCGCAGATCTAAATGTAAAATTTAAAACTATAAATTTCCTAGAAGATAACATAGAAGATTGAGACAAGTAAAAAATATATGTTGTAATCTCCAGGGCAACAATTAAAAAATACTGAAAAGAGATGTAGATTGAAAAGCCAAGAGAGTAATCAAAATGGAATATTAAGGTTATTCAACTAACCCAAAAGAAAAGAGTAACGGTCACAAAAGAATAAAAATAAAAACAGATAAGACAAACAAGAAACAATATTAGGACTTTTAGTCTATACAAGGTGGTGTAGACCCATTTTTCCCTACTTCTACCTAGTAAATAGAACTCTAAACCCTGAAAATAGTGCAAGAGACAACCAAATGAGAACTCTAGTAAGAAAATAGTAAGGTAGTAAGACGAAGGTGAACTGGTGTGCCAACCCAGGACTAGAGGAATAGCACAGTATCTTGTGTCTTCTCACCCAACAGAGGAAGCCCACTCAGTCTGGCATTTTCTGACCCTCAGTCTAACAATAGGAGAAAGTCTAAGTATGCTCATTCCTCCATGGGTTTAATATAAGTCTCTCAAATGAGAGCAAGTGAGCCCAGCATCTATAAGGAAGATAGATTGACTAGAGAAGGTACTCTCCTTCCCTACTGAGACTGAGATTTGCCCTTTTCACTGAAATAATAAGGTCACTGGGTAGAGACCAAAATACAAGCTAAGTACAGGGTACAACCTTGTGGAACCCACGGGTTGGAGACTCCTCTAGGTGTGCAGGTGGCACTAGAGAAAGAGACCCAGTCATGGCAGATGAGATGGTCCAGGAAGTCTCATTGTCCTCACAGGCCTAAAACTCTCTTCATCTTCTCATAGAAACCAAGTAGTAGGGGGACAACTGTATGGTGGGTCTCACCATGACACCCAGTCATGTTACCCAGGGAAATCCTTTTCTCCTCCTCAAGCAACAACAGCTGAGAGCAGCAGGAGCCCCAATGGCACCAAATAAACCAACTCCAGAACTGTAAGGTAATATATTTGCGTTGTGTTGTTTTAAGCCACTAAATTTGTAGTAATTTGTTACCATAGAAATAGGAAACTAATAGAAATAGACTAATACAAGAAAAGAACACTGCCCACTTAATTTTATGAGGTCAATATTACTCTAATATCACAACCAGACAAGGACAGTAAAATTTAAATAAAACAACAGATCAATATCTCTCATTAATTTTAACACAAAAATCATCAAAAGATATTAGCAAGCTGAATCTCACAAAATATGAAAGTAATTATATGCCAATTATATCACCAATCATACCATGACCAAATCAGGCATTTGGGGTATAACAAGCTGGTTCAATATTCAAAACTCAATCAATGTAATCCATCATAAAGCTAAAAAATGAGAAATCATATGATCATATGAATTTATTTCACAAAATTCAATACCTATTCATCACAAAAACTTTCAGAAAAATATAAATAGATGGAAATTATCTCAACTTGATAAAAAAGCATCTTCGAAAAAAAACGACAGTTGACATCACATCTAATGGTAAAAGACTAAGATCAGGAACAACATGCAGATGTACACTCTTGTTACTCTTTTTTCTTTCTTTTCCCAACTTTTATTTTAGGTTCAGGGGGTACACATGCAGGTTTGTTACATGGGTAAATTGCATGTTGCTGGGGTTTGGTGTGCAAATTATTTCATCACCCAGGTAGTAAGCATAGTACCCAATAGGTAGTTTTTCGACCCTCCCCTCCTCCTCCCTCCACTCTCAAGTATTCTCCAGTGTCTGTTGTTTCCATCTTTATGACCATATGTACTTAATGTTTAGCTCCCACTTACAAATAAGAACATGTGGTATTTGGTTTTCTTTTCCTGTGTTAATTTGGTTAGGATAATGACCTCCAGCTGCATCTATTTTGTTACAAAGGACATGATTTAATTCTTTTTTATGGCTGTGTAATATTCTGTGGTGTATAAGTACCACATATTATTTATCCAGTCCATCATTGATGGGCATATAAGTTGATTCCATGTCTTTGCTATTATGAATAGTGTTGTGATGAACATACAAAGGCAAGTGTCTTTTTGGTAAAATGATTTATATTCCTTTGGGTATATACCCAGCAATGGGATTACTGGGTCGAATGGCAGTTCTGTTTTAAGTTCTTTGAGAAATAGCCAAACTGCTTTCCACAGTGGCTGAACTAATTTACACTCTCACCAGCAGTGTATAAGCATTCCCTTTTGTCTGCAACCTTACCAACATCTATTATTTTTTGACTTCTTAGTAACAGCCTTTCTGACTGGTTTGAGGTGGTGTCTTATTGTGGTTTGTGAAAATGTTGATTTGTATTTCTTTAATGATTAGTGATATTGAGCATTTTTTCATATGTTTGTTGGCCACATATATATCTTCTTTTGAGAAGTGTCTGTCCATGTCCTTTTCACATTTTTAAAGGGGTTACTTTAGGCTTATTGATTTAAGTTCCTTATAGATTCTGGATATTAGAACCTTTGTTGGATGCATAGTTTGTGAATATGTTCCCCCATTCTGTAGATTGTCTGTTTACTCTGTTGATAGTGTCTTTTGCTGTACAGAGCTCTTTAGCTTAGTTAGGTCTCACCAGTCTATTTTTTGTTTTTGTTGTAATTGCTTTTGGAGACTTCATCATTAAATACTTGCCAAAGCCCATGTCCAAAATGGTATTTCTTAGATTTTCTTCTAGGATTTAAAACAATTATTTTAGGACTTATATTTATGTCTTCCATCTATTTTGAGTTGATTTTTGTATGTGGTGAAAGGAAGGGGTCCAGTTTCAATCTCCTGCGTGTGATAGCCCGGTATCCCAGCATCATTTAATAAATTGGGACTCCTTTCCCCGTTGCTTGTTATTGTTGACTTTGTCAAAGATCAGATGGTTTTTAAGAGTGCAGCTTCATTTCTGGGTTCTTTAAACTGTTGCATTAGTATAAGGGTCATCTTTTGTACCAGTACCATCCTATTTTGGTTACTGTAGCCTTGTAGTACAGATTGAAGTTGGGTAGTGTGATGTCTCCGGCTTTGTTCTTTTTGCTTAAGATGCTTTTGGCTATTTGGGCTCTTTTTGGATTCCATGTGAATTTTAGAATAGGTTTTTCTAATTCTGTGAAAAATGCATTGGTAGTTTGATAGAAATATCACTGAATCTGTAAGTTGTTTTGGGTTCTATGGCCATTTTAATAATATTGATTCTTCTGTACATGAACACGGAATGTTTTTCCATTTGTTGGTGATGTCTCTGATTTCTTTCAGCAGTGTTTTATAATTTCCATCAAAGTGATCTTTCACTTCCCTGATTAGTTGTATTCCTAGGTATTTTATTTTTTTGTGGCTATTGTTAATGTGATTGTTTTCTTGATTTGGTTCTCAGCTTGGGCATTATTGGTGTATAGAAATGCTACTGATTTTTGTACATTGATTTTATATCCTGAAATTTTACTGAAGTTGTTTATCAGTTCTGGGAGCCATGGGCAGAGACTATGGGGTTTTCTAGGTATAGAATCATATCATCTGTGAAGAGAGATAGTTTGACTTATTGTCTTCCTATTTAGATGACTTTTATTTCTTTCTCTTGCCTGATGACTATGGCTAGGATTTCTAGTACTATGTTGAAGTGGAGTGAGGAGAGTGGGCATCCTTGTCTTGTTCCAGTTCTCAAGGAGAATGCTTCCAGTTTTTGCCTGTTCAGTATGGATGTTGGCTGTGGGTTTGTCAAAGACGGCTCTTATTATTTTGAGGTACATTCCTTCAATACCTACTTTGTTGAGGGTTTTTAACATGAAGAGATGTTAAATTTTATCAAAAGCTTTTTTTGCATCTATTGACATGGTCATGTAGTTTTGTTTTTGGTTCTGTTTATGCAAGAATTACATTTATTGATTTGCATATGTTGAACCAACATATGGTTGCATCCCAGGAATAAAGCCTACTTGATCATGGTGGATTAGATTTTGATGTGCTGCCAGATTTGGTTTGCTAGTATTGTGTTGAGGATTTTTGCATCTATGTTCATCGGGGATATTAGCCTGACATTTTCCGTTTTCACTGTGTCTCTGCCAGGTTTTGGTATCAGAATAATGTTGGCCTCAGAGAATGAGCTAGGGAAGAGTCCCTCCTCCTCAATTTTTGGAATAATCTCAGTAGGATTGGTACCAGCTCTTCTTTGTATGTCTGGTAGAATTTGGCTATGAATCCATCTGGTCCAGGGCCTTTTGTTTTTGACAGGCTTTTTATTACTGACTCAATTTTGCAACTCATTATTGGTCTGTGCACATTTCTTTCTGGTTCTATCTTGGGAAGTTGTGTGTTTCCAGGAATTTATCCATTTCTTCCAGGTTTTCAAGTTAATGTGCATAGAGGTGTTCATAACAGTCTCTGAGGGTTTTATGTGTTTATATGGGAGTCAGTGGTAATGTCACTTTTGTCATTTCTGATTGTATTTATTTGGATCTTCTCTCTTTTTTTCTTTATGAATATAGCTAATAGTCTATCAATCTTGTTTATTCTTTCAAAAACGATCTTTTTGTTTCATTGATCTTTTGTATGGATTTTCACATCTCAATTTCATTCAGCACGCCTCTAATTTTGGTTATTTTTTTTTTTTCTGCTAGTTTTTGGGTTGGTTTGATCTTGTTTTTCTGTTTCTCTAGGTATAATGTTAGGTTGTTAATTTAAGATCTTTCTAAATTTTGATGCAGGCATTTAGTCCAATAAAATTTCCTCTTAACATTGCTTTAGCTGTACCCCAGAGATTCTGGTATGCTGTATTTTTGCTTTCGTTAGTTTCAAATAATTCATTGATTTCTGCCTTAATTTCATTCTTTATCCAAAAGTCATTCAGGAGCAGGTTGTTTAATTTCCATGTAATCGTATGGTTTTGAGAGATCTCCTTGGTATTGATTTCTATTTTTATTTATGCTGTGTGCTCAGAGTGTGGTTGGTATGATTTCAGGTTTATTGAATTTGTTGAGAATTGCTTTGGGGTAAGCGTGTGGTTGATCTTCGCATATGTGCTGTGTGCAGATGAGAAGAATATATACTCTGTTGTTGAGTGGAATATTCTGTATATATCTGTTAGGTCCATTTGGTTAAGTGTCTAGTCTAGGTCCTGAATATTTTTGTTAGTTTGCTGACTCAGTGATCTGCCTAACACTGTCAATGGGATGTTGATGTTGAAGTCTCCTACTATTATTGTGTGGCTATCTAAGTCTCTTTGTGGGTCTCTAAGAACTTCATTTATGAATCTGGGTGGTCCAGTGCTGGGTGCATATATATTTAGGACAGTTAAGTCTTCTTATTGAATTGAACCTTTATTATTATGTAATAATGCCCTTCCTTGCCCTTTTTGATCATTGTTGGCTTAAAGTTTGTTTTGTCTGAAGAATAGCAATTTTCTCTTTTTTGCTTTCATTTTACTTGATAGATTTTTCTCCAAACCTTTACTTTGAACCTATAGGTATCATTGAATGTGAGATGGGTCGCTTGAAAATAGCACACAGTTGGGTCTTGCTTGTTTATCCAACTTGCCACTCTGCCTTTTCAATGAGACATTTAGCCCACTCTACATCCAAGATCAATATTTACATGTGAGGGTTTGATCTTGTCATCATGTTGTTAGCTGGTTGTTATGCATATTTGATTGTGTATTTGCTTTATAGTGTTAATGAACTACACACTTAACTGTCTTTTTGTGGTGGCAGGTATTGGGCTTTTATTTCCATGTTTAGCATTCTATTAAACATCTCTCGTAAGGCAGTTCTAGTGGTAATGAATTCCCTTACCATTTACTTGTCTAAAAACAGATTGTATTTCTCCTTCACCTGTGAAATTTAGCTCAGCTGGATACAAAATTATTGGTTGGAATTTCTCTTCTTTAAAAATGCTGTATATAGGCCCCCTATATTTTTTGACTCCTAAGGTTTCTGCTGAAAGATCTTCTGTTAGCTTGATGGGGCTCCCTTTGTATGTGACCCACCCTTTCTTTCTAGCTGTCTTTAAGAATTTTTTCTTTTATGATGAACTTGGAGAGTCTGAGGACTATATGTCTTGGGGATGATCATCTTGTATAGTATCTCACAGAGGTTCTCTGAACATCTTGAATTTGCATATTGTCCTTTCTAGTGAGGTTGGACAATATCCTCAAATACATTTTCCAAGTTTCTTGATTTTTCTCCCTTTCTTTCACAGATTCCAATGAGTTATAAGTTTGTTCTCTTTACATAATTTCATATTACTCAGAGGTTTTTTCATTTTTTCGTTTTTCTCTACCTGCATTGACTTGAAGGAGTGATCTTCAAGCTCTGAGATTCTTTCCTCAGTTTGGTATATCCTGTTATTAATGCATCCAATTGCATGAGAAAAGTTCTGTCGTTAATTTTTTATTTTTCACAAGTCCAATTTGATTCTTTCTGAAAATGATTATGTCATCTTTTAACTCTTGGATCATTTTACTACTTTCCTTGAAAGGGGTTTCAACCTTCTCCTGTATCTCAAGGAAAATTGAGCTTCTTTGCCATACACATTCTGAATTCTATGTCATTTCAATCCAGTTAAGAACCATTGCTGGGGATCTAGTGCAGTCATTTGGAGGTAAGAAGACACTCTGGTTTTTAGAGTTGCCAGAATTCTTGCACTAATTCTTTCTCATTTGTGTGACTTATCTAATAATCTTTGAAGTTGCTGTCTTTTGAATCAGGCTTCTTGCTTTTATAGTCTTTGATTCCCTGGAGGATTTGATTGTGGTATAAATTCGGTTTGGTTTATTGGCTTTGTTTATGGATGCTTTCAGATGGCTGAGGCTCAGTTCAGCACTTCTGGACTGTGAGCTCTAACTCTGGAGGGCTGGAACTAGGCCTGTAGCTTTGTTCTCTGGCCCCTCAAGGTCAAGCACTTGCTGCACTGGAGGAGTTGAGGTGTTCTTAGTTTGTTGTCAACAACACTTCAATGGGGGCTGCCGACAAAAGCACAGTGGAGTAGTGGGGGTGCCATAGGAGACTGCACTGTGGTGGGAGGACTGCAGGTGAGTGCACACTAGTGGGGTAGTGAGAGGGCTGTGGGTGTATGTGTGACAGCAGGGCAGTGGTGGGTCCTCATGTGTGTGGGTGCTGGTGGGGTAGTGGTGGATCCCCATATGTATGTTCATTGGCGGAGTGGCACAGGGATGCTGTGGGTGAATGCACATTGGTTGAGGAAGGCTGCAGGCAGATATATCCTGGTGAGGGTCTGCCTGCAAAAGTGCTCCTATGGGAAGATGGGGGCTGCTGGCACAAAAGCTATGGCAGTAGCCACTGAGAAGCATTTCCGTGGGGCAGCTCAAGCTGTACTGCAAGTGAGTGCTGCCAGACAGGGACCCTGGGAGAGGCTGGCAGACAGGGTGGCATTCCGATCAGACTGGCCACATCCCATGGACAAGGCAGCCCTGCTCTCTCCGGGTCCAGCAGATAACAAAGGCTACAGTTACCTAGAGGAGTATGGCAAGCCTTGGGGGATGGGTGCCCATGGCTGTGCTCCAGTGCACCCATTCCCATGCCAAATCCTCTGAACTCCTCACAGACTAGAGTTATGTCTCTCCAAACTCTCAAGGGAATTTTCCCCGCCAACTCAAATGTCTGTGAGGGTCATGGGCTCTCTCCCACAGCTAGGATCCTGGAGGTCTGTGACAAGAGTGTACCACTCCACACTTATTTCACTCACCCCGTCTCTAGGAGCCACTCAGGGCCAGGAACACATCTTAGTGCTTGGCAACCCCATAAAGGGTTCCCAGCTTCCTTCTCTTTAACCCGAGTCTGCATTCTCTCTGCATCCACTCTCAATGCCTTCTTCCCAAAGATATGCTCAGAGTTTGTTAGTCTACATGATGGTCTGGTCTCTCAGTGGAAGAAGCTTTTCCTGGCTGTGTCTAACCAGCCATCTTGGCTCCTCTACTCACCACTCTTACTGAACAGAACTGGAATTCCTGCTTACTGCAATGAGGCAAGAAAAAGGCACATCAGGCATACAGCTTGGAAACAAAGAAATAAAACAACTCTATTTGCAGATGACACCAATAAACACATAGAAAATTTAAAAAAAAAGAAACTACAAAAGAAAACTTCTAGAATTAACTAGTGAATTCAACAAGGTTGCAAGATATAAGATGAATACACAAAGAGCAATTGTGTTTTATTACTAACATATATATCTATGCATAGGTAGAAACCAAAACTAAAAACACAATTTCTTTTTACAATAACTCCAAATAAAGTACTTAGGTATACAACTAACAAAACAAGTATGGAATCTGTATGTTGAAAATTACAAAATGCTGATCAAAAAAATAAAAAACCAAAATAAATGGAGAGACCAACCATGTTCATGGATTGGAAAACTCAATGTATTAATTATCCCCAAATTGATCTATAGGTTTAGTGGAATGCCTTACATTTCTGAGAGGGATTTTGGAAACATATACAGACTTATTATAAAATTTATATGGAAAAATACAGGCCCTAGGATAGCTAAAATAATCTTGGTGAAGAATAAAGTAGGAAAAGTACTCAATATTAATTAATATTGATGGATTGTATTAATGTCACTGTCCTAATTTTGATATTATACTTTACTTTTGCAAAATGTTCCACTGAGGAAAACTGGAGGAAAAGTCCAAGGAATTTTTCTTAGCATTTTAAAAAAATGCTGTATTGAGGTATGACTGATATATCAAAAGCTATACATATTTAATATATACAACTTGCTAAGTTTGGGAATAATGAAACCATTACAACCATCAATGCCATAAACATATTCATCACCTCTCAAAGTTTCATCCCGCCTCCTTTATTATTATTGGTGGAAAGGACACTTGAAATAAGATATATGCTCTTAGGAAATTTTAAGTATGCAATAAAGTACTGTTAGCCATAGGGGTTATGTTGTATAGCAGATCTCTAGAACTTATTTTTCTTACATAACTAAACTTTTACCCCTTACAACTGCAGGTGAATCTATATTATCTCAATAAGAATTGTGTTAGGAATCAATTAACAAATGACACACATAAATCCAACTTTATCTATTGTGCTAAATATATATAGATTTCAGTTATTAGGAAGATATTTTCAGAATGGAAAATAATCCTGGCCTAGGTATATGATATCTATGAGATACACACTTTAAATACAAAGACACAAATAGTTTTAAAGTATATTTTAAATAACACTTTCCTCTAAAAAGGCAAACAATTTCCCATTCATACGCCTTTTTTTTTTAGTTTTTATTTTTTTGAGACAGGGTCTCACTCTGTTGCCCAGACTGGAGTGCAGCAGTGTGATCTCAGCTCCTTGCGACCTCTGCCTCCCGGATTCAAGCGATTCTCCCACTTCAGCCTCCTGTGTAGCTGAGACTACAGGCACACAACACCATGCCCAGCGATTTCTTTGTACTTTTAGTAGAGACAGGGTTTCACTATGTTGGCCAGGCTGGTCTCAAACTCCTGACCTCAAGTGATCTGCCTGCCTTGGCCTCCCAAAGTGCTGGGATGACGTGAGTAAGCCATTGTGTCCAGTCAATCTTTAAAAGCTGAAATAATAGTTTAAATATCAGATAAAATAGACTTTAAAACAAGGAGTATTACCATAGTTTTTTTTTTAATTCATAGGACTAAAATATTACTACTTGAAAAACAGGTAAGGAACATAAATACATATGCACTTAATAATAAAGCTTAAAACACAGGAAATAAAAACTGATAGAATTAAGGGAAGAACTAGAAAACACATAATCATATTTCTTTCACAGTAGTCAGTAGAATTACCAGAATTGAAAATATATATATGTACATATATATGTATTATATATATATTTTTTAATCTAATGTGACAGAAAACTCATGCTTTGCAAGGGCACATATAATATTCACCAAGATAATATGTTGGGCCAAAAAAATGGTCTCTATAAAACTTAAAATATTAAAATGTTATCAAGTATATTTTCTAACCAAAATTAGAAATAGATAATAAAAAATATTTACAAAAGTCATAAATATTTATAAATTAAATAATATACCTCAATATTATTCATGTACCCAAGATGAAATCGCAAAGGGAAACTAGAATCTAGCTCACAATGAATTATGACAAAAATGCAAAAGATTGAAATTTGTGTTAATTGATTTTTTTTTTCCAATAATGATGCCAAAGCAATTAAAGGTAGGAAAGAAAGTTTTTCCAGAGACATGACATAAGCAAAATGGCAGAGTAGACAGCTCTAAGTTCTCATTTTTCCACAGAAACATTGAAAATTAAGGAAATAATCAGAATCGATTTTGCCAGTACTCTGGAAAACTGAAATGAATAGTTCACTAGGGGTTCAATAGCAGATTTGAGCAGGCAGAAGAAAGAATTGATAAAATTGAAGGTAATGTAGTTGAAATTATAGAATTTGAGAAGCTGAAAGAAAAAAGAATGAAGAAAAGTGAACAGAGCCTGAAGGAATTGTCAGACACTGTCAAGCAAACCAACATATGCATCATGAGAGTTTTAGAAGGATAATAGAGAGGAAAATAATATTTGAAAAAATAATAGCTAAAAACTTCCCAAATTTGATGAAAGACATAAATCTTCAAATCCAAGAAGTCAAAAAATTCCAAGTATAATAAAATTTAAAAGACCCACAGCAAGACACATTATAACCAAATTGTCAAAAGCCAAAGCCAAAGAAAGAATCTTGAAAACAGCAAGGGAGAGGCTACTCGACAAGGGATTCTCAATGCAATTAGAAGCCAATTTCTTATCCGAAATTATGGCGACCAGAAGGCAGTGAGATGACATATTTAAAGTGCTGAAAGAAAAAAATGCCAATGAAGAATTCTATATCCTAAAAAACTATACTTTAAGAATAAAAGAGAAATTAAGACTTTCCAGATAAATAAAAACTGAGAAAGTCTGTTACCATTTGACCTATCTCACAAGAAATGCTAAAGAGAGTACTTCAGGTCGAAATGAAAGGACACTAGATAGTAACTCAAAGCCATATGAAGAAGACCTCTGGCAAAGTAAATACCTGAAAAATGTGAAAGCCAGTATAATTGTGTTTATAGTTTGTATCTCCCCTCTTTCTTGTATATGACTTAAAAGACAAATTGAGTTATTAAATGATAAGTTTGTTATCAAGCACACAATGTATAAAATACAATTTGTGACAATAACATAAGTGGGAGCTTAGTTTCTGTACTGAATTGGATAGCAATTCAAATTAGATTGTTATAAACTTAGGATGTTATGTATAATTCCCATAGTAGCCATAAATAAAATATTTAAGGAACATATACAAAAATAAATGAGAAGAGCATCAAACAGTTCACTAGCAAAAAATGATCTATACACAAAAGAAGGCAGAAATAGAAGAAATTAGAGATAAAAGAATTTATAAGACATACAGAAAATGCATAGCAAAATGGCAGAAGTATGTCCTTCCTTATCAATAATCATGTCAAAGGTAAATGGGTTAAATTCTCCAATCAAAAGGCAGAGATTGCCAGAATTGATTTTTTTTTCAAGCATGATCTAGCTACAGACTGGCTACAGAAGATCACTTTAGATCCAAAGACACAAAATAAGTTGAAAGTGAAAGGATGGACAAAGAAATTTCAAGCAAATAGTAACAAGAGAGCCAAAGTGGCTCTAACAAAATCATGCAAAATAGAGTTTAAGTGAAAAACTGTTATAAGAGACAAAGAAAAACATTATATATTGATAAATGGGTCAATTCATTAAGAAAATATAACAATTATGAACAAATATGCACCAAAATATATGAAACCCCAAAATATATGAAACAGAACCCCAAAATATATAAAGCAAACGCTGAAAAAATGGAAGAGAGAAATAGATAGTTCTACAATAGTTGTAGACTTTGGTATTCTATTTTCAACAATAGATGGAACATCTAGACAGAAGATAAATAAGGAAATAGAGGACTTGAAAAACACTATAAATCAACTAGACCTAACAAACATATATGGAACACTTCCACTCAACAATAGCAGAATATACTCTTCTCAAGTATACATGAAATATTCTCCAGGACAGATTGTATGTTAGACCACAAAAGAAGTCTTAACAAACTTAAAAATATTACAATCATACAAAGTTATTTTCTGATCACAATGGAATAAAACTTCAATCAATAACAGAAAGAAAACTGAAAAATCTGCAAATCTGTGGAAATAAGACAACACTCTCTTAACCAATGGGTTTAAAAGAAGTCACAAGAGAAATTAGAAAAAAAAGACATGAAGGTAAATAAAAATACAACTTACTAAAACCTGTGGAATGCAGCAAAGGCAGGGCTTATAAGAGAATACAGATGCATGTATGCTAATATTTATTGCAGGATTATTTACAATAGCCAAAAGGTAGAAGCTAACCAAGTGCCTATCAACAGATAAATGGATGAACAAAATGTGGGATATATGTACAATGAAATATTATTCAGCCATAAAAAGGAATGAAGTTCTGATACATGCTGCAAAATGAACAAATCTTGACAATATTATGCTAAATGAAACAAACCAGACACAAAAGGCAAATGTATGATTCATTATCAGAAATATCCACAATAAGCAAATTCATAAAACCATAAAGTAGATTAAAAGTTACCAGGGCCTAAGCGAGGAGGTGGAGGGATGAGCAATTATTGCTTAATGATAACAAAGTTTCTATTTGTGGTAACCGAAAGGTTTTGGAAATAGATAGCACAGATGGTTGCACAACACCATAAATGTAACTAATGCCACTGAACTGTACACTTGAAAATGGCTAAAATGGCTAATTTTATGTTATATTTATTTTATCACAATAAAAAAGAAAGTCTTTCAAAAATTGTTGCTGGAACAAGTGATGACCCACATGAAAAAAATAAACTTCAAATTCTGTCTCACATTGTATACACAAATTAATTCAAGATGCATAGACACAGACCTAAATGTAAAACCTGAAACTGTAAAGCTTTTAGGAAAAAAAATAACAAAATACTACTGTGATCTGGGGTCATCAGAGATCTATCAGGCAAGGCACAGAAAACAATGACTGTAAAATAAGAATTGATAAATTAGACTTCATCAGAATTTAAATGTTCTGCTCATGAAAAGACACCATTAAGAAAATGAATGGGCAATACACAGCCTAAGCGAAAGCATTCACAATACATATATCTTACAAAGGACTTGTATCTAGAATATATAAAGAACTACAACTCCAAAATAAAAAGGACAAACAACCCAATAAATATAGTCAAAGGACTTGAGGAGAGTCTCGAAGTGTCTCAAGAGTCTCAAGGAGAGACAATGAAAAATACACGAATAATTGGAAAGCAAATGGAAATGTTTTCAGCCTTATTCATTGTCAGAGAAATGCAAATTAAAAATCACAATGAGTTGCACTACATACTCATTAGAATAGCAAACATTTAAAAGATTGAAAACAAAATATTACTAAGGATGTGAGCAACCAGAATTCTCATATATTGCTAGGGAGGACATAAAATGGTACATCTACTTTGGAAACAGTTTTGGCAGTTTCTTATAAAGTTAAGCCTAGAATTGCCCTGCGACTGCATAATTCCAGTTCCAGGTATTTATCAAAGACAGATAAAAGAAAATACTCATTCAATAACTTGTTCAGGGCAAATTTATTCCTAATAACCAAAACCAGAAATAACCCAAATGTACATCAGTATGAGAATGGGTTTAAAAATTGTGATATATTCATAAAATGAAAATACCAATCAACAATAAAAATGTATGTTATGGATACATGCAACAACATGGATAAATATCACAAATATTGTACTGAGCAAAATAAACCAGACACAAAATTTGTCATACTATATTAACCCATGTATATAAAGTTCTAAAACATAAAAAAAAAATGGTGAAAAAATCAAAACAGGGTGGTTTGCCTATGGGCTGGGGGTGAGAGTTGACTGGGAGAGGACATGAAGGACTTTCTTGATAGGCGTGTAAGTTACACAGATGTATCCATTCATCAAAACTGTACAGCTTATATTGTGCATTTCAATACATATTTGAATCTTATTTCAAGAAATAAAATTATTTTAAAAAATATAAATAAGATAAACAATAAGAAAGGGCCAGCCATGTACACAAAAGGGAGATGGTTAAGGACAGATGGAACAGGATCTGTAAAGTTTGATGACAGGAAAATGCTTGTTGTTTAAGAAGGTAAAAGGTCAATAGGGCTGGCATAGAGTTGATGAAAAAGAGAATGGAATGGAAAACCATCGAGTTAGACATGGTCCATAGGCCTAGTTCAGCCAGATCACATAGGCCTAGTTAAGCCAGGAAAAGGAGTGTTCACTTTTTAAAAAAAGTATAATGGAAAGCCATTGGAGAGTTTTAACAAGGGAAACACCATGATCCAATTTGAGTTTTTTAAAAGATTACTGTAGCAGCTGTGTGGGAAAGAAACTGGAGAAGCCAAGAGCCAAATCAGGGAAACTAGAAAAGAAGCCAGTGCAGTTGTCTTGATAAGAAATAAAAACGATTAGAACTACTAGGTAGCAGCAGCAGAGAGAAGAAAATTGACCACTTCAAGATATATTTAGGAGATGAGAAGAACTGAATTTAATAATAGATGGATGTGGAGGAAGGAATTGGAAGAGAGAGAGAAACAAGGATGGCATCCAGGTTTCTGACTGGAGAAATTGAGCAAAGGGTGATGTTGTTTCATTTGCAAAGGTAGGAAAGACTGGGAGAGTTGGGTGTGGCCAGAAGGAGGAGCCCGGGGACATTTGGATATGGTAAGTCTGAGGATTAAGTGGAGAAGCCTGTGACGTCTCTGGATATACAAGTGTGGACGTCAGAGGAGAGTTTGGTCTGGGAATATAAATTAGAGAGTCATCAGCCTCTGACAGCAGAACTGTCAGAACCTCTGGAAATGGATGAGAGTGAGAGGAGAGTTCAGAGAGAGCCAAGGCCCCAGGTAAGTCCTGGGGAACACACAGAAGAAAGTTGATGAAACCACGAAGAAGACAGAGAAGTGGCCAGAGGACAGATGAAAAAGAGAAGACACTGATGTCATGGAGAGCATTTTGAGGAGGGAAGTATCAGCTGTGTTGAAGAAGCTGAAAGGGTCAGTAAAAGTACAGTGTCTACAGAATGTTAATAACAAGGACCTTGGCAAAATCAGTCAGTTGGAGCAGCAGTAGCTGAATCCATACTGCACCAAGTAAAGGAGCATTTACTATGAAGGGAGCCATGAAAATTGTGGTATAGGAGGTTTGCAAGAGAGAAAGCATGAAATAGGCCTCTGAGTGAGCGGGAAATCTGGATGCTGGGGTTGCTGGCCACTGATAAGAGTCCTCCTAAAGACAGGTTTGGGTGGCACCAGTATGATATTTCTTAACGTAAGTCTCAGTGAAGAAAGGGGTCAAATTAAAATATAACACTAGCAAAGCTGGTCACCTTGAATGTGTGATATATTTAACCTGCTTGGATATAGCCATGGAGAAGAAAAATGATTGGGTTCCTTCATAGTTGGAGTTTTTCAACAGAGTGTAAAAAATGAAGAGATGAACAAGGGAGTTGAGATTCTTTGCAAGGGAGTAATTATGGTAACAGACCACAAAACTTCACTGGTGAAAGAAGAGAAGCAAACACAAAGGGGAGCTGAGGGCAAGTGGAAACCTGTGTGTGCGTGTGTGTATGTGTGTGTGTGTGTGTGTGTGTGTGTGTGTGTGTTGGGGCTGGGGGATGAAAATCAATAATTGGATTTCGGGAGTCACTTGAGAAATTAATGTAAGGATAGGTTGTAATCAGAGGCCAGGGTGCTGGAATTTTCATTCTGGAGGTAGTAGTACCATTTGGGGTAATAATTTAGAGTTGAAGAGTGGAAGTTGAAGAGTTGAAGTGGAAGACGGTGTCCTTTGAGAATGAGGAGCTATGAAAACCCAAAGGATGGTGTATTAGTTCGTTCTCATGCTGCTAATAAAGACATATCCGAGACCGGGTAATTTATGAAGTAAAGAGGTTTAATTGACTCACAATTCAGCATGGCTCAGGAAGCCGCAGGAAACTTACAATCTTGGCAGAAGGGGAAGCAAACACGTCTTCTTCACATGCCGGCAACAAAGAGAAAGGCCAAGCAAAAGTTGAGAAAGTCCCTTATAAAACCATCAGATCTTTTAAGAACTCACTCACTATCACGAGAACAGCAAAAAGGTAGCCACCTCCGTGATTATATTGCCTCCCACTGGGTCCCTCCCACAATACATGGGGATTATGGGAACTACAATTCAAAATGAGATTTGGGTGGGGACACAGCCAGACCGTATCAGATGGTGTGTTCCTTTGCTACGGCTGCTGTAACAAAGTACCACAGACTGGGTGGCTTAAACAATAGAAATGTATTTTCTCAGCATTCTGGAGTCTAGAAGTCCAAGGTCAAGGTGTTGGCAGGTTTGGTTTCTTCTGAGATCTCTCTCCCAGGCTTGCGATTGGCCATATTCTTACTGTATCCTCATAAGCCCGTCTCTCAGTCTGTGTGCTTATGTGTCCTAATCTCCTCTGCTTATCAGGACATTAGTCATATTGGATATAACTTTATTTTACCTTAATTGCCTCTTTAAAGGCCCTGTCTCTAAATGCAGTCACATTCTGGGGTACAGGGATTAGGATGTCAATATATGAATTCAGTCAGGAGAGGGCAAGATTCAACCCATAACAACAGGGTATTAGAAGAGTCATTTGTGTAGACTTTGGGATGAGCAGTAACTAGACAAACGAGAAGACAAAGAACAAGGAACTAAGTCTTCAGTGAATGCAGGAGAGTGCCCAGGTCAGCAGTAGCACCAACAGTCCTGTGAGCCTGGTCGGGGGAGGGTGTGTTGAGACCCGGGTCTCAACAGAGTGGTTGCTTTCAGAAAGAGGACAGAGGTGGTCTGGACACAGCCACAAGGAGCCTCCCTCGTTGGTCATGAGGAATTTGGAAATACGATCTTGAAAACACAGACTCCACATGAGACCGCTGCCAGAGCAGGGCTGTCCTCAGGCAATAGCCACGTTTCCAAAAGGGCAGTGGGGGAATGGGGTGTAGGGAAGAGGCTGAAGACACAGGGGAGTTCGCCAGTCAGCAGGAGTCCACACGAAAGGTGTCTGGTCCCCCTCTCTGCAGCGTGAGTGCTCGCCTGTATGTGTATTCCATGTCCCGTCTATTTCAAGGCCACCATTCAGCCTTTCCCACCTCCAGAGCAGTAACTGTCATTGTCTACTGCCCATGTGGGACATTTTTACCACTTTATTGTTATTTAGTTTTTGACTTTTATTTTCGATTCAGGGGTACATGTGCGGGTTTGTTATATAGGCAAATTGCTTGTCACAGGAGTTTGGCGTGTGGATTATTTTGACACCCAGGTAACAAGCATAACACCTGGTAGGTAGTTTTTGTCCCTCTCCCTCCACTTTAAATTGGTGGCTGGAAGAACCACACTCAGGGGCAAAAGGAGATGCCTGTGAAATAGCAACCAACTCGCCAATTGAACTTCCAAATCCATGTGTCATTTTGTTCCTGGTGAGCAGTGCCCCCAAGAGCTCATGGCCAGCTTTCTCTCCATGCATCCAAGGAAAAGCTAAAGTTAAGGAACTACATCCTGGGCTTTGGTGTCTCTGCTGGCCTCTACCATCAAAAGGATTCAATTAAAGTGACAAGGGTTGAAATGCCTCTTTATTTTATTCACATAATGCCAGGTGATTCCTCCTTTCAGATTTATACATTAATGTTCAAAACAAAAAATCAGCTGTGTGCAGTGGCTTAAGCTAATCCTACAAGACACATTTAGCCAAATAAGCATGTGCAAGTGCAGAAATTTGAGTTTCAAGCTGGAACATCTGAAGGACAGGATGTGCCTACTCGTTTAGTACATTTTACTCCGTGGACTGAGCCAGGCACTTAAGGAAGATGATGCATTGCTAAAGACTATCTAGAAGCAGGAAAATAAACCCGAGCCAGGGAAGGCTTTCTCAGCTTAAATAGAGGAGCACCTGAAGGAAATGGGCTGAACTTTGATTATCTTCATCAGGAGGGAGAAAGAAAATCAGGATTTTATTAACTTTTAAATTTTTATTTATTTTTTTCTTTTATTTTAGGATCCAGGGTATATATGCAGGTTTGTTACATGGGTATATTATGCGATGTTGAGGTTTGGGGTAGGATTGAACCCATCACTCAAGTAATGAGCATAGTTCCCCATAGGTAGTTTTTCAACTCTTCCCCTCTTCCTACCTCCCCTGTCTAGTAGTCCCCAGTGTTTATTGTTCCCACTTTATGACCATGTGTACTCAATGTTTAGCTCCCACTTATAAGTGAGAACATGGGGTATTTGGCTTGCTGTTCCTGTATTAATTTGCTTAGGATAATGACCTCCAGCGTCACCCATGTTGCTGCAAAGAACATACACTTGTTCTTTTTTGTAGTATTCCATGGTAGACGTGTACCATATTTCCTTATCCAACCCACCGTGCATGGCCATCTAGGTTGATTCCATGTCTTCACTATTGTGAATAGTGCTGTAATGAATGTACAATTGCATGTGTCTTTTTGGTAGAATGATGTATATTCCTTTGGGTATCTACCCAGCAGAAACTTGATACGTGAGACTGTTTGGATACCATCTCAAGTTAAATAATAATAAAATGATTATGTATTTTCATCCATTCAGCCAGAATTCTTAAAAACCCATTTTGTTTTGTGTCCTATGCTGGGTGCTAGGCATATAAAAAAGGCAGGACTCCTTTCCCTAAAGATCTCTCAGTCTAGGGGAAGGCAGATAGTCACAGATAAGATCAACTCCCATTAGAAGATGGTCTGGACTAGATCATGAGTCCCAATCAGTAGACTCAGGAGCCTGGGACAAAGGGCATCTAGATTTGCAAAGTTTTACTGCACTGGGTACTTTCTAGAGGAAAAAAAAGTTTTATACATATATGTGCCATTTTAAAGGAAAGTGGATAAAGTTGTGATTAACAAAAGGGAAATTTATTTGAAAGTTTTCCTGAATTCATAGAACTTCTTGCCATCATATATTTTATCAGTTGATGGATATTAAACCCAAATACTGCATGTTCTCTGGAGCAAAATGATGAGAACACATGGGTACATAGAGGGAAACAACATACACAGGGGCCTTTTGGAGGGTGGAGGGTGGGTGGAGGGAGAGGATCGGGAAAAATAACTGATGGGTACTAGGCTTGATACCTGGGTGATGAAATGGTCTGTACAACAACCCCCCAAGACACAAGTTTACCTATGTAACAAACCTGCACTTGTACCCCTGAACTTAAAATAAAAGTTAAAAAAAAAGTATAGCTGTATCTGGGAGTTTGGGAAATATTTTGACGTCAAAAAGGGAACTTCGGACTAAGAGAATCTGGTAACTGCTCATCTAGCCACCAGCATGAGGTTACTGTTCCCCAGAGTAATCCAGCAGAACTACATGTTTCCTCTGATCCAAGACTGACCCCTCTACTCTGTTACCATGCCCGTTTCCTCTTTGAGAACCTCACTCTGTCGATTACCTCCTCTCGTTAGCATCTTCAATCTTCACCTTTCTGCTAGAACTTTTTCCTTAGTCCATACCCACACTCAAATCTCTTCCATCTTTACAAGAACATTCTTTATCATGTCAGTTCCACAAACATTTATTGGGCTTCTGTATAACACAGTCTGGAATGTCAGGGAAAGAGTCCCTGAAAAGACAGAAATTGACCTCAGAATATAAGGCAGTATTAATCAATAAATATAGGATCAGGGGATAGAAAGGGTGTTCCAAGCCTTTCATTTTACTTCCTAAAATATCTCCCAAATCCATTTGCTTCCCTCCATCTCCAACACCAAATAATCCAAACTGCAATCCACTCCTGCCTGAACTATTACAGTGACTTCAATCACTGGCCTAACTATAGGCACTCTTGCCTCCTAGCTGTCCGGTCTCCGCACTGCAGCCAGAGTGGTCCTTTCAAAATGTGACTCTCCCGGACTCCTCACCATGATTCCCCGGAAGGCCTGGATAATCTGGGCCCTGCCTGACTCCTCCTCCTCGCTGAACACCCCACATCCCCTCATGCTTCACTAACTAACCCACAGCAGCCTTTAGGACTTTGTATTTGGTCTCTCCCTCCTATCCAAGGACGCTTTTACATGATTTTTTGACCTAAACTCAGGAATTTTATTTTATTTTAAAAGCAGTGGGAACTCTGAAGGACTTTAAGCAGAGTAGTGACTATATCTGAGTTAATCCATATTCCTAGAAAAGCATCCTGGCTACTGTGTGAAGAGTGGATTCGTGGGAGTGGAGGATAAAGCAAGGAGACCACTGAGGTCTCCTTTTATTTGGTAATGGATTTGGTGAAGGAGAGGGAGACAAACGGAGAAACTGAAAATGACCCCCAAGATTCTGGCCTGAACGACGGAGTGGGTGTTGGTTTCACTAAAAATCTGTAATAAAAGGTGCTGGTGAGGTTGCAGAGAAAAAAGTAAGCTTATACACTGTTGGTGGGAGTGTAAATTTGTTCGAGCTTTATGGGAAAACAGTGTGGCAATTCCTCCAATACCTAAAAGGAGAACTACCATTTGATGCAGCCATCCCATTACTGGGTATATACCCAAAGGAATATAAATCGTTCTATCATAAAGATACATGCACATGCATGTTCGTTGCAGCACTATTCACAATAGCAAAGACACAGAAGCAACCTAGGTGCCCATATATGGTAGACTGGATAAAGAAAATGTGGTACAGATACACCATGGAATACTATGCAGCCATAAGAAAACAATGAAATCATGTCCTTTTCAGGAACATGGATGTAGCTGGAGGCCATTATCCTTAGCAAACTAAAGCAGGAACAGAAAGCCAAATACCACATGTTCTTACTTATAAGTGGGAGCTAAATGATGAGAACACATGAACACAAAGAAGCGAACAACATACACTGGGGTCTATCAGAGGGTGGAGGGTGGGAGGAGGGAGAGAATCAGGAAAAATACCTAATGGGCACTAGGCTTAATACCTGGGTGATGAAATAATCTTTACAACAAACCCCCACGACACAAGTTTATCTATATAACAAACCTGCACATGTATCCCTGAACTTAAACGTTTTTTTAAAAAAAGGAAGTTTGCAGGAGGGACAGCTATGTGGATAGTACAGGCTCACTGTCCTATCTCTACTGATTACCTGGTGTTCCCAGCTCTTTGTGGCCTGTGAGTTGTTAGGGTCATGGGGCTGTGGAGCTCTTGATAGGAAGTAAACTGTGGAAGATATCAAAGTGTGGAGAAGATTGAAGAGCATGGCCTATATAAAGCATGGTGCAAATTCATCCCTAAGAGATGAGCTTGAGATGTTACCTTGCTTGTCCATGATACCCAGCACTCATTTTCCTCTGTATCTCAGCTCCCTCCTGTCTTCACTTCCTTCCCTATCTAGCTCAGATGTCATTTCTTATCATTTCAACCTCTCTCTCACCAATACCCTTGCCCCATTGTTCCCCCAGTCCCACTTCTGGAAAAACACCAACTTTGGATGAATCCAATTATCACTCATCTCTGGTTGCTAAGCACTGCTGGAAATCCACACACACTGGTGTCACTATAAATCATTGGTGCCACTCTAAATTTATGGTCTCTGACTTCAAATGGCCCCTCAGTGCTGCTTAGCAATCCTTCTGTATTTCCCTTGTCAGCTCTCTCTCTCATTCTCCATAATGGCTATTGTGAATTTTAACCCTCTCTTCAAGCCCACTTACCCTTCTCTCCCTGAGGATATGAATTCACTCCAATTCACAGAGAAAACAGAAGCCACTGCAAAGGTGAACTACCTGAGCTTTCCTCCATCAACATATAAACTTATTGAAGTCTGAAACTATCTTTTCTGACCTCTCACCAGTTACATGTCTCTTCTTCTGTTTAAAAGTGGTACTTCAGCCTGGATCTTATTCCTTCCCACCTGTTTGGAATATTCCTCTAATGAATTCCTTTCTTCCCTATATTGTTCATCCATTTCTCTACCAGCTCCTTCCCAACTGCATGAAAACTTGCTCAGATAGCCTCATCTCAAAAAAGAAAAACAGAACATGTTCTTTCCTTTACCCCTAACTGGCTACTACCAGTAATGTAACTTTGCAATTCTTCCCATCAGCAGGTGGAGTCTATTTATCTGCCTCTTGAATCTAGACTGGCCTTGACCGACTTTGGCTAAGAGAAGATGGCAAAGCAACATTGTGGCAGTCCCCAGCCTGGGACTCACTGCCATGTGAGCAAGACTGTGCTAGCCTTTTGGATGATGACAGCCCTATGGTCTAGTCACTCCAGCCGATAATCAAGCAAGCTGCTGCTGAGTGAGGCTGTCTGAGACCAGCCAGCCTCAGTAAAACTTCAAAGCCTATTTTGTCACCATTATACTGCTTTCCCCAACCACTTGCGGCTCCAAGTACATAATACGTTCTCATGTCTCTAACTTCACTCACGCTGACTTTTATTCCTTAAGCATCCTATGCTTCTGCTTTTTCTGGCTAACTCCTACTTTACTTGAATACGTCTCTTTAAGAAGTTTTTCAGCCTTTTCTTCCTTCCATGGGAATGGATTAGAGAACCCTCCTCTCTGTCACTATAACATCTCCTGCACACTTCCACCCTACTCTCACAGCATCATACTGACGTTATGTCTCTGCTCCTAGACTACGAGCCCCTTGGGGACAGGAACTCTGACCTCAGGAATAGTACCAGTGGGTGCTACATTCACTTCACCCAGCCAGGCACCATAAGCCAATATACACCAAAGGAATCGTTGCTCAGATATCATCATGGTACAGCCCAAGGTCAGACAAGTAGAGCCCAGGTACCTAAAACTGCTCAAAATACCAGCTACTCATATAGAATGGAAATTTCAATTCATTTGGCAATTTCTAAGGCAGTGAATCTTCAAATGAACTTTTCACAGGTAGAGAATTTGCAAAACCACTCACCCTAAACTCAAATACGTGAGCTAGAAGAGAAACTGCAAGAGATCACGGGGTTCCTGCTCTTTCTTCCTTATTTCATCGATAGACAGTTTCTCACGAAAATAGACTCTAAAACGTGCTAGAAATGAAAGATTTAAGAAATGGAACAGGTCACCCCGGCTATAAGATTCAAATGGCCCCCAAAAGTCATTTTGTCTTTGACAATGAAAGCCATCCCTCTCTAGGATGGGTGGGGCTTCCCTAGAGTCCCCAGTCTTAAAAACTGCTGTTATCCGCTAGGGAAAGAAAGGTGTCATGCAGCACGGGGCCATCAGTTCCACTTCAGCCATCTTTGATATGATGAGACACTGATGAAGGAAGCTGCCATCAGGAGAGGAGAGTATTTAGAGAACAACATCCTGGGTTCTAGCGAATGTCCCAAGCAATTAAAAAAACCATTATAAAGTGTGTAGGGAGCAAACACTGATATGGTGATATTACATGTCCAGAATGCATTTTGCAACGTTTCTCAGTGAAACATCAGGGAATCTTTAGCCATCTACCTTTTAAGAGATTTCTTTTAAAAGCCCTGGATTCTAAAACTAAGAGCACACCAATGAGGGGCTGTGGAGCCCGCACGATCATAGGGTGCTGTAGGTTCGTTTGTCCTTGGGTTAGTGGTGTTTGCATTGTAATTATGGCTTAGCATAATTTTGGAATGTAGACACTGTTGTACAGAAGTGTGGCAAAGACTAATGCTTCTTACCAAAAATGTATCTTTACCTCTTCTTCTTGAGTACACAGTCAGGCTACATTTTCCAGTCTCCCTTGAAGTTAAATGTGGCCATAAGACTAAGTTCTCATCATTGAAATGTGACAGAAAGTGATTTGTACCACTTCTAGGCTTGGCCCCTCAAAATCCCCATACCTCATGTTTGCAAGATGGAAAAGGTTCTAGAGATGGATGGTGGTGATGGGTGTGCACCAATATGAGTGTACTTAACGCCACTGGACTATACCCTTTAAAATGGTTAAAATGGCAAATTGTAGGCTGGGCGCGGTGGCTCAAGCCTGTAATCCCAGCACTTTGGGAGGCCGAGATGGGCGGATCACAAGGTCAGGAGATCGAGACCATCCTGGCTAACACAGTGAAACCCCGTCTCTACTAAAAACTACAAAAAACTAGCCGGGCGAGGTGGCAGTGCCTGTAGTCCCAGCTACCCGCTACCCGGGAGGCTGAGGCAGGAGAATGGCGTGAACCTGGGAGGCGGAGCTTGCAGTGAGCTGAGATCCGGCCACAGCACTCCAGCCTGGGTGACAGAGCGAGACTCCGTCTCAAAAAAAAAAAAAAAAAAGGCAAATTGTATCTTATGTATATTTTATTACAATTTAAAAATAAATTTTAAAAGTTTCTATACATGTTTCATCATTGTTTTACTCCCTTTCAACTGGCTGATATGGAGACAATTTCAGGGCAATCTTGGAAGCCACTGAAAATGTTGAAAATGACAGAGTCTCTGTAAGCATGGTTATGGGTAATTTGGTTACGTGAAATAAATTTCTATTGTATTTGGGCCATTAGAACTTATTGGAGTTTGCATTAATTACCTATTGCCGTATAACAAATTGCCCCAAATCTTAGTGGCTTAAAACAACAACATTTATCATCTCAGAGTTTCTGCGGGTCAGAAATCCAGGTGAGGCTTAGCTGGGTCCTCTACTTCAAGGTCCCTGGAGACAGTAATCAGAGTGTCAGCCAGGGCACAGTTATCCCAGCCTTGACTAGGGAAGAAAGTATCTGTCTCCAAGCTCACTCATGTGGTCATTGGCAAGATTTGGTTCCTCACAGGCCACTGGACAGAGGCAACCCTCAGTTCCAGGCCATGTTGGCCTCTCCGCAGGGCTGCTCTCAACGTGACAGTGGCCACCAAGCAAGAAGAGCCAGCATGAGGGAGTGAATGAGGCTGAACTCACCATCCTGAGTTACGTTGTCTCAGAAGTGACATCCCTTCTTTGTGCCACATCAATTCACTAGAAATAAGGAATGAGGTCCAGCCCGTACCTTAAGGGCTTTTATACAAGAGTGAAAAAGGAGAATTATACCAGAGTATGAGAGCCAGGAGACAGGGATCCTTGGTAGCCACAGGCTGTACTTGCTGCAACAGCGATCCTACTCTCACTATCATAATGAGCCTAATGGATCAGGTTGCAGCTTTGGTATTGTGTGAGCATTTTTGAAGGTTGTTTGAACGTTAGCCCCATGTATCCTGCCTCTCCCTGGGAGCAGAGGCAGAAATGCCCAATTTCAGGTTATTTGTAAATGAAGAGATGAGAGGCGGCATTTCAAAGAAGACTGAGTTTTACTGGCATGATCCATAGAAGCATCATGATCACAGCTGACCAACCATAAATCCAAGACCCAATGGAGAATTCATTTTCTCTTGCTACCAAATGCTCCTACTTCCTTTCACCCAGTGACTAAAACCCACGACAGCAGAATGTTCCCCATAGTGGTGGCTTTGCTATGCTCTTCTTTGAGGGGTCTGACCAGTTCCCACTACTCTGGGAGGTGGAGAAGGGAGCTTATAGGTCAGGCTTTCACAAGCTGAATGGAGGTGGGGCTGGCCAGACAGCTGTCAGATGCAAAGATCCTGGCTTTATGTGTCGTTCAACATAATTGCTCATCTGGCTGAGCCCTGCTTCTTCCCAGATGTTGCATCGCTGCACTGCTGGAATTGCTGCTGCTTTCAGCCCCCTCTCATCACTCTAATTAAGCCCAAATAATAAGGCAACATGTTAGACATGATGATCGAGTTTTAATTAGACTTTGATAAACCCTATGTGAATTTGGTCTCGTCAGGTGCAACATTTCTGATGAGAAGGAAGGCTGTGAATCATGAGATGGTTTTGGTATAAATAGCTGTTATGGTTTCAGTGTCATCTGTGTGCAGGGAGGCTACAGGTTGGGCATGCATGTAATCATACTAACCCTTTACATTTGGGGAATACATTACTGTTTTCAAATTTCTTTCAGATCATTGCTATGTGACTGTGGGAGCTGAGGCTCATCTGGTACAAAGCGTGCAAGTCCAGATGGGGAGAAGAGGGAGAAGATAATGTTTAGTCAGTTCCTAAGGCATACCAGGCGCTGGGCTAGGAACATCATACATGGAATAGAAGACAAATGTCTCACCAAAGTCTCAGTACTTAAGAAGTGTCAGAGCAAAGACCCCTCCCTGCTCATGTCTGTTCATTTCCTTCATAGGTCTCTCTTTGCCACTTCGTGCAGTCTTCCAAAGCCATCCTGGAAGATGACAGTCACAGAGGCGAAACCAGAGAATTAGAGCTGAAAGTGCCCTTAGAGATAGATCCAACCTCCTCATTGTACTCATGGAGAAACTGAGGCACAGAACAGCAAAGACCATCACCCTGGTCACATGAAGATTTGGTGGCAAAATCAGACAAGAATTTGTCTGACCCTACAACTCCCTCTAATTCATTTAATTCAGTTTGATTCAACAAACACTTGTGGGGCATCCTCTATGGGCCAAGCACTGTTTTAGGGTTGTGTCTATAGATTAAAACAAATAGAGATCCATCTAGTAGGCTTCCATTCTGAGGGGTGGGGAACAGAGAGTGCACAGTAAATACTTTATATAGTATGTTAAGAGAGGATAAGTGCTATGGACAAGAGAGCGAGAGAGAGAGAGAGCAGGATACAGGACATTGGGAGTCCCAGAGATGAGAGAGCTTAAATTTAAAACAGTGTGATTAGGGTAGGTTGTACTGAGATAAGAAACATTCTAAAGGCAAAGGTCTCCATCCATTCCTTCACCTATCCATTCCTTGGGAATTTATTGAACATTTCGTGTGTCTAGTCTTTTAATGGCAGTAGGCTATGATGTCAGTAGGACCCAACCACCCGTATTTCTTAGGAATCTCTGCTAAATCCAAGGTCACCATGGTGTTCTGAGCTACTTTTTCCTAATAAATGGCATTCCCCAAGATCATGACCAGCCAAGTGGCTCCAATGGTATTGACCACTTCCACAGGGCACACAACCTCTGGATGCAAGGAGAGAAATACAATAGTGGGTGAGGAGGTGAGAAGGTGTCCCTTGCCACACTTGGGAGCAGGCAGTTTATCTGCGGGAGCCTTCCTCTCCTCCCACTCGCTCATCCCATGTGGTACCCCCCAGAATCCTCCCTTCTTGGAAAATGCCCCACCTCACCTCTACCCACCTCTTCCCTTCATGACTCCCTCAGACTGGAGCTAACACCACCATCAAAGCCCCATCTGAAACCCTCAGTCATCCCTGTGTGCTAAAGGAGTCTGTGGATTCCTGCGCCTACTCCAATCTGCTAATTGGAGTCCACTGACCCCAGGCCATTCATCTTCCACCTTCTCCTAATTTGTTGAAGTAGCATTCTAGGCAAAAGTGCTGTCAGGGATCTTCATATTACACTATGTGGAAGCAATAACCTTTTGTGCTTGGGTAGATTTTTACAATTGACAAACAAGGCACTTTCCCACCCATCATGTTATTTGAGCCCCACAAAAGTACTGGGCCATTATTCCTTTTTTTCTCCCCTAGATTAGGAAGCCTACGCTCTTTGGAGTGAAAGATTTTGTTCAACATCACACAGCCATTGAAGCACAATTCAGTGTTGAGTGATCTTTCTGGAACCGTATGCTGGCTGGCCCTGTGGACATTTGGTGACAGGCCATGTGGACAAAGTAGAAGTAACAGCACTCCAAGTTGAGTAGGAAAGTAATACAACAACAGGAAACCCAGGGGTAGGACAGTGTCATATTTCTGAAACTTCAATGTGTGCAGAAGTCACCAGGGGATCTTGTCAACATGCAGATTCAGAATCCACAGGTGTGAGGCAAGGCCTAAAATTCTGCAGTTCATGAAAACTTCCAGGTGATAGCAATACAACTGGCCATAGGCCACACTTTAAATAGCAAGGGGATGATACAAGTCTGCTCACCACATTGTCCTATTGGATGGAGTTCTGCCCTTTAGGAACCATGTGACTTTGAGCTGGTCTCATAGACAAGCTGAAAGTCAGGGTGGTTATTTTTTCCTAAACTATGTGACAGAGAAATGCCATGGTGAACTTTCAGACAAGACTCTGATTGAGCTACACCCTGAAACTGCCACATAATGTTATGCAAGGTGTACACTGCACAAAGGCACCTGCCTGTGGGGGATGGGTGTCCCCTAAACTCCAGCTCTCACTCCATTCACCATGCAGCACCCCTGCACCTAGAGAAAGGAGCACCATTTATTTCACTGATACAAGGGCACCACATGGACAAGCAGAGGTCTTGTATACCTTCCTGCCCTCCTTGACAACTACGCATGGTCTAATTGATCCACCTCTATAGGGTTTGATATAGTTAAATAGATATCTGTCCTTTGTCTCCTCCCTCATGCCACTTGTTTCTGAGAGCTGTTCTGGTAATGGCCTCTTCTGTAGAGCTCTCTTTACCACTTCATGCAAACAAAGTCATCCTGGAAGATGACAGTCACAGAGGCAGAGCCACAGAATCAGAGTTGAGAGTGCCCTGACAGATCCAACCTCCTCATCTCCAGACCTCTTCTGTGTCCTCCATACCTCTTCCGTGTCCTCCAGACCTCTTCTGTGTCCTACCTCCATCAAGAGCTTGCAGTAGGGCCCATGTCCGTTCATTTCCATTCATCCATTCAACAGAAAATATTTATGGGGTGGCCTCTATGTGCTGGGCACAGTTCCAAGCATTGAGAATACAGTCAGTAGTAAACACACAAGACAAAGCCCCCACCCTTATGGAGCTACCATTCTCAAAGGGAAGAGAAAATACATAAATAATGTTTATGATAATGGCAGGCAATATTCCTTATGTATAATGAGGAAAATAAGGAAGGGTGGTCAGGAGATGACATTTGGGCAGGGACCTGAGGAAGTTGAGGGAGTGAGCTGTGGGAGGGTGGAGAAGGTGGTGGGCAAGCACAGTTTTGGCAGAGGAAGGGCCAAAGAGAAAAAACAGCAGAGGAAGGGCCAAAGGTCCTGGAGCAGCAATGTGCCTGGCATGACTTTTCAAAGGGGACTGAATTTTTCTTGGCATAGCAAAGGAGCCCAGAGAAGGCCAGTGTGGCTGGGGCTGCATGTGTCAAAAGACGCATCTCGACCATGGGGAGAACTTTGTGTTTCATTCTAAATGTGAGGGATAACACTGGAGCTACGCATCCCGGCCATTGCTGCCGCTTTGTGATGCCCCCAACCTTTGTCTCTGGTTTAAGTGTTTTATGGGGGTAGGAGTGTGACACAATTCATTTAACAAATTCAACAGATATTTCTTGAGTCCCCTACCATGTGTGCCAGGCACTGTTCTGGGCCTTTTCTAGGTCTTGGAAATATACCAGTGAGTAAGACATGCAAATTCCCCACCCTTGTGGGTCTTATATTCCCATCAACAGGAAGATGAATCTTCACACTGCACTCTTATCCTTGCTGAGACCCACATGGGGATGAGAGTGGGATGGGCACTGCATAATTGAGCCTCCCTCTCTGTAGATATGCATGTTTGGGAGGGGTGAAGCAAGCCAGCAAGGGCAGAAGGATCTGCTGCTACTCTCACACAAATGCTCTGTGTTGGTGGCTCTTGTGGAAGTCTAGAACAAGAGGTGGATATAAAGCAGACAGAAAGGATAGTTCCAGGAAGGAAAAGCTTGTGAGGTTGAGTATTTGCCCTCAGAATGTATGTAAATTCTGGAAAAAATAGAAAATGCGAAGCTTAACTTTGTTTGTATCTTACATGCACATAAGAGGCACAAAAACAAAAATAGACAAATGGGATTACATCAAGATGAAAAGCTTCTTCACAGCAAAGGAAACAATCAACAAGTGAAGAGACAGCCTACAGAATGAAAATATTTCAAATAATTCATCCAACAAGGAATTAATGACCACAATATATAAAAAACTCAACTCAATAGCAAAAAAACAAACAATCTGATTTTTAAAATGGGCAAAGACTTGAATAGACATTTCTCAAGAGAAGACCACAAATGGCCAACAGGTGAACGAAAAATTGCTCAACCTCACTGATCATCAGGAAATACAAGTCAAAACCACAATGAGATATCATCTTACCCTAGATAGAATGGATATTATAAAAAGAAACAGAAAATAAAAAGTGCTGGTAAGGATGCAGAGAAACAGAATTGCTCATACTCTGTTGGTGGGAATGTGAAGTAGTATAGCTATTATGGAAAAAGATTCCTCAAAAAACTAAAAATAAAACAGCAATCTCATTGCCTAGTAGACATCCAAAAGGTAAAACTGTTGTATTGAAAAGATAGCTGCACTCCTATGTTTATTGTGGTACTATTCAAAATAGCCAAGATACGGAATCAACCAATGTCCATCAGCAGACGAATGGATAGAAACTGTGGTAAATATACACAATGGAATATTATTCAACTATAAAAAAGAATGAAATCCTGTCATTCACAGCACCATGGATGGAACAAGAGTTCATTGTGTTAAACGAGATAAGCCAGTCACGGATAGACAAATGTCATATGTTCTCACATGTGGGAGCTAAAAAGTTGGATCAAATGGATCAAATAGAGGAAGAATGCAGATTGGTGGTTATCAGAGGCTAGGAAGCCAGGTCAGGGAGGGTGACGATAAGTTGGTTAAAGAATACAAAAATACAGTTAGATATACAGTTAAATAGAAGAAATAAGCTCTAGTATTTGACAGTACCATAGGTAAATTATAGTTAACAATAATTTATTGTATATTTCAAAACAGCTAGAAGAGGATAATTATAATGTTCCCATCACAAAGAAAACATACATATTTGAAGTGATGGATAGCCCAATTACCCTGATTTGATTATTATGCATTGTATACAGGTATCAAAAGAGCACATGTACTCCCAAAATATGAACAACTATTATATATCAATTTTAAAGTGACTTTTAAAAAGACTTCATCACTTCTTCCTTTCAACAGATGTCTCGCCCTACACCTAACTCAGTACTTCTGGTATCTGTCACAGAACCTGGCTTATGCCAGGTACTCGATAAATACTTACTGGGGGAGTACTGCAATGGATGGATGATATGATGTCCATCTGGCTATAATTTTATCTCAGAGTAGCTTGTTGTTCTAGGGTGTATGCATGTGGGGATAGAGGAGCCCACAAGAAAGTTCTGAGGCTCATTAATTCATCTATTTTTCACCCTGTAGCACCTACACCATGGTCTTGTACATAATAAGAGTTTAATAAGTATGTGCTAAATGAAAGAAGATAAGCTTTGACCAGAAATATGAGTCCAAGGATTCAGTTTTTCCCATGAAACTTTAATGCCATAAAAGATTTCTGCATATGAAATTTACCCTTCTCTGCTCACCTTTACATAGTTCAAGCAGCATGTGGCTCCTTGGGGACTTCTTTGGACATTAAGTTCTCTCTTAACAGTCCTAGGATTGAACAGCTGCACGTAAGCAATTACCATTGATTTGTCTTTACCAGGGGGTTATGGGGAGCCATGGAGGAAGGGCATGGAGATGAGAGACAGTGTTGCAAAAGGGCCCAGGGACCAAGAGGCACGGGGATGGGGTCCGAGGCATGAGGCCTGCCTTTGTGGAGGTCCAAGCTTGGGGAAGTCAGGATAGAAGACAAGGCCACGAAAACACCCCAGAGGCATGGGAGACTTTAAGCCACTTCCTGGTATGCTTGTTTCTTTCTCCCTGAACAATATCTAGCTCATCGCCCCTCAACATCTGCTTGACAAGCACATCTCAACAAGGAAAGGCAGAAAAGGGAAGAGGTCGGAGAGGTTGTCTTTATTTTGCAGCGAAAACCCAGGAGATGATGAGGAAAAGCACTGAGGCACTCTTTGAAGATGGGAGTCCCCTGAGAGCTGTCAGAGAAGTGGAAAATGGCTCAGGCAGGGTTTGCTGGCTCCCCCTACACCCCTCAATTCCAAGAAACATCTGCACTGATGACTTGGTAAGGACAGACCCAGGCTGGAGATGACGCAGCTGGCTGGGACCCTCTGAGAAAAGATAAGAAACAACTCCTGTAGAGACCCAGGATGCAGAAGGGGGAAGCCTTCAGAAAAAGGAGAGGAATAATGTCCCTCTTCTGACTCTTCATTTAAAATGACATTCTCTCCAGTGGAGGTAGAGTGGGAGAAGAAATCCTTTGATCCCAGCCACGTCATTATGAGTTAGTAGTGCTAAACCCTTTCGAGGACAGAGGGAAAAGTAGAGGAGAACACTAGCATTTAACACCTACCCACTCTGGGGCAGGCTGTCTCCCACACCTTGTTTCAGGGACCTCTCACGACAACTCTCTGAAACAAGTTATGTGATTTTCATCTGTAGTAAATTGAATTGTCCCACAACCTCATCCCCTAAAAAAGGTATGTCTGGGAAACTGCCAATGCAATGTTACTTGGAAAAAAAAGGATATTTGCAGATGTACTTAAGGATCTCAAGAAGAGATCATCCTGGGTTATCTCTGTGGGTCCTAAATCCAAAGACAAGTAAGTATCCTCGCTAAAAGACAGAAAAGGAGAAGATACAGGGAGAGAAGAGAGTCCGTATGAAGATGGAGGCAGAGATTCGAGTCACAACCCAATCTCTGCCTCCATCACAACCTTGGTTGTGATGCAACTACAACCCAAGAAATGGCCAACACAAGTGGGAGGAGGCAAAGAGGGATTATCCCCTACTGCCTTCAGCCAGAGTGTGGCCCTCCCACCACCTTGACTTCAGACTTCTAGCCTCCAGAATTGTGACAGAGTACATTTCTGTTGCTTAAGGCTACCTGGTTTGTGGCAATTTGTTATGGTAACCATAGCAAATTAATACATCATTTCATAGATGAGAAAAATGAAGTTCAGAGAAATCGAGCCCCCATCTGAAGATACCTGAGTCATCTGAGACAGATCTGGGTTACAGAATTTGCAGTGGGAGCCAACTGTTGGCATTTTTCAATGAGCATCCTTCAGAAATGAGCCCATAAAGGTCCCCTGAAAAGAGTCCCATTGCCAGAAAGTGTGGGAAATGCTGTACCTCGTACTTTTCCACAGCTAATGTGCATAGTAAAAGCTCAACAAGACCTTCCCTTGCCCTGGAGAAGGGTAGGTCCTTACGTAGGCTGTTTTTCCTCTAACACCTTCCCTAAGCTTCCCTCCTTGGCACTTAAAAATCACGAGTAAATGCATATCTGGAATTTGTTTTGGTCTAATGTTTTTCTCTCCAGCTGGACCCCAAGCTCCACGATCCAGGGCAGCATCTGATCTCTTCCCCCACGGGATTCCCAGCCTTTTGCACAACCCTTGGTGCATGGCAAGGGCCCACTGATATCTGCTGAATGAACGATCAAGAAAAAAATGAACTCTGTTTAAGCCCAAGGTGTCCCAAACTTGTTTACCAAACTCTTTCCTCTACAGCACCATAGAAGATCAGATTCGGGGAAAGGTAAGGGGCCTCACCAAGAAGTTGATCTGTCTGCGCTGTTTTCCAAGCTTGAGCACACACCTCTATCTGAAAAGCTCCTTGGCCCAAAGAGACTCTGCTCTCTCTCTCTCTAGGAAAGAGAGATGCTCAACACACCTGTGGGATCGTGGGGGGGGGGGGTGAGGAGAAACAGGTGAGATGATTTAAAGTCTACTTGGAAAAATAGCCATGTGATACTAGCCAGGAAAATTCTAAAATTAAAAAAAAAATGGATAAAGGAAAATGACAACCCTTGCCAGATATATAAAAATAATAAAAATTGACAATACTTAAAACTGTTTGGTACTAGAACAAGCCAGTAAAGGAAGAGAATTCAGATAGAAATCCAAGAACACACAGGAATTTAGTACAGGAATTGTATGGTATTTCGCATCAGTTAGGCAAAAAGGATTATTCAAGAAGGGGTGTCGAGACAACCGCCTTGCCATCTGGCAAAAAGTAAATCTGAATCTGGTCTTTGCTTCTCACACCAAAGCAAATTCCAGATGGAGCAAGGATTTAAACATAAAAAATAAGCCCATAAAAGTACTAGAAAGAAACATGGAAGAATTTTTTTTTTTTTTTTTTTATGGCTATGGAGCAGAGACAGCCTTTCTAAGCAAGACATAAACCCTAAACTGAAGAAGTAAAGAACTGATTCATTTCAGTAGAAAAATTGAATGTTCTAAACTTCAAAAAGTACAGTAAATGAACTCAAAAGTCAACTAACAAACTGGGAAAAAAATCTGCACCATATATGACAAAGGTCTGGTTTACTTAATATGTTAAAAGCTCTTATAGATTGATAAGAAGATGACAATCTATCAGGAAAAATAAATGAACAAAAAAACAACAAAATTATAACCTGACAACTCAGAGAAAAAGCCTTGCAAATGGCTACTAATATATTTTTCATTTTTTTAAATTGACAGCTTTGCATGCTTTTATCACATATAACATGATGTTTTGAGGTATATATACATTGTGAAATAGTTAAATCTATCTAATTAGCAAATGCATCACCTCATAGTTATCATTTTGTGGTGAGAGTACTTAACATCCATTCTTTTTAAATTTTTCAGGAATATATTTTATTAACTATAGTCACCTTGCTGTGACAATAGAACTCCTGAAATTTATTCCTCCTATCTAACTGTAATTATGTATCCTTTGACCTAAACTTCTTTTTGTAATTAAAGAAATGCACATTTTAAATGAGACATGATTTTCAGCTATTAGACTGGCAAAATTCAAAAATTTGATAGGACATAGTACAGTGGTAGCACAAGGGTGGAGAAAGACACTCTTGCCTACTGTTCATGGAACCATAAATTGGTGCAGGCCCTTTGCTGGGGAATTTGGTGACATTTGTTAAAATGGAAAGAGTGGATCAGATGCTCAGTGGATACAGTTCCTGCTTCAGTAGTGCTTAGGCTGAACCAGTGTTCGCCCTTGTCAAGCCCCTAGAGCCTCAAGTCCACCTCTCCTCAGCCACCTGTCAGGATCCTGTATACCCCTTGAACGACCTCCAGTGCCAGAGACTTCCCTCAACCCCAGATCACCCCGGAGCCGTGTGTCTCCTGCATCAACTCTCCATGGCTTACCACTTTGTTTGGGATGACATGGCTGCGAATAACTCTGCCAAATGTCTTTTTCTCAAATCCCATTAAGAGATAGAACATACCGAGACCCCATTGAAGCTGCAGAACCTATGGGGTGGCCAATCTTCCTTCAGAACACCAAGAAAGTAGTCCATGGCAAATGGGAGGTGGTTGAATGCAGTGAAGTCTGCATTCCACTTGAGCGAGAGTGTGAGCTAGTCATTATTAAAATTGTGCGCACTGGCTGCCAACACAAATGACCCCTGCTTTGAGAATTCTCTGAGACCCATTACCTGAATGAGTACAAGTAATCCATCAAAGAATGGAGTGGCCATGAAGCCAACTTAAGGAAGATAGGGCCCCAGGAGTATGGCATGGAGGATAGCTTTCAGACAAATACATCCTAAGAGACAGTGCCTTTGAGAGCTAAGCCCAGGCTATCTTCCTCAAAATCATAAGGTAGCTTCCTGAGGCAGCACATGCATCCTGGAGATATCTGTAACTTTTCCAAAAGCTGTGTCAAAACATCCCCCACATCTTCTTTGTATATGCCCACGATTCTTGCCATAAAGAAATCTTGTGATCTCTGTCAAATAAATATTAAAACAGCACATACATTTTAACCTGGCAGTCTGTCTTCTAGGAACTTATCTTTCAGATATGCTCATGCTTGTGCCAAAGACACACACAATTACAGGATCTGTAGTAAGAGTAGAAAACAAAAAGTAATTTAAATGTCAATCAGTGGAAAACTAGTTAGATAAATTATAGACCATCATACAGTGGAAAATTAGGCAGCCGTGAAAAAAGATGAGACAGCTGATACAGACACATCCAAGATACATATTTTTTTTAAAAGCAAGGTGTTGAATGTTCCATCATTGATGCATAAAAAGGATTATATGTGCCTAGAATATTTCTAGAAGAAAAATTGTCAGTGCAAAAGGTGTACAGTAACAGGATCTGTCCATCTCATTATAGACCAATGCCACCATAACTCAAAGGAGGGAAGATCCATTATCTGAAATGTTAGGGTCTTCAGGTATGGCCTTTCTCCCAGCCCAGTGGCCCAATCATAGATCTGGGTTCTTGTTCAGGGCTGTCCTCCAAAATCTGCTTAACTAACTAGGCCCCCACCAAGGTTGGGATAGGGGTTCTCTGTTCTGGCCAGGCTCCTAACAGCTGCGTATGGACTCACACACTGAGGCCAGAAACCCATTCCCACTATGTGTGTCTTCCTTACCAATCAGCAATGCTTCTGGGGTGTGGAGCAGTCTGTGTGGAATATCCAGTGCCATTTTCTGCAGTCCTGAGTTGTACCTCCTTCATGACTTTATGAGCACTATTTAATGGAGTATTGAGAACCACGCCTGGAGTATCAGACACAGCTTCCAGGAGTCCTGTGCTTTGCCTGGAGTGTAGATGGCCATCTCTCTGGAGTACAGAGCCCTGATTGCCTGGAGTCCAGAGCACTTCAATCCTGAGCACTTGCTGCCTGCCAGGGAACTGAGCAGGGCCTGTGAGTGCCAACTGCTATATGCCTGGACTGTGGGGTTGAGTGTGCTGAGAGTTTTGAGCACTCTCTCGGAGTTGTGATTCTATACCTGGCTGAAGAGAAGGACACCTCTCCACTACCACCAGCACCACTTTCTCATGAGTCACATGTTGTTGAATACTGTCTCAAGCCAGGATTATATTTTTCTTCCTGCCTATATGACCTCCTGTTCAGCATCTTCCCCAAGATAAATCTACCCTACAACAGTAGTGACATATTTATTGAATATCTACTTTATGCTGGACATGGTGGTAACCTGACATCTACTGTATGCTGGCCATGCTGGTACCTTGATACCTACTGTGTGTTAAGTATAGTGGTAGCTTTGACAGCTACTGTATGCTGGGCATGTTCGTACCTTGATACCTACTGTGTGCTGGGTATAGTGGTAGACTTGACACCTACTGTGTGCTGGGCATGTTGGTACCTTGATACCTACTGTGTGTTGTGTATAGTGATAGCCTTGACATTTACTGTGTGCTGGGCATGTTGGTACCTTCATACCTACTGTATGCTGGGGATGCTCGTACGTTGATACCTACTGTGTGCTGGGTATAGTGGTAGTCTCATAGGATTGGTAGTAATAGAGAAGGACACGACCTGCTTCCTTGCTCCAGGTCTTGCTCAGACATACACAGGGTGATCTGGCAGTTTTCTGAGCTGTTCAGAGTGAGTTTAGCAGTCAGCATATAGATCGTGGTTGGCCAAGCTCCCAGAAAGCCGAGGGCTAGAAAGATAGATTGACTTCATTTTAGGAAAGGCCAGAAGATCTGAGATTGGTTGTGAATGCTGATAACTCCATGCGTGTGTTCCATGGGTCAGAGGCTAGACTAGGGGAGCCGAGGCTATGCCACAGTACCCAAGACTCCATCTACATTCTTCTGTCTTGGGCCCTGCACTCCTTCTACCAACACCAATTTAGGCCACAGTTATAATTAAACCTCTCCAGTTCTCAATATCAGATTCCTTCTGCTAGGCGCTCAGTAGGAGAGGTATCAGCAGTGTTTTGCCCCTGGGCTGCAAGCCTGGGTGCATGGTCAATGGTTAGTACATAGTAAATTTAACAGTCTCTCTCTCTGCCAGGGGTTACTTTCTCTCTCACTCTTTCTCCATGCTGATCTGTATCTCCAGTGCTGGCTCAGTCTTTCTGAAGAAAGATGGCTCCAGGCAGTCTCATACCTTCTTGAAATACATCACAAATTCTAATACCAATCCAAAAGATTTTGCAGCCACTGCTATTATGTGTGACAATCCCACTGCTATTGTGTGTGACAATCCCATGGTGCTGGGTGTGAATAAGTGTATGAGCATCGGGCTGCAAATCTTAATCACAGGCAAGTTGCTCAACTTCTCCAAGCCTTAGTTTTTTTTCATTGACAACAGAGGATAAAAGTTGAATCTACTTCATAGGGTTATTGTGAAGATTAAGTGAATTAATATATTTAAAAGCACTTGAAACTGTGCCTGGCACACACTAAGCGCTAAATAAATATAAACTAACATCACTAACAATGATATACTGAACATCAAACATTGTCCTTTATAAGTGTTATTTAATTTTCACACAATGCCCAGGGCAGGTACTCTCATCCTTCCTTTGCTCATAAGGAAACCGAGTCAAAGAAAGACAAGGTAACTTTACAACTAGAGAGTGGTGGAGCTGAGATGGGACCTATGGGATGAGGCTCAGAGCCCATTTTGACTCTAATCACTATGCTACACTGCCCAGCACCAGAAGCCTCCTCAGATGGTTTTGTTAGAAGCATCATAGGACAGCAGGTGTCTTCAGAAACAGGGGATCCTGCTGAGCTGTGCTTCATGTACAGCAGGTACAATGTCTTGTAGCATAGAACGTTACCTGGGATAGGGTTGCCACAGGGGTGGTTGTTGGTCCAGGTGAGCCGGCTCCAGCCAGTGTAGGGAAATCAGGATGGGAGCCAGCAGTCATAAGAGCTAAGACTTACCTAGTTCTGAGTTAAACACTTTGCCTTCATTTGAGCCTCAAGCAGCCCTATGATTTAGATATTATTTTTATCTCACTGTGTAGATTACAAAGCTGAGGCACAGATAAGAAATCTGCCCAAGACCACACAGTTAGGGAGTGGCAGAACCAGGATTTGAACTATACACAGTCTGGCTCCAGAGACCATGCTCTTAAACACTACCCCAAACTGCATGAGGAAATGGCATACCTGACAAGCCAGGTCCCACACACTGAGGGTTCAGGGTTGACCTCCAGGCCCTTCTACAATTCAGCAAAGCAGGGAGGAGCCCGAGCCACTGTCAGCTCCAAAGGGACACACAGGTGGAGCCTATCAGGAGGTACAGGACTTCGGTCACCCCCAAGTGTCATGCTGAGAACTGCAGGAAGTGGGCCACAGAGCACAGCGAGAGGGGCACCCAGCTGGGAGCCAGAGGAGTTGGGCTCCAGTTCCAGACACATGACCTGCAGAGCACCTTTTCCCTTTCTGAGCATCAGTCTTCTTGTCCGTAAATTAGGGTGATCTGTTTATCTCAGCTGTACGGCTCTTTTGTTCTGATACTCTTTGTTCTGTCAAGAGAATTATGGTCCACTCTGGGAATAGAAACTTATAATGAGTTGATCTGTCTAAGGATGACACTTCCCAGAGGGTGGGGGCTACTCTCCTAACTTGTCTTGGGTGTATCTTACTGGGGACAGCAATGGCATTTGTGTTGGCAGAGGCTGAGAAGGTGATGCTGCACCTCTGATGTGGGTGGCCCTTTGAAGGGCCCAAGAGGTGGAGTGAATCCCAGGCAGCTCCCAGGCCAATACTTGAGCCAGAGGGCGGAAGTGGAAGAAGGACAGAATTCAGCTCTATATAGAAATAAAACAGTGTAATAAGTTGTCTTACAAACAAAGGACCTTCCTGTTACTGGCGATGTCTGTGCAGAGGTGCGTGTTTGTCTTCCAGGGGCCTTGGAGAGGAAGTTCTTTCCTTCCCCACTAGATGTACCATCTCTTAGTCCATTCATTCATTGATCAGTTATTCACACAATGAATATTTAATGAGGGCCTATGATGTGTCAGACACTGGGCTAAGAACAACTCATACAAAGGTGAACAAGACACGGGCCTGCCTTTGACCATAAAGGTTAATGTATGATCAAGAGTATTGAGAAGGACTCTCCTCCACAGGACTGTAACATTCTTGTAGCCCAAGGACCACTTGAAGAAAGCATTGGACATGCACACCTGTATAATATTTTATATCCAAATTTAAAGTTTGCAGGGGAATGAGAGATGATATCCTAAAGTTCATGCTTCCAAGCTATTAGCTCCCATGCCTGCACAACTGAGCAGAGACTGGCTAGCTGCCAGCCATTCTGGGAGATGGCAGACACATACAGGGACATGACGATGGAGCTAGCAGGGATGCAGGGCAACTGCAAACAGAACAAGTGTCAAGGGAAGCCAGCCATGGTGACAGATTCCAAGCTCTAAGAGGGCAGAGGCAGACCTACTCTATCAGTTCATGGTCCAAGAGGAATCAGTGCTGCTGGCAGGATGAGCAGAGAAGGATATTTCTGAAGGGCAGAGTAATGACTGAGGGAAGAGTGAGACCCAAAGCCAGATCTTTTCTGGCATTCCAGGAGGGAAACAAAACTGAGCTCATTCAGGGGTGAGAAGAGTGGCCAAACTGAGGACCCAGGCAGAAAACAGGGTACCCGGAGCATCCTGGAGGATTAGATGTGGGAAGCTGTGGGTAGAAAACATGACATAGCCAAGGGATCTGGGGAGGAAAATGCCAGGGAGCCACTCCAGTCTCCAACAAGGATTTCTCTGCTTTTGTTCTGCAAAGAGCAGTCAAGACTATTCTAACCCGCTGCTGTTTCCAGGACAAAAACCTCCTGCTATTAAGCTCTGAAGGAGGTTAGGGCTGGCCACAGACCAGGAGTGCCCAGGGGATGGAACTTTGAATGGGTGAGCACTGCCATGAACCCTCAAAAAGACCACTAGAATCCAAGCCCCACGGCCAATCCAGGTCATCTAGGGAGTAGGGATAGGGCCTCAAAGCAAGCCTCTCTCTGGGTTAATCCTGGAAAACAAAGGGGCTGGGACCTCCATGAGGAGGCCTTGGAAATGCTGAAAATGAGATGAAAAGTTGGGATTAGAGGACTTGCCTCATTTCAGAAATGAGGCTGACCATTGATTCATCTTCCATCAAGGAGAGGTTCAAAGAGCTTCTCCCAGGGTGACATTTTTCCAACTCTGGTCTTTCATCCCCAAAGCCTTGGGTACCTGCTCTGGTTGGCAGGAAGGCCCATAGGACAGAGGCAGCCTGTCTCTATCCACTTTTCCATTAACTTAAAAACGATAGTGCTCACAATCTCCCTGCTACTGTGTACCAGACACTTCTGGTCACTTTGCATACACATTTCCTGTTATCCTCAAGGACCATCATTGTCTTCAGAAGTCAAGTACAGAGAGAGAGAGAGGGAGAGAGAGAGAGAGATCTGGAGAATTTCAGTAATTGTCCGAGATCACCAGGTAGTAATGGTAGAGATGGAATTTAGACCCAGGCCAGTTTGGAAGCTGCATCATTGAACATCCCCGCCCCCTTGTCATCTGTCCTGACTTGGCTCCTCCAGTGACATCACAGGAGCTTCTCATTTTATGGCCTTTCATACGGCATTTTGATAACCACACCAACCACACTCCTTGAGGAAGGCCTGGACTCAGCTCTGGTTGGCGTCTCTCTGGCTTTCTTCCTCAGATGGCTGCATTAACTCCATGCAGCAGGCACAGATTTCCACATTCACTCTGGCGTAATCCATGTGGCAGCTGGTACCTCCAAGCCCTTGATTTCTAATGCCAATGCTTCTCCTTGGTTGATATTTTCCCCAAACTTTGCAATGGTGTTATCTCTCTGCCCACTTCTCACTCAAATATCAGCCCACTCATAGCTCTGCCCAGTGAGACACTGTAGGCAGGCTGGCTGAACCTGATACCATGTGCTTTGTTTCTCCCTTACTATGATGTCTCCCTTAGTATCTTCTGATGATGTCACAGACTTTAAGCCTGAGTCTCATCCACATTTAGTCCGGCTTTCCTCAGCCACAGAAAATAATCTTTCTCCAAAAGAGATCCTGCCAACTGAGATTTTTTTATCCTCAAATGTTCTAACCCAAGAGATCCAAAAGGCTGTCTCTAAGGTAACTGGGATCTGCTCTGTTGTATTTCAGTCCAGGGTGGATCTGGAAGTTCAGCAAATTGGCCATGATGATTGACAGGTGAAGTCCCATCTGGCAATCTCTGAATAAGTCCAGGCATTTGGCCCTTAAATAAATGTCATGGTGAGTCATGACTTAACTGGTTCTTGTCTTCTCTCTCCAACTAGGTTGTAGAGTCTTAAGGTTCATCTTGCTCTACATGTCCAAATAACGAATCAAAACAATAATTGTAGGAGGAGAGAGGAACTTTCGTTTACTGAGCATCTACTTTGAAATAGGCACTTAGGGTTTGCTATGACCGAATTGTGACCCTCTCCCAAATTCGTATGTGGAAGCCCTAACCTCCAATGTGATCATATTTCAAGATGGGGCCCTTGGGAGGTACTTAGGGTTAGATGAGGTCATCAGGGTGAAGGCCCTGTGATGGCATTGGTGTCCTTATAAAAAGAGACACCAAAGAGTGTCTCTCTTCCTCTCTCCTCCCCACACAAAGAAGTGGTCATGTGAGCCCACTGCTAGATGCTGCCCATCTACTGGCCAAAAGAAGAGATCTTTTACCTACCCTGCCAACATCTTGATCTTGGACTTCCCAGCCCTTAATTAATTTCTGTTGTGTAAGCCCCTCAATATTTGGTATTTTGTCATGCAACCTAAACAGATGAAGATGGGCATTCTGTCTTTTCTCCCTCTAGCAACGTGGGAAGTAGTGGGGTAGACAACTCTGGTTTCTACCCCAAACCATTTCCCCTTCTGCCTTAGTTTATAGTTCCCCAATTGATTTTCTTATTAGCTAAGTCTAATATGCTCAGGAAAGTAGGTCGCTTCAATGGCCCTGGGGTCTCATCTTTTACCAGTCATGCTCTAAGGCTGAACAAGTGAACATACAACCATCATTTAAATTCCAGTTGCAGAACCTGAGCTCTATAGCCAAGTTATCTGGGTCCAAATCTCAGCTCTGACAGTTACCTGTTGAGTAGCTTTGGGCAAGTTGTTTTAACCTCTCTACATCTTAGAAATGGCACCTTTTTCTTGGGATTGTTGTATTAAGTTAATGCATGGAAAGTATATGAAAAGGTGCCTGTCATGTAGTAAGTACTCAATAAATGCTACTGTTGTTGTTATTTCTATGAGCCATAAAGGGGAAGTCCCCTTGTTGCTTCTATGCAAAATTATGCTCCTTGATTAAAAGGGAAGTGACATAGAAAGCTGCCTCCTTTTTCCTTCCTTGAATTTGATTGTGATTGTGATATGATTTGATGCCTGAAGCTGCCATTTTGAGATTTTGAAGCCATAACCCAAGGGCAATACATATATATATATACTGGTATGACAAGATCAAAACTTAGAGGAGCCTATGTCAGAACTTTATGTGAGATAACAGTGAACTATTATTAGCCTCGTTGTAGCAATGGGGAAACGGAGGCAGGGGAAGGGATAGGGAGTGGTTAAGTAATTTGCTTAGGATCACACAACTAGATGGCATATCTGGGATTCAAACCCATGCCTAAGCTCTTTCCTTGGAACCAACAAGGCTGGAGGCTTGGAGAGAAGACAGCATCTCTTGGAGAGGGGTGAGGGAGGGGTGCACTCTCCCTGACTCCAAGCTTCCTCTGGAAGAGGTGTACTGGAGCAGGTGCCTGCCTGCCTCCAGTGCCTCAGCTGTCAATAAAACCCCCAGCCTGGCTGTGGCAAGCTGCAGATTCATGCAAATTCAGGGCCTATATTTAGCTGTAATTTAGCTGTCATCAGTCAGAGGGAGAAGAAAAAACCCTCCCCAATGTAATGGTTATTCATATCGACTACCTACTCCTCTGGTGCCTCATAAATCCAATGGAATCTGACTCCAAGTGGCAGTGGCATGCAGGGGTCTGGCTGGCTTGGATTATTCGACCTCCTGGGGCAGAGATGATGGGGCAATGACCTGAATACAAAGGGAAGGAGGGTGCATTTTTCATGGAGGGTGATGATAAGGAGAGAGATGGAGAAAGATGAGTCAGTCATGGAAATCTAATAAAAAACCTGAAACAAGAAGGATGCCAATGAGTCAGAGGATGCTGGAGCTGGGAGGGCCCTCGGAAATCAAGCAGTCCAACCCCCAAGGAAACAGAGTCAGAGAGGAGAGCAATCATAATAGCAGCTATCTTAATTACCATTAATTGAATTCTTGTACTCTGTGCCAGATATTGTGCTGAGCATTTTCCTGGCTTGTAGTCATTTGGTTCTCTCAGTAACCCTACTGGATCAGAATGATTTTCCCCATTTACACATCAGGGACCAGATACAGTCACTTGCCTTATGTCCAAAAATGACAGTGCTAGGATTTGAGCCCATGCCTGCCTGATGCCATAGATCATTGCTCATAACCACTAACAATACTGCGGGATTTGTGGACAAGTTTATAGTTAGTAAATGTCAGAGTTGGACCAAACATCGGCTTGACCAACTCTTGGTCCACTTGTTTTTTCTCGTGTATCCCCCAGGTGATGATTAGTGAGAAGACAGAAGGAAAGAGTGATGAGCACAAGGGAGAATGAATTTGTGCTTGAGGTGGTTGGATGTTTGGGGAAACTGCAACTACAACGCACGGTTTTCTCCCTTTAGTGATATGTCCATTAGATTTATTTGAGGGTGGTTATGGGACACCTGTAAGACTGGAAAGGAGGGAGAGAGAGGCATGTCTAGATAGACATAATGATGGGGGAGCTTAGGGCATTATGAGGGCATCCAGACGGTGGAGAGACTGGACCCAAAAAGGGAAGACCGTGAAGTTAACTCTGCCTTCTCATGCGGAAGGTCTGCTCTCTTCCCTAAAGTAGACCAGGAATCGCTTTGCATGAGGAGCCTTCAGGGAGAGAAACAACCCTAGAGAGAGTGATATTCAGGCAACACACTTGTCCTCATAACGATTGGGCTGGGAAGCAGCCATGCCCCTGCTGCCCACCCACAGAACCTAACCACAGAGGCGGAATGAACTCAGGTTCCGTGCTGGTGCCAGAATCTCTCACAAGCAGCCCCTCCAGGACTAAAAACACAGCCTCTGGTACCAAAGTGCTTGAGTTCAAATCCTTATTAGCTGTGTGACCTTGAGTAAGTCACTTAACTACTCTAAGCCTCACTTTACGCGACTGTACAATAGGAATAATAATAGTCCCTACCTCATAGGGTTGATGTGAGGATGAAATGAGTTAATGTAAATGTTACGCTTCGTAAAGTGCCTGGCACCGAGTCAGTGCCACATCGTGTTAGCTATTACTATTGCTTTTGTTGTTGTTAATTCTGAGAAGCTTTTATCTGCTGAAGCAGAAGGTCTGTAGGACTGAGCGTTTTCCCTCTGTAAACTCAGGATGATTAAATTATCCCCTTTCCATGCCATAGAATGTACACGCCAGTCATTCAGATGATATGCAAAAATATTATATTTCTATCCCTATCCTTTCCCCACAGTTCCCCACCCCCTACACACACCACCTCCTCATAACCACATTTATCCAGATAATAATAGAGAAAAAAAATTCCTGCTTTGTCCTCAAATTGCTCAGGTATCTTAAGGACAGTTGGCTTCATTTGGATATTTTGGCTCAGAGTGACTCTGGCCAGCCTCCTCTTCTGCCCACACCCTCCCCCTCCCCAGCTGCTACTACATCATGGTCCCCCACCCCTGCCTGGTGCTGTTCTGGTCACCTGGGTCAGAGACCATTAGATCCCTCCTTCTGTCCTGGAAGTTTCAGACATCACGTGTAGCTTCGCAGTCAGCACTTTGTATCCCAAGCAGCCAGGAAGAGGAATTGCCACAAATAAACATGCTAATGGAGGTAATGGAAGGAGGGAGACTGATGTCTGCAGTTCACAGGAAGGCCGGTGGCACAGGCTTGCTGAGCCGAACCGAGCCCCATCTGAGTGCTTCAGCTGGCTGCCAGCACCTTAAGAAAAGGAGCTATGGAGCAAGCTGTCCTTCTGAGACTCTCCCGACAGTGACAGCATCTCAGGAAAGAGCTCCGCGGTTCTCAGGTCTGAGGAAGATCCTGAGAGGACATTCTATCCATCCTCCTGCCTCCACAAGGCTTGCTCCCATTTCCCCCTTGCAAAACCCTTCCCGGGAGGCAGGATGCACAGAGTGAATGGTGCCTTCCATCAGTGGCTCTCAGCGTGTGGATCCTGCACTAGCGACAGTAGCACCACCAGGGAACTTGTCAGGAATGCAATTTGCTAGCAGGCTCCACCCCACAACTACTGAACACTGATTCAGAAACTCTGGAGGTGGGTTACAGCATGCTGGGTTTTAACAAGCCCTCCAGGGAATTCTGCAACACACTCAGGTTTGAGAACCACCGGTTTAGTCAACAGTTCTCAAACTTTGCTGAATATTAGAATCACCTGGGGAGCTTTTAAAAATCCCAATGGCCAGGCTACACTCCAGCCCAATTAAATCAGAATCCTCAGGGTGGGATTCAGACTTCAGTGTGTTTAAGTCCCCCTGGGTGACTCGGATGCACATTGAGAGATGCGAACCACTGATCTAAATATTTAATAGACAAATCCGCAAACATTCTCTTTCCAATATGACTTTGCTTAGCAGAAGCCATAAGGATATTTTGCCTCTGTGCAAGAGAAGAGACAACAAGATTATGTTATACCTATTGGATGCCAAGATATTACTGTATCTATTTTATCACGGAATAAATGAAGACATGAAACTTAAGTACCTGTCCAGAGCCAGAAGCAAGGCTATTGGAGGGAGAACTACACAAATTCTAACCGGGGGCCTCAGGCTAGACCTTGGGTCTGAATCTAGACCACGACACCACATGCTGTATCAAATGTGCACACCATTACTGTCACAACAAATGTAGTTACTCCAACTCCGCTTCAGCTCTTGGGAATGACAGCACCACGTGACACACCTGAAGTGCATTCAACCAATGAGAATTCAGCAGGGCCAAGACTACACACCAGTTGGACACAGAGTAATGCCTACAGGAGCGTCACAAAGTTGAAATTCAACTGTAGTTGTAGGGGGTGTAGCCTCATATAAAAAAGTAAAAATTCATTACCTCTGCTTAGCACCTAAAAATATAAACTAGAAATTTTTAACCACGGCAAGTACAACTTCTGACCTTGGTTCCTCATCCAGTAAATTTGGTTTTTCTGTTAAGTAAGAATTGGAGTCTTCCTCTTCCTCACCCTAAAGCTTAGGCACTTAATAGTACTCTTGAGGATTCATCCTTAGGAAACAATTCAAAAGAAGCAAAAAACAGAAACATTTGCATGAGGATATTCGGCAAGGTGCTACCTATAACAGCAAAAAAGTTGAAAAAGCACAATAATGAAAATAATAGTAACGATGCTAGTGTCTGCCCTTTACTGAGTGCTCCCTAAATTCCTGGGAAGCCGTACTAAGAAATTTACATGTATTATTTCATTTTGCTTATATGTTGTAGAAATAATTATAATAGCATATAGTTCCATACTTCTTTGCTGTGGAAATTATCAAATAGTTCTAGTTTTCCCTTCCCAGAGCACGAGGCAAAATTGTACTTCTGGTCCCCCTTGCTGGTGGGTGGGGTCATGTAATTCTGTCAAGTGAATTGTAAACGGAAGTGACCCATGTTTGCTTTGTCAGCCAGAGTCCCTAAGCAACTACAATGAGAAAAATCGCAGCACCCTCTCCCCATTCCCACCCTCTCCCTATTCCCACCCTCTCTCTACTGCCACCCTCTCCCCACCACCAGTCAACCCAAGATGTGTGTGTAACCAAAGGAAGGAAAAACCTTGTTATTTTTTTAAGCCACTGAGACTTGTGGGTTGTTCGTTACCACAGCGTAACAGCCTATCTTGGCTGATACACAGTTGATACACACACTGATACACAGACGTATATGCCATTGACCCTTAAACAACGCAGGGATTAGGGCACTGAATCTCCATGAAGTAAAAATCCGAGCATTACCTTTGATTCCTCCAAAACTTAACTACTAACAGCTTACTGTTGACCAGAAGCCTTACCAATAACATAAACAGTTGATAACACATATTTTATATGTTGTATGTATTATTACTATTATTACTGTGTTCTTACAATAAAGTAAGCTAGAGAAAAGAAAATGTTATTAGGACAATCACAAGGAAGAGAAAGTGTATTTACTATTCATTAAGTGGAAATGGATTATCACAAAGGTCTTCATCCTCATTGTCTTCTCATTGAGTAGGCTGAGGAAGAAGAGGAAGAGGAGGAAGAGGAAGAAAAAGAGGGGGTTGTCTTGCTGTCTCAGAGGTGGCTAGATGGAAGAAAACCTGAGTCTAAGTAAATCCCCATAGTTCAAACCTGTGCTGTTCAAGGGTCAACTGTGTAATATCTCATTTTAACCCTGATATCTCTATGAGTTATTACTATTAATTCCATTTTATAGATGTAGACACTGAGATTCAGGGAGATTAAATTAACTTGCCCAAGTTCCCAGAGCTATTAGGTTTTCAATGAGGCTGGCTAACCCCAAGACCATGTTCTTAATCACTACATTAAGGAAATAGTATATCCATTCCCAAGGCCTACTAGGAAGTCATTAAGATCAATAATTTTAAAGATAATGAGGGAGGGTACATATGATGAAAGAAGTCAATTACCAAGTGATGGCAATATTGTGTTTGCAATTATATTTCTATGTATCTAAGATGAACAAAACAAGAAAAAATATGCAAAAGTAGAAATGATTGTTGTAGGAGAAGAGTAGGATTATGTGTGACTCATCAAGTTTCTCCAGTGTTATTTCATCACTTGTTCATTAATAAAACAAATCAGTCTTCCTTTCCACATGCCTACATCTGCACAATGTCAAACACATGGGTGGAAGGTAAAAATGTGCCATCCGTCAGCAGCATGCATCTCTTGCCCAACATCAGACATCTGGAAAGTATGAATGAGCCAAATGACTGAATTTTTCATGCCTCATTGAAGATTTTGGGGAGTGGGGAGGACAGATCTCTCTGAATAACTTGTGAACTTCACAGAGAAGCCAAGTTAGGCAAAGATGCTGCAGAGAGCAATGCCCTATGGAGGAAAAGTATGGGAGGGAGAGAACACAGTCTCCCCAGCAAATCGAGTGCAAGATACTGCCCTGATTGGCCACCTCTACCTCAGGTCCTGGTAAGAAATGTGGTCACTGGGGACCACATGAGGTCATTTAGCTGAGGACAGACGTTGGGGCTTACAGGGCAGGTACTGTCTAGCCAGGACTCACTGACCTCCACTTCTGAATATGAGAAGCACTGAGGACTGTTTCAACCTACTTGAAGGAGACACAACCAGGTCAGTGCAGCTACCCCCATCACCACCGCAGCTGAGGGACCACAGCAGAACACCTGAGCCAACGGACAGGAAGCTACAGGCTTGCCAGCGGCCTCTGACGTGGTCTAGCCAGGAAGCTTTACTCAAAGTGACAATGTTATCTCACAAGACCACCAAACTCTCTCTAGTGGGAGTACTAATATGAGGCAGAGTCTGTGCAGTAAGTAGCAAGAACAGAAGCAGAAAGACACAGAGGAAGAAACTAAGATGAGAATGTGTCCTGGTCACCATTATGGCAGAGGACTGGACACTCTCTTTCCTCCTGGGGCGGAGGATTGGTACTGAAATGACTTGGCGGTTAAGCAGTGTTAAGCCCTGGAGGGTCTTTCAGTTCCTAAGCTATCTTCCGGTGTCAAGGTCACCTGGCTGTGGGACTGTTCTGAGGATGCCTTGTTTGGGGCTGTTTCCTTAGGGTCGTTCCTAAAACCCGCAGTGTGCTAGAAGGACAAGAAGCTTTGCCCAGGGAGCAGGTCTATGACATGCATGCAAAACAGCAATGAAGGGAAGTGATAAGTTCTGCAGGCACGCTTCTAGTTCGAATTGGGTAGATCAGGAGTTGGCAAACTTTTTTCTGCCACATAACCCCTTTTCAGCTTTGAGAGCCAAACAGTTCCTATCATAATGACTCTACCATCATGTTGTGGCTTGAAAGCAGTCATAGGCGAAGTGTAAATGAATGGGCATGGGTGCGGACCAGACACTTCACTTACAAAAACACGTGGCTTCGGTTCTTAGGCTGTGGTGTGCTGGTCCCTGAGGTGGGCCTGATGGTAAGTGTCCACATGCATCTCAGGGGTGATGTTCCTAGAGCTCATTGGCTGGTCCGCTGACATATGAGCAGCTGATAATGGTAGTGGAGGGATGGTGCATAGGGAAGACATAGTATAATTGCTAGCTAATGTCACTTTCTGCCACTATGTGGCCTAGGGGTCTTACAGCTCCTGGATTTTGGGGACTGTCTGAAAATGAGGAGAGAGGATCCAGAGCCCTGCCTCTCATAATTCCTCTGCCTTCTGGGGAAAAACAACTTCAAAAAGGTGTGGGAAGATGTTGATTATTTCAAGAAAAGACGCCATCTGCAAAAAAACAAAAACAAAAAACAAGAAACTTCTTTCTTGACTCCGCCCATCCCTAAACAAATGTCCTTGTTTGGATTCTTTTTTTTTTTGAGATGGAGTCTCGCTCTGTCACCCAGGCTGGAGTGCAGTGGCACCATCTCGGCTCACTGCAAGCTCCACCTCCCAGGTTCACACCATTCTCCTGCCTCAGCCTCCCAAGTAGCTGGGACTACAGGTGCCTGCCACCACACCTGGCTAATTTTTTTGTATTTTTAGTAGAGACGGGGTTTCACTATGTTAGCTAGGATGGTCTCAATCTCCTAACCTCATGATCTGCCCGCCTCAGCCTCCCAAAGTGCTGGGATTACAGGCGTGAGCCACCGCGCCCAGCCCTTGCTCGGATTCTTAACAATACCCAGCCACTTTGGTGTCTGTCATTTCTCCCAGACGTGCCACACTGCCTGATTGTGAAGCCTCTACTCTGAGCTCCAGGTACAGATAGACAAGTGTCTCCACTTGGGGGTCCAGTCAACGTTTCTTGATTGATATTTCCTAATTTCCACTCCTCATGGGGCTTAGATCTGTTCTTGCCCCAGTTATTCCATGTCACCAAAATGTCACCTTCAAATATTCAACTGCTCAGAAGTTCAAGAAATCCTTGTCTTTCATACCTCACACGTCTAATTCATTGCCTAGTCTGATCAGTTTCACCTCCCAATGTATCTCAAATCTTTTGTCCTGCCTTCACCTCCACTGCCACTTCTGTAGCATAAGCCTGATCATCGTCTCTCACAATAGCTTCCAAAGTCCTTTTTTTTTTGTTTTTTGGTTCTTCTCCTGCACTCTGCATTCTATTCTCCATTGATCATTGATCAGCTGGAGTGATCATTTTTAAAGCAGAAAGACTGGGTGGGCTCATATTTCATCCTTCAATGTCCTGCTTGAAATCCTTCCTTAGCTTCCCATAGCTCTTAGAATAAAGCCCAAGATGCTTATGTGGCATTCAAGGCCTGGAATAACCTGACTCCTGCCCACTTCTCCAACCCTTTGCTAGAACACTCTCCTTGTTCATAATACTTCCTTGCAGGTCTCCTTTCTCCTCTTCAAATACAACAAAATCTCCAGGCCTTTGTGCTTGCTGTTCCCTCTGCCTGGGGGCTCCACCAAGTCCTCTGCAGGATTGGCTTATTCTCATCCCTCAGGTCTCAGTTCAAATGCAATCATCTCATAGAGGCCACAGTATCTACAGCCTGGCCCCAAGGTACTATCACAATACCCACCTGTTTGCTTCAGAGCCCTTGGCTTAGTCTAAACTAATTTTTTGAAGAGAGAGAGGGGAATGCTTGTTTATTTGTTTATAGTTGTCCCTTCTACTGGAATCTAATAAATATGAGTACTTAAATCTTGTCTGCCTAATCTGCTTTTGCTTCCCAATGCCTAGAAGAGAGCTTGGCACAGAGTCTGTGTTCAGTAAATACTTGTTGATTGAGTGAGTGTGTAACTTCATCCTGCAACATATCAGGAAAAAATCCAGTGGCCCTACCTCTTTCCTTTCTCCTTCTCCTTCTTCTCCCCAGTCATTCAGGATACTTGGCCCACATTTCCAGCCCACAGGAGAAAATAAGGAGCCCTTTTATTATTATTCTTATTGTAAGAACAGATCACATGACATCTACCCTGTTCACAAATTTTTAAGAGTAAAGTACGGTACTGTTAACTATGAGCACAATATTTTATGCCAGACCTCTAGGACTTATTCATCTTGCAAACCTGACACTAGACCAGTTGAACAGCAAACTCCCCATTCCCCCTTTCCTCCAGCTCCTACCAACCAACCACCATTCTACTTTGCTTCTATGAATTTGACTATTTTAAATACCTCAAATAAATGGAAGCATGTGACATTTGTACTTCTGTGATTGGTTTATTTCACTAGCATAATGTTCTCAGAGTTCATGTTGTCTCATATGGTGGGATTTAAGAGGGGATCTTGAAGTCTGCTGGAGGCCCTATAGGCTTCCCTCCCAGCCCAGAGCAGAAGGAGTATAACAAGACCCAGAAGCTCTTAGTTATAACTTTAAAAATAAAAATAAAGGCCAGGCACGGTGGCTCACACCTGTAATTCCAGCATTTTGGGAGGCCAAGGAGGGTGGATCACTTGAGGCCAGGAGTTCAAGACCAGCCTGCCAACATAGCAAAACCCCATTTCTACTAAAAACACAAAAAATTATCCAGGCATGGTGGTGCATACCTGTAATCACAGCTGTTTGGAAGGCTGAAGCATGAAAATTGCTTGAACCCGGGAAGTGGAGGTTGCAGTGAGCTGAGATCGCGCCACTGCATTCCAGCCTGGGCAACAGAGCAAGAAACTGTCTCAAAATTAAATAAATAAATAAACAAATAAAAAGAAAGAGTAAGTGGGTATGGTCAGGACTGTAATTAAATATCTCAAACCTGTTTGGGAGTTAAATACTGGTTTTAGCACCTGGGAACCTTGTTCTTCGGGGCTGTTATTTTATCCCTTTCTCATCTCTTTCCTGTTTGGACTCAATATATTTCCCAGCAGCCAGCCTTCCCTATTACTTTTCTACCATGCTTCACTTACTCCAGACAGACTCTGGGATTAACTCGGGCAATCCATTCTCTTCAGGTGAGGAAACTCTTCGTTTGGTCTGATGGATGTGGAAACACAAGTAAATTATTCACTCAGAATCAGTCATTCTTTGTCAGATGTGGAGAGGATGCAGCAGCCTGGGCTTGAGCCTCTCTTGGTCCTGGCCCTGGTGCCTGGGACTGATGCTAGCAGGGCCCATCCAAAATTGTTTCGTCTCAAAAGCTGCCAATTCCCTGCTAGGCCATTTCCCAAGGCAAAACAATTTACAGTCATTTGTGTGTGACTACTACCCACTTAGGATGTGAGTCTGAGCTTCTTGGCTAGGCTCAGAGTGTGTATGGAATTGAGGAGGGAGGAAGCAGCATCTCACATGCTATCTTGTCCCAGCCCTGTCCTAAGCAGCCCTCAGTTTGAATGTCATCTGAGCTTCCACTCTAGCTATTTCCTATGCAAGAAAAACGTTTCCCCTTCTTTTTTTCTCCTGGCTTGTCCCTCAAGATTTAGCATGGGTATTTCCTGGAAGGACCCATGCTAACGACTTCTAGGAAATCTTCTCTGATCTTGCTGACTGAATCAAGAGTCCTTCTTTCTGACCCTGCACTGGCTCCTAACACAGCCCTTAACTCACTATCTCTCCAACTGCATTATGCTGAGAGCTCCCCCAGGGAAGGAATCTGTCTTATTCCTCTTCGATCACCACTGTCTAAACAGAACTTATCACATAGTAAGCATCAGTGAATGCTGGCATTAAATAAATGAAGCAAGTTTCTGACTACCACACAGCCCAGGAGTGACAAATTCAGGTATATTAGTCAGCTTTGAAGTATAATAAACAACTCCCAAGTCTCAAAGCTTAAAGCAACATGCCTTTACTTTGTCCTCATGTGGCATGTGTCTCTATACCATGTAACTTCTCATTCTAGGACCCAGGTGGAAGAAGCATCCCCTATGTAGAATATGTCCATTCTCAGAGAAGAGGGGAAGAACTACAGGCAGACACAGAGCACACATTTAAAGCTTCTGCCCAGACACGGTGTATATCAATTCCACTCGTGTTCCATTGGCCAAAGGTAGTAAAGTAGCAAAGCAAAAAGTCAGTGGGGTAGGGACGTACACTCATTCTTCATGGATCATTTAAGAAGAATTAAGCCGTCTACCACAGCAGTTGGTGTAACTCCAAAGTTGCCCATCTTTCCTTTGCACCTGGTTTCTAGCTTAGAAGCTCCCTCCTGGCAGTATATGATGGCTCATGCCTGTAATCCCAGCACTTTGGGAGGACGAGGTGGGCAGATCACCTAAGATCAGGAGTTCGAGACCAGCCTGGTCAACCTGGTGAAACCCCATCTCTACTAAAAATACAAAAATTAGCTGGGCCTGGTGGCGGGCACCTGTAATCCCAGCTACTCTGGAGGCTGAGGCAGAAGAATCGCTTGAACCCAGGAGGTGGAGGTTGCAGTGAGCTGAGATTGAGATCGCGCCACTGCACTCTAGCCTGGGCAACAAAGCCAGACTCTGTCTCAAAAAATAAATAAATAAAAAAGAGAAGCTCCCTCCTTAGGGCTTGAATAGGGCTTGAACCTCAGGAGATAAGAGAGACAATAGGATCCAGATATAAAGAGCGAGGTTGATGGTGAAGAATCACTGGGCCCCCTTCCTAAAAATGCTGTGTTTATTTTCCATCTTGATGAAAAATTTGCCATGTTTACAGCATCACAGCACAAGTAGAGCCATGACTTAAGTTCTGAAACTTCCATAACTGATTCCATGCATTTTTGGCAGTCTTACCGCGTTTCAAGGAATAATAAATTTTCTTTTTTGTGAGGGAACCATGTCCTCAAAATACAATGCCTATAGAAATAATTATAGGAAACACATACAACATAAGGTAAATCCTCTTCCAAGCCTACATTTGTGAGCCACGAAATATTAGGTGAGGTAAGAAAGCACTGTACCGAGCCAGCACCTTCAACTCAAGTCCAGATTATGACAATGGCCCCTATTGAGAAATGACAAGTCCCCTCAGGAACACAGGCCTGGCTTTCCCTCCTTCCTTAATGCTCTGCCTGTTGGTGGCCCGTGTTTGACTCCCCTAGGAGCTGGGAAGAAGAAGATAGTCAGAATAGGACTAATGCCTATTTGCAAACTAGATAGGAAATACGAAAACAATCTTGAGATGTTACTCAAAAATCCAGATTTCCAGGCCCTACAAAATTTGGAAGATGAAGCAAGGTTAGTCTGCTTTCCCACATGGCAAAAGTTGGCTAGAGCTGAGGGTGTGGAGCTATGTGAGGACTGCCTCTGCCAACTGGGACACAGACTCTGGTCTCTGGATGAACCCAACCACCACTAGGGTCTGAATGTGCACCTACATCTAGCCTGCTTCACTCATTTATGGTATCATCTGGTTCCTTAGGGTATCTGCTGTTTTCAACTCTTTATTTATTAAGTGCTTACTGTATTCCGAATCTGCTGTTCTCCTTATTTAGATACCTTCTCCAAGATCAGTGTAAAAGACTGTCCCTTCCTTTCTAAACCTCCTACTTGATTCAGTGTTCTGTTGAGAGAGACCCATAATGACTCTGGGCCCAGGGTTGCAGGTAGCCCCTAAGGCCTAGTGAATGGCTTTGGTTAGGCCGTTGACTCATTCTGTCTGGATCACTCCCTAATGATATGTTCATGTTAGCTCTCATTGTTCACCTCTAAGATGCTGATAAGATTAAAAGAAGATGAGCTTTTGGTCAAATTGGCATGGACTCAAATTCCAGCTTTAATTCAATTCATTCATATCAATGCTCTGAGCCTGAGTTAATTCCATATTTTATTGTAATGTGGATAGAGTAAGTGAGGACATGTATATAAAAAGCAGACCACACATTGTAAAATATTCAATGTGTTATCTCTCTTTCAAAATCCCATTCACTTACAGTCTCACAAAATATGAATACTTGATGCAGGCAATAATTACACAGACAGAAAGTTAGCTAACATATATGAGTGGGAGAGAATATGAATATTCTCTCAAAGGGACAATGGAAGGCCAGAAAGCTCCCTTTGTTTTAGGAAAGAAATATGCTATTGCCCATTAATGCCATGTCCCATGACAAGGCTTCCTGTGGACAGGCTATCTCTGTTTGGGGCTAGGAAGGTGTTTTCTTACTTATTATTTGTACTTTTGTTTCTTACCATTGCATTTTGCTTTATGAATTTGGTTAGGCAGATGGCTCATCTTACAGATACAGAAAGTAAGTCCCAGGTATTCTGGTCAGGATTCTTGGTTGCAAAAGTTGAAAGCCACTCAGGCTATCTTTGGTTGGGCAATCTAGTGAACAAGCCCCTTCACTTCTATACGATATATAAGACAGAAAGTAATCAAAAGTATACGAAAAGACTATAGCATAAAGATGGGAAAAAATGTGTCAGTTAGATACCAAACAAAAGAAAGCTGATATCGCTCTATCATTATTGTCTGATTAAATAGATTTTAAAGCAAAAATTATTACCAAAGATAAGAAGAGTTAGTACATATTGATAAAAGTTCAATTCACTAGGAAAATTTAACAATTCTAAGTTTGCATGCACATAGTGATATTGCTTCAAAATAAATAAAACAAGGACACATAGAACCACAAAAGAAACTGATTAATTTGCCTCCATAAAGGGAGATTTTAAAGCATTTTCACAGTGCAATAATAAATACATAAGCAAGAAAAAAAGTCAGTAGAGATATAGAAGATCTGAATACAAAATTAAAATCTTGATTTAATTGAATTCTGTAGCAGCAGTTGGAGAACAACAATTTCTCCCATGTAAATAAGAAACAATAAACAAAGGCTAAACAAATTCCACATAGTTTGCATTACACAGACTATGTTTAATGATCATAAAGCAAAAAATCAGCTGATAATCACAAATGACTAACTTAAAATTTTATTTGAAAATTAAAAATCACACATCTAAGTAACTCTTATGTCAAAAGGAGAATTTAATGGAAATTAGAAAATACTTAAAACTAAATAATATTGAAATACATAAAATTGTAGGATGAAGCTAAGATGATTCTTATAGGGAAATTTATAGAGAGAAATCCTTATTTTATAATGAAAATTGCAAATTAATGAACTAAGCTTATTCCAACTTTAATTAGAAATGGATAACAATGGAATAAGGAATAAAAGGAAAAAATAAGAATAGGAGCAAAGTTATTAAAATTAGGAATATGTGTGATACAGAGAATCTGCAAAGTCAAAAGTAAATACTTTAAAAAGATCAAAATAATTGCCATATCACAGAGAAGCACAGTTCATGACATCCCGAAATAATTACAATAGTAACATCGAAGATCAATGACTACAGATTACTATACAGATACAATAATAGCGATAATAATAAAAGTTTAAAATATCAGCCAGCACTATGAGTCATGCCTATAATCCCAGCACTTTGGGATTACTTGAGCTCAGGAGTTTGATATCAGCCTAAAAAACATGGCAAAATCCCATCTCTACAAAAAATACAAAAATTAGCCGGGCCTGGTGGTGTGCACTTGTAGTCCCAGCTACTTGGGAGGCTGAGGTGGGAGGACTGCTTGAGCCTGGGAGGTCAAGGCTGCAGTGAGTCATATCACACCACTGCAGCCTGGGTGACACAGTGAGACTCTCTCTCTCTCTCTCACTCTGCTTTTGTCTCTCTCTCTCTCTTTCTCTCTGTCTCTGTCTGTCTCTCTCCCTCTCTCTCACACACACACATACACACACACACACACACACACACACACAGTTTAAAACATTGCAAGAGGCTGAGTGTGGTGGTTCACGTCTTTAATCCCAGCACTTTGGAAGGCCAAGGCAGGCAGATCACCTGAGGTGTCAGGAGTTCTAGATCTGCCTGGCCAACATGGTGAAACCCCATCTCTACTAAAAATACAAAAATTACCTGGGTGTGGTGGCAAGAGCCTGTAATCCCAGCTACTCAGGAGGCTACGGCAGGAGAATCACTTGAACCCGGGAGGCAGAGGTTGCCGTGAGCCAAGATGGTGCCACTGCACTCTAGCCTTGGTGACAAGAGTATAATTCTGCCTAAAACAAAACAAAAACAAACAAACAAAATTGCAAGAATTACCAAAATGTGGCATAGAGACATGAAATAAGCACATGCTACTGGAAAAAATGGCACCAATGGACTTGTTTGACACAGGGTTGCCACAAACCTTCAATTTGTAAAAAATGTAATATCTGCAAAGCACAATAAAGCAAAGAACAATGAAACAAGGTATGAGCCGCAGTGTTCTGGTTCACCACATCTATCTATCTGACTTCTGCTGATGTGGTTGATTGGATCTATGAGTCACACACCTAATCTCTTTTGCAAGTAGTTGTCCAGTCCCACCCTTGTCCAGACCACAGTATTTAGATAGGATGAGAATTCTCCAAATCATCAATTGCTGATTTATTTTGGCTTAGCAATTCCTTCCTCAATTTATTTTTCTACCTTCCCAGCAAGGAGATATCAGCCTCAACACTTTGCTGAGAAAGCTCTTCAGTTAAACATCCAGGTTCAGTGCTTACAAGTTCTACTTCCCATGCAACAGAACACAATTCAGCCAAATCCTCCACCACGTTATAAAAAGCCTGCTCCAGTTTCCAAAATGTCTCTCATTTCTATCTGAAATCTCACTAGAAGCACCTTTAATATTTATATTTCTAGCAGCATTCTGTTCCTGATGATCCATGTATTCTCTAAGATGACAGAAGCTTTCTCTACAACTTTCTTTTCTTTCAGAGACATCACCAGAATGTCCTTTTGTGTCCATATTTCTACTGCTAACTTAAAAACCACACAATTTCTATATTTAGAAGGGAGACTTCATTCCTTATAAAGAGTTGTAGCCTATGAGGTGGCCATCCTCACAGGCTGGGAAGCACACCCTTCAGCAGAAGCTAGAAACAGGCACTTCTAAGGAGGAAAAGGTGGAGCAGGGGCTTTATGATGAACGGATTGGCTAAACATACATATTCAACAGGCTATTGGAAGAGCTATGAATATTCATGAAGGTGGTCCTAACACTTGGGTCCTGAATAAATATGCATGTTACATATGATCCCATGTTCACCTTGGGGTGGAGACTTAGCAGTTCAGTGTATTACAGTTAGGCCCTGTACATCAAAAGGTGAAGCAGGGACACAAAGGCACTCAAGTGCAGCCTCTGTAAACCCGCCGGAACTAGTCCCTGCTTGGTGGTCTCTTATCAGGAGAAAGCTACTGAAATCAGTCTCTTGTCCAATCAAAGCTATAGTCATGGCTCATGGAACAGAGGGCTGGGGGGTGAATGTCTGGTGATAGATGAGCTGCAAACTGTTTTAATATTCCTGGTTCGAATCCAGTGTTTGTGTAGCTCCTGGGGAAGAAGAAAAATCTTACGGCAATCAGAACATAGCTTCTACTTTAAGTAGAGGGGTGCATGACTTAACCCTTGCTTGCGTGCCTTAGGTCCCATTTATAATTCAGTATCTGATTGCCACTGAATCTGTTCTGCCAGTCTTATGATCTCTATTTTAACATTAATACTCGTCCGTTGTTGTGTCTACATCACAAAAGGGAGGGAATATAACAAGGTGTGTCTGACCTTCTTTCCCACCATAGCCAGGAACTCAGTTTTAAAGGTTTCTCTGGGGTCCCTGTGGACAAGAGAAGATCCTTTTCATGGTTGGGAGGCTTATAATTTTATTTCTAGTTTACACCACCAACAGCTTCTTCAAGGCATAGGCTTCAATTCAGTCTACAACACTACCGGGAGGGTTATACATTAAACATTATTCGAAACACGCTTAATAAATTTAAAAAACAGTAGGGGATGGGAGGAGGGAGAACATCAAGAAGAACAGATAATGGATGCTGGGCTTAATACCTGGGTAATGGGATGATCTGTGCAGTAAACCACCATGGCACACATTTACCTATGTAACAAACCTGCCCAACCTGCACATGTACCCCTGAACTTAAAATAAAAGTTGGAAATTAAAAAAAATATGTGAAAAGCATATTGTAAATCCCAAGGCATACACTAAAAAAAATTTTAAATATAGATGTATAGTTAATAAGATCACATGGAAATAAAAATTGAGTACTGAAAAAAAGAAGGCAAAGAAAAAAGAAAAAGAAATAAAGAACAGATGGGACAAACAGAAAACAAATTACAAAGTTGTAAATTTAAACCCCACCATATTGATAATTACATTAAATGTAAATAAAAAAATCTAAGCAAGCCAATTAAAAGGGATTGTCATACTGGATTTATAAAGCAAGGCCCAACTCTGTGTTGCCTGTAAGAAACACATTTTAAATATAAAGACACAGGTAAATTAAAGTAAAATGACAGAAAAAGGTATACCATGCAAACACTGATTATAGAAATCCTGGTGTAATTATACACATATCAAAGTAGGCCTCAATGCAAAAAAATTACCAGGAAAAAACAGATTCATTTTACAACAATAAAGGGTTCATTCTTCAAAGAGATACCTCCATCTTAAATGTGTACACACAACAGAATTTCAAAATATGTGAAATAAAAACTGATAGAGCAGAGAAGAGAAATAGACAAATGTATGATTAGAGTGGGAGATTACAATGATTCTTTCTAAGTAATTGACGCAACAAATAGAAAATCAGTAAGGGTATAGAATACTTGATCTATCAAAAAAACTGGAAATAATTGACATTTATAGAACACTCCTCCAACAACAACAGACTACACATTCTTTTCAAGTGAACATGTAAGACAAACCACATACTGGATCATAAAATAAATGTTCACAAATTTAAAAGAATTGGGATCATATAGAGTATGTTCTCTGAATATAAGGGAATTAAATTAGAAATAACAAAAATCCACCTGGAAAATCTCTAGAGATTTAGAAACTGAACCAAACATTTCTAACTCATATCAAAGAAATAAATCACAAGGCAAATGAGAAAATATTTTGAATTAAATAAAAACAAAAGCAAGACATATTCAAATCTCTGGGATGAAGCTAAAGGAACGCTTTGAGAAAAATGTAGAGCTTTATATGCTCATGTTAAGAAAGAGGAAAGGTCTAAAGTCAGTTATCTAAGACTCTACTACCTTAAGAAGATAGAAAAAGAAGAACATGTAATACCAAAATAAGTGGAAAAAATATGTAATAAAGAGCAGGAATTAATAAAAAAATGGATAAAAATGGGAAAATTAATAAAATTAAAAAATCATTTTTTTAAAAAATGCAACTTAATTGATAAACCTACAGTGAGTGGGCTTGATCAAGAAATAAAGAGAGAAGACACAAATTACCAATATCAGGAATGAAAGAGGGACCATCGTGACATATTTTGTAGGGTGTATTATGAACAACTTTATGCAACAAACAGGCAAATTCCTTGAAAGACAAAATCTACTGTAGTTTACTTAAAAAGAAACAAGGAATCTGAATAGTCCTATATCAATTAATAAATGTGAATTTTTAATATAACACCTTCCCATAAAGAAAACATATGGTGTAGACAGCTTTGCTGATGAGTTCTAGAAGACATTTATGGAAAAATAATAGTACTACAGTTTTATACAAAATATTTCAGAAATAGATATGGAGAAAACACTTCCCAAATGATAATATGAGACCAGAATGAACATGATAACAAAACTTCACAAAGATTGGGAAGACAATATTGGTTTAAAATATAAAATTAATCAACATAATTTAGCATATTAGTAGAATAAAAAGATTTTTTTAAAACTGTGATTACCTTAGTAGACAGAGAAAACGCATTTGAAAATTTTCAGACCTATTCATGACATAATCTCTCAGCAAACTAGGAAGAAAAAGAAACTTTCTTAATATATAACAGATGTTTACAAAAAATACCTGCCGACAGCATCATACTTGGTGGTGAAAGACTAAATGCTTTGCCCCATAAATTAAGACAAGATAAAGACGTCTGTTCTCACTGCTTCTAACCAACTTTGTACTGAAGGTCCTAGCCAGTATAAAATGACAGGAAAAAGCTATAAAAAAACTAAATTGATATGATCTCTAAATAGAAAATCCTATGCAGTGTACAAAAGAGCCACTTGTACTAAGAAGTGAGTTTAGTAAGGTCAGTATACAAAATAGGTTGTAGTTGTAAAAACTACCAACATTCAATGGGAATAAGAAAATCATGCCATTTAGAGTAGCATCACAAAACATGAAATACTTAGGGATAAATTTAATGACATATATGACAGATCTGCACACTAAAAACTACAAAAATAAAAGGCGAAGAACTAAAAAATGGAGTGATATATCATGTTCATGGATCATAGCACAATATTATTATGATGTCTGTCAATTTTTCCCAAAACAATCCATAGATTCAATGCAATCCTAATGAAAAATAGAAGTTGGAAAAGTGATTCAAAAATTAATATGGAAGTGCAAGGGGACCGGAACAACACATACTATTTTTAAGAAGAACAAACTAGGGGACTTAGACGATCTGATTTAAGGATTTATGATGAAGCTCCTTTTAAAGGTACGGTAACAATACAATGTGGCATTGGCACATAGACAAATATGTAGATCAATGGAACAGTATGAAAATAGATCCACATATGTATGGTCAATTGATTTTTTTACTTTATTTATTTATTTATTTATTTATTTATTGAGAGGGAGTCTCGCTCTGTCGTCCAGACTGGAGTGCCGTGGTGCGAACTCAGCTCACTGCAAGCTCTACCTCCCAGGTTTACGCCATTCTCCTGCCTCAGCCTCCCGAGTAGCTGAGACTACAGGCTCCTGCCACCATGCCTGGCTAATTTTGTGTGTGTGTGTGTTTGTAGCAGAGACGAGGTTTCACCATGTTAGCCAGGATGGTCTTGATCTCCTGACCTTGTGATCTGCCCGCCTCGGCCTCCCAAAGTGCTGGGATTACAGGCAAAGGTGCTGTATTATTCTTCTATTGCTGCTGTAACAAATTACTACCAACTTAGTGGTTTAAAACAATACAAATGTTTTATTTTACAGTTCTGTAAGTTAGAAGTCCAACACAAGTCTCACAGGACTCAAAGTCAACGTGTCAGGAAGGCTGTGCTCCTCCTAGGGGAGTATCTGTTTCTTTGCCTTTCCCAGCTTCTAGGGGTTGCCCACAGTCCTTGGCTCATGGTCCCTTCCTCTATTTCAGTTCAGTGATAGTAGGTCCAGTCCTTTCACACTGCCTCACACCAACCTCTGCTTCCCTCTTCCATTTTTTAAGGACCTTTATGATTACCTTGGGTTGATGCAGACCATTCAGGATAAACTCCCTATTTTAAGGTCAGAATATCAGCAACACAAATTTCATCTGTAACCTTAGTTCCCCTTTGTTATGTCATTTAACATATTCATATGTTAAGTTTGGACATGGACATCATTGGGCAGAGAGGGACACTATGCCGCCTGGAACAGGCATCAGAGTCATTCCATAGGGAAAGGGTAGTCTTTTCAACAAATGGTGCCAGCAACATTGAATATCCATATGGAAAAAATAAAGGGATCTTGACTGTTACTTTATCCCACCCACAAAATTATCTTGAAAAGGATCATATATCTAAACATAAAACCATAAAACTTCTCAAAGAAAATCTTCATGACCTGAAAGAGGTATTAGGAGACAAGATACCTTAGGACACAAAAGGTATAATCTATAAAGTAAAAATCTGGTAAATTGGTCTACATCAACATGAAAAACTTTGATCTTTGAAAGATTCTATTTAAAGAATAAAAATTTAAGTCTCAGAGAAAATAGTCACATGCGTGTATCCGACAAAGAATTTGTATCCAGAATATATAAAGAATGCTTGTCCCTTAATAATGGGAAGACAAAAATTCAATTAAAAATGAGCAAAAGAGGTCAGGTGTGGTGACTCACGCCTGTAATCCCAGGACTTTGAGAGGCCAAGGCGGGCAGATCGCTTGAGGTCAGGAGTTCAAGATCAGCCTGGGCAACATGGCAAAACCCCATCTCTACTAAAAATACAAAAATTAGCAGGATGTGGTGGTACACACCTGTAGTCCCAGCTACTCAGTAGACTGAGGCATGAGAATCACTTGAAACTGGGAGGCAGTGAGTGGAGATCGTGCCACTGCACTCCAGCCTGAGCAATAGAGTGAGACTCTGTCTCCAACAAAAACAAAAACTTGTACTTAAATGTTCATAGCAGCATTATTCATATTAGCAGTTAATTAGAAACAACCTAAATATCCAAATTCAGGAAAATTGCAGCATATACATATAATGGGATATTATACAGTAGTGAAAATGGATGAATAACTATTGAGCACATCAAAATGAATGAATCTCATATATGTAATGCTGACTGAAAAAATAAGTCACAGAAGAACACACACAGGTTGGAGCCCATATATAAAGTTCATAAACACATTTTGTTTATAAAGTTCATAAACACATTTTGTTTATGAGTTTATATATGTAAGATAACTATAAAGAGAAGCAAAAGAATGACAAACATAAAACGTAGGATAGCGGTTACCTCTGGGAGGGTTAGCATGGAGTATGTTTTGCTGTGGGTCACACAGGAGGAGTATGTGGTGTTGGCAATATTCCATCTCTTACGTTGAATCATGGTAACATAGGTTTCCGTTCCTCTTGATAAACACACATTCTAATCATTCTTTTGTACGAATGTTATACTTACATGTAAACATTTTAAATCACATAGCATTTTAATGGTGGAGCTAGAACTTGAACTAAACTCTCTTGACCTCCAAGACTCCTGAGTCTACAAACTCTGAGCACAGGGGGAGAAGCAGACTTTATGATGGTGCCTCCAGGTAGAAGTTGAATGTTTGGGGACACAGGCAGTGTGGCAGCTGGCTGGAGAGACAGCGTTCATTCCGGGGGCTCTCTCATCCATGGATCTAGTGGACATCAGCTGCCTCTTCTCTCCATCGAATATCTCGTCTTAGTACTAGGACATTGGACAGCAGATTAGACCCTACACAGGTTAGATCTCCACCACAAAGGGAGATTTTCTCCTTCCTAGTGAGAATCATAGACAGTGAGTGTGCTAGCTACCCGCATGTGTTCATTCTATCCTGAAGCAGTTGGGAGCGCAAGGTTAAGCACTCCATTAGCAGAGGAGCCACCTGAGGGGCTTCCTTCCCTAACCACAGACAGAGTGGATATCCACCTCTGATACAAGGCGGAGGCTTGCAAGCCTCCCTGGAAAAGACTGTCTCCATGTCACCCACCCTCCTGGTGGACATGAAGGACCCACCATTTGTTACTCCCCCAAGATGATATTGAAGTAAATACACATTCTTTACTTTGGACAGTCAGTTGGCCCCCTCCCATTAGCACACCTATACTGGTGAGATCAAATCTCTCTAGGGGTTGTTCCTTCATCTGCTCATTAGACTCAACATTTATTAAGCAACTACTAATGGCAGAAGTTGTCATAGTGGGTGGGTCACAAAGATGATGAAGCAGTCAATGTATCATTCCAGAAGGAGCTTTTAAAGGGAGAAAAAATATAGACATAGAATTGCAACACATTAATTTTGGTGCTAGTTGAGTTTTGTTACAGAGGAAAAAGTGTCAAACTTCTGGGTTTATCAGAAATAGTAGTAAACTGCTAGGTTCATCAGAGGAGGTGACATTTGAGAAGAGGCTCAAAAAAGGGGTAGGAATTCACCAGAGAGAAAGATGGCAGCAGAGACCCTCTGAAGGTGTGGAAGCTTCTGGTGCTCTCAGGAGAAACAAAAAAGTTATCTCCACAGTTGGAAATTGAATATATGTGGGAGGGTGGTGTTCACAGAGGCTCTTTACAAGTGCTGGGAGGAACAAGAAGCTTAGAGTTTAAGTTCTAGGCCAATTATTTCCAACTTGTAAGCTCCCAAAGACCTTCACAGGGCCATGAAGTTACTTGCAAGGATTCCTCAAATTCTTGTGTGCACTGAGCATTTTCCACTGAATGAATAAATGCTGCAAATATATATGTATATATATACACGCACACTATTTAAAATGTAAATAAATATTGCAATAATTTTTAAAATTAAAATATATTTAAAAGTCAGAGCATTTGTTGGCATTATGCGTTTTCCCCACTGACAGTTACTAGAAGTACAGCTACTGTCATGGGTTGAGGTTTGAGGAAGTGTCTAGCAACATTTTTGATGTTAAAGGTGGGGGTGATAGTCATCTTAAGTGAAGTCTGGGCATTCTCTAGGGTTATGGGAAAACATGGAACAGTATTAAGAAGGGGCAGAGCATTGTCAGGTTTCTGTTTTGGAAGGTCCTATTGGCCACCAGTGGGGCAGGATGGGTCACAGAAGTGATATCTCAGCAGTCCAGGGACTCTGGCAGTGATGGAAATGAGAGATAAAGGTGTCCTGAATCAGAAGTGGAGAGAGAGGCATGTTCAGGAGGCAGTGGAAAAGAAGAATTGGTGGAACTTGGTGATCATGCGGATGTAGGAGGTGAAGGAGATGAAGGATTCAGGACAACATCAGGTTTCTTGCTCTGATGGTAGCTGAGACCATTTGTATTAGTCTGTTCTCACGCTGCTAATAAAGACATACCTGAGACTGGGTAATTTATAAAGGAAACCGGTTTACTGCACTCACAGTTCCACATGGCTGGGTAGGCCTCACAATCATGGCCGAAGACAAAGGAAGAGCAAAGGCATGCCTTACATGATGGCAGGCAGAAGAGCTTGTGCAAGGGACCCCATTCATAAAACCGTCACACTTCATGAGACTTATTCACTACCATGAGGACAGTACAGGAAAGACCTGCCCGGATGATTCAATTACCTCCCACAGGGTCCCTCCCACAATACCTGGGAATTATGGGAACTACAATTCAAGATGAGATTTGAGTGGGGACACAGCCAAACCATATCACTGTTCATTAAGGCTGTCTACATTACCCTCTGTCATCCCCACAGCCATCCTGTGTGGTGTGTCCTGTAATTAGGTCCTTTCTGGAGATGGCCTAACCCTTTATATTCAGAAGTCAGTAAGCTCTGCATTTAAAGAGAAAAATCTTGAAATCCCCATGTTTGCGGGATAAGGGGGCAGAAGGAATGAAGTACAGAGGTGCATCCATGGATGAATCTCCAAGGAAGAGAGGTGATTGAATGGCACAGGTTACTAAATGCAGGTGCATAGTCATTATCTGGGTTATGGCCAAAAAAGGAGAAAACATTTTGAGCCTAGAGATCACAAAACTTGTCTGCTAAGCATTCCTACTTGCTTATGGGAATGGATATGCTACTACAGGGGGACTGTGAGGGTAGTTTTGAAGCTCCAGCTTAGATTAAGTCACTCACACAGTTTCACAGCTGGTAAATGGTAGGGAAAGGGTAATAATAATATCTAACACTTGTGGAGTGCTTACTAGGTGTCACAAGCTGCTCTCAGTTCATAATATGTATGAATTTATTTAATAAACCTCCTAGTTCTGTGAGGCAAGTAGTATTATCATCCCCATTTTGCAAGCGAGAAAACTGAGGCTGACAGAGATTAAATAACCAATGTAAGATAGCATACATAGTAAGTAGGGAAGCCAGAAATTAGCCAGCAACCTCGCACCAAAGTCTGCTCACTTAGCCACTACTCAATACCCCAGGTCTGGCTGTTCAGCCTGAGAATGATTGCGCTTAATCACTGAGCGACGCTACCCTGACACAGGAGGGAGTCCATGTACAAAAGGAGGTGGTAAAGCCAGTCCAAGCTCAGGGCAGTGACAGGCCAGGGACAGTGGGTGTCACGCAGGAGGTGCATTTGCACAGTAAGGTGGGTCCGGGTGAGCCTCTGGATCCAGAAAGCCTAGGAAAGAGTGGGGGCAGCAGGAAGATTGACAGCTATACCCTGCTCTGGACAGAGATAGGTGAGAGATTGAGGGACTGCAAAAATCCATTGAGGCTGGAGCAAAGGCACGGTGGTGGGAGGGGCTGGAAGACTGGGGGTGCTGAAGCTTGTTGAGATTCTACAGGGACACTTTACAAGAAGAATCAGGCTTTCTGGGTCTTGTGAAATTGATTTTATTTTTATGTCTTAAGTTTGTGCCAGGATGTTATTTCTCAGTTGAATTCCTTCGACTACTTCTATCTCCAAATTACACTCTCATCTTCCTCCTGTAGCTGCGCATTCATTCCCATGTGCAAACAGGGACGGTAAGCAAACCTTGTTTCCTGTAGGCTAAACATGTTGTCTGCCCATTGGCCATGACCTAGAAAAAAAGTGCTCTTCTGACTCTAGAAACTCGTGTTAATTCAGACCTTCTCCCTTAACACTGGTTTTGCTTATTTATTTATTTTTTAATTCCATTTGCCTCATTAACTGTTCACTCCAGAGTCTGCTTTTTTTTAACTGTAGAAATTCAGTGATACCAAAGTTTAAAAGTTCCAAGAGCACTAACCTTTGCTTCCTGCCTTTCCCCTTAGCTCACAGGCTCCAGCTAAACTTCAGTGCCCTTGGGCAAGGCAACGTCCTACTTAAGACCACTTTCCCAGAGGCTCTGAGAGACTCCTTCTGATAGAAGTAACCTCAGGAACAAGCAGAAGGGAAGCGGGATGCGGATACCCATTTACTGAGCCCCAATTATGTATCCTGCCGACACTGGGCAGTCTCCAACTTAATACATTTACCAGGTGCTGGACTCCATGTTAAGTGCTTTATATACCACGGTGGTTTTTAAAAATAAGAATCTAGACCTGTTATCTTCCTGCTAACAAACCATTTAAAGGCTTCCCATTGCTGTTGGGATAGAATTCCAAGTGGAGTTCTTACCATGGTCTACAAGGTCCTATTGTTACCCTTAGAGGGTCTTTCTTGACTGTAAGTTGTCCAGGTTCTTAGTGTTTTAAACAAAGAATTGGACAAAATGTACAGCAAAGCAAGGAAAGAATGAAGCAACAAAAAAATGAAAGCAGGGATTATTGAAAATGGAAGTACGCTCCACAGTGTGGGAGCCAGCCAGAGCAGCGGCTCAAGGGCCCGGATACAGAATTTTCTCCCGTCCAAATACCCTCTAGAGGTTTCCCATTGGCCACTGGGTTCGTGTAAATGAACTGGTGGCCCCCAATCAGAGGCTGAAGTGAAGTTACAAAGATCACACTCCTGTGCCAACATCTGGTTGCAGAAAAGCAACCAATCAGAGGCTAGCGTGCAGTTGCAAAGTTGCACTTCTGTGCAAACGAAGACTTGGCCCACAATCAGTCTGAGCAGAGAGAAGTTACAAAGTTACACTCCCATGCAACCAATCAGAGGTACCTTCAATTTCCCATCTGTGGGGCAGAAAAGGTGGGGGTTTGCAAAGGGAGTAGCCTCTGGTCCATTTGTTACTTAGATGTGGAGAGTTAGGGTTTTCCTTTCAATTTAGTTCTAGGAAGTCAACGTGAAATGGCCTTAGGTTCCTTGCCTCCAGACCCTATTCTCCTACCTCACTATATGGTCGGGGCCCTGACTACACCTGCAGCCTCACGGCATCATCATCTACTTATTTAACATTCATCCTTTAGATCTCACCTCAAAGGACATAGCATACAGGAGGCAGAGGAACACAGTGGTTTGATGCATGGCCTCTAAAGCCAACTGACTGGGCTCTGCACCTGATTGGTCTAATTTGGGTCAGGAGCCCATGGATACGCCAATCACTGGCTAGCGTGAAGGCATATGCTGATCAGCTTAGCCAAGCTTCCAGTGCTATCCCCTAGGGCGCCGGAGGAATATCAACTTTACTGGGAGCCTGTGGGCTGAAAGCTGGGGAGAGATGATTCATCCAAGAAGATTAGGAAACGTTGCCCCAAGAAGGAAGAGTGGATGCATGAATAACAAACGACCACTTCAGTGTCATGCTATGTTTTCCAGACTTTAACCATATGACCTCCTCCATCATACTTGCCATATTCCTGTGCCAAGTGTACTATTATTTAATTAGTGTTTTTCACAACTCTCTTTTGTACTTGGAGCTTCATTTTAAAATAGATTTATTTATTTATTTCACTGCTGTAAATGAAAAACCAATATCACTTGCCACGAATAGGAGGTAATGTTAAATTTTTTTTTACATTGAAAACAAAACCATATTATTAAATTCCAGCTAGAGACTGTGGCCTGCTAAAAATGCTCTGAGACTCTGGCCTTGTTCTTTCTTTGTTAAGAAGAGAGATTATCAAGTGTTACAGAGGTGTAAAGACATACTAACACCAAACTGAGCCTTTCTCCCTGATGTAATCAGAAGGCCCAAGAAAGAATTGAAAAGGAAATTACTTTCTCACTGTGTGATTCAATGTGATGTGATGCCATATCCATACAGCATCAAGAAGTCATTTTCTATGCCACTTGCAATCATCTGGTAGACCACTAGTGCTACCTGCCCAACACTTCAAAGAACACTGTCTTGGAGTGTTTGAACTTGGTCAGAATTGTTAAATGCATGGCCAAAGACAGTGAGACTGAGGACTAGCTGGTTATTAGAGAGGAAGAGAGCAAAACAGCCAGTACATTTTATCAATAGAAAATTACCACTTTGTCTAACTGTTCCTCACCTCTGGTGAGAGGTGAAAGGCAGTAGCCCAAGTCATCTTGTTTCTCACCCTGCCTTCCTGTGGAACTGCCAGTCCCCTACGTCATACCCCGTTTTTCTAAGCTGGTGCCTGCACTGTCTTCCCAGTGAATGACCCCTCCTTCCACCCAGCTGTAAACCTGAGCTCCATCCTTGACACCTCCTTTTCACTCATCCCCTTCACTGTGATAATTTTCCTGGTGTATTCAGTCATTTCCGTCTCCTATTTTCTCTAATCTGTCTGTTTCTGCTCCTCTCCATTGCAATCATCACAGTTCACACCATCATTTGGTCTCTTCCAGACTACTACAACTGCCTCCTATCATTCTGCTTCCCGTTTTTCTCCAATTCCCCAATCCACTTTCCAACTTCCATCCAGAGTGATCTGTCTAGAAAATGAATTGGAACGCTCACCCCCCTCTATGAAGACTTCAATGTTTCATTGAGGTTAGAATAAAAGCTATTGCTAGGTCTACCTGACTGTCATCTGGACTTACCTCAGTCTGACTCCTAACCTCATACCACCCACCTCCTCCATTCCAGTATTGGAGAGAGACCTCTCATTACTCTTATTGGGGTCCTGGAATGAGTGACTCCCTGTCCCTGGAGCCCTCTTCCCTGACACTCTGCCCCTACTCCTCCTCTGGTTCAGTCCTTCTCATTCTTCACTTCAAATGTCACTCTTTCAGTAATGCCTTCCCTGGCTCCCAGTACATCCCCTCATCATAGGATCCCCATTCCTTGCCTGTATTGTGCTTTTCATCATTCAAACTTTATATTTGTGTGTGTTTGTTTAATGTCATTCTCCCCAATCTGATAAAAAGCCCTTTGAGAGAAGGAGCTATACCTGTCTTTCTTATTCACTGATCTACCCCCCACCATTAGCCCAGAATGGACACTCATTCATCTGTTAAAAAGCGTAAAGCAAGTAATGTCCTTAAGGTCTAAAACTGGCTTAGAGGGAAATGCATTGCATTTGAAGAGAATTTGTAGGTTAAGCATTAAGTGTATTTAGTAAGAAGTTTAATAGTGGATAAGGTATAATTATGTGGCTTAAATATGTTTAAGAGTGATTTGTGTTTATGCATAGTTGGTGGAAATAAAAATCTGTTAAGTTGGGGAATTCAAGAAAACATAAAGAATTCATTGCATCATCAGAAGAAACAGGCAAAATAATTCAGAGGGTGTGAGTGTTCACCTCCATGAGACCACAGGATGTGAGGTGAGCAATGGATATGGCTGTATTCCATGTCCATAAAAGAGGACTCTGCAAAGGCTAACCTATGTGGCCGCCCCTCCACTTGTCTGTCTTCCCATTAATTATGCCAGAAATGGAAAACCCACCTGCAAACGGGGCTAGTACAAAAGGGAGTCAAGCTAGCTCCAATTCAGAGAGAAGTTGGATGTAAACAGGAGGGGTTTGAGAAAAGGCTAAACTGTGACATCATGTGGGGATGACACTGAGGAGCGATTAATTATAGAAGAATACACTGAGACTCTGTGCTTGAGAATGTCTTGACCAAGTTACCTTACTGCATGTTTCTCCTGAAGCATGTGACAGCCAGTATAAATCAATTACAGGTTTCTGAATCCATATTTCCTCTCCTGTCCTGCTCACCACTACTGCTGCTTGAAAGAGAAAGGGAGCAGGGTAAGTAAGGAAAAGTCAAGAGTCTCCACCAGATGGTAAAAATCAGGTGCCTTCATCTGATAATACTAATAAGGCCAGTGGGGTCGGAGACACGCTGAGTAGACAGGACAAACTCTCAGGGGATCAACACATACATACTTTGTGTGTGTAGTTCATAGACAATTCCCAGAACTTCAAAATAAGACAACTCCTTGAGAGCGAATTTGTCCAAATTGTCAACTAGAGAGTACGTCTGACCATCAGCACAAGGCCTCACTGCATAAACCAGCGATGTGCTAGAGCTAGCTCATACTGGCTTGCAGGAGTCCATGGTTAAATTTGCAGAATTTTGTGAACCAGTTGTAAAGCACAAACATTATTGAAAGTTAAATTTTCTAAATCTGTAATTAAATACATTGTATTAAAAACAAAGGTGATAAATACTGAGAATTCATCATTTACAAATTACCGTACATCATTTTACTACTATCTGTACTTGGGATTATTTGCATCTATTATCTCTGTATGGTGGAAATATTACATCATGGTGTGCTACTGCACAGCTCTGCCCAACTCAGGTTCAGTAACATCACATTGGTAGCCTGAAGTCAGTCAAGGTGGGCATAGTTATACCACGGAAATTTTTTTTAAAAATGCTACAAATCAGGGCTTGCTTTATTGTTTTTTTGATTGTTTAGACTTAAGAAAGTGATGGAGAAAATGGTAATAACGCAGATTAAACTTAAAAGCCTGTCATGTCTGGAAATGTTACACAGCAAATGGCATAAAAATTGAGGAAATATTCTTCCAGTATTTGAAAACTGTTATCTGGTTCAGCAAAGCAGTCGCTCATCTCATTGATGAACGAATGGAGTTCTGGCATGCCCTTGTTGCTTCACTTTCATCTTACTCGTTAATGTAAAAGAAAATATCAGCCGACATTCATGTCAGAACTACACTCATTTCCCAGTTGCTTCCCTAGATTGGCTATAGATACAAGAACTCAGCAAAAATCAATTAAAGTGTTCTATGAGAACCGATTGGCTACGTGGATTTTAAAATAAAGTGTTGTTGTTTGCTTATTTTATGATTTTATGAAATGGTATGCTATGCATCCTTTGTATCAGTTAAATTTTAACAAACTTACGTACATAAGTTCAATAGACGCATAATTTTTCGAAAGCTGGTTGTCAAATATTAACCCGCACACTGCTTGGTATCTCCCACACCAAAGCAGGGGACTGATCATAAGAGGATGCTGGGTTCTAATGAATGACAGTAATAGTTTTGCAGGAAGAATGCCAGTGAAAGGAAGCTGGACTTCATGAAGCCCTGAGAGGATCTGACAAAGGGGAATTTCATTGCTTATAGAGCCCTGACCAGATGGGAGACACAGGGAGACTGGGAGTAACAGGCATTAAAGAGCTGTTTTTGTGGTGGTTTGGGGGAGAACAAAGGTTTCATTGGGTCTCACCATTGCCTACATCATGGTTTCTCAATCTTGGCTCTACTTGGGACCAAATAATTCTTGTAGTGAGGCTCTCCCCTGCACATTGCAGGACGTTTAGCAGCGTGCCTTACCTCTACCTACCACATGCTGGTATGCCCTTCCCAGTTGTCTGAAGACATTCCCAAAATGTCTGAAGATGTTGCCCCAGAGTGACAATATTGCACCTGGTTGAAAATCACTGACCCAGATGAAATATCACTTATATTTATTCAACTCAACAAATGTTATCATCTTCTATATGCAAGACACTGTTCTAGGCACTTGGGATATAGATGAAGAAAGCAAAGAGGACTTCCCTCATGGAGCTGCAATAGTGATTTACTAATTCCATTCAGTTTTTTTTCCACCAGAATGTGAGCAGAAATTGGGTCTTATTTATCTCTGGGACTCCAGCCTGTCAGGGCACAAGGCCTGGCACTAAGGTCCTCACTAAATGTCTGTTGAACTGCGTCAGTCTGAACCCCCTTGCCGGTTGGATACCCTGCCTACCCCTACACTCTAGTTTCTCATACTCTCACCCCTTGACCCACCCCTGTGCTTCAGCCATGCTGAATGTTCTCATGCTTTCTTTCGCTTGGAGATCTTTCTTAATGTTGTTCCCTGGTGTGTTTGTCTTCTGTTGATGTGTTACAAACTGCTACAAACATGGTAGCTTAAAACAACATCTGTTGATTATCTCATGATTTCGGTAGGTCAGAAGTCTAGGCACAGTGTGGCTGGGTTCTCTGCTCACGGTCTTGCAAGTCTGAAATTGAGGCTTCAGCAGACTTCATTCTCATCTGCAGCTCAGGGTCCTCTTCCAAGCTCATTCAGGTTGTTGGCAAAATTCAGTTTCTTGCTGGCTGTACTTGGGGGGTTGCACACAGCTCTGAGAGGCGGTTCGCTTGTCCTTGTCACATGGGCAACTCCACGTTCAAAGACTAAAGTGGAGAATTTCTCATACATCAAATCCTTCTCATGCTTTGAATCTCTTTCTCTAGGAAGGAACTTATCCCTTTCAAGGACTCATGTGATTAGGTCATGTAATATGCCAGATAACATAACCTAACCATGGAAGTGATATCCTGTTATATTCACAGGCTCCTTCACCTCCTGATGCAGGGAATTAACAAGGCTATGGATCCTTAGGGATCATCTTAGCACTTTTGCCTCTGACACTTGGACTCCCCCACTCCTCTTCAACTTCATTACCCCATTCTTCTTGCCTTTTATAATAGATCTTGGCTTTTATGTCACTATTTAATAGCAATAGTAGCTTACTTTCATTCAGTTATTTTTAAAAGCTGTACCCCATGCTTTACATATAGTATTGTATTTACTTTTCATGGCAGCCACATGAAGTAAATATTATTTTTATTTTTGCACTTAGAGTTCCCTCTGCCTACCACTCTTCCCCTACATAATCTTCCCTGATGATTCTATCTTAAAATAGCTTGTAGTAGAATGCCAACTAATACATGCAGAAGGAATGATGATGGAATTAGAAAATCACCTCTTGGCAACCATTGTGCTAGTAATTGATTCAGGCAAGAATCATTAATGGATGTTAAAACCAGTGGGTAAAAGTTTGATGGGGAACAGGATAATTATATAAGCTCAAAGTATCTCCCTAAAATATTTTTAGATACTTTTAAAGGAAAAAGTGGTGTCTTTATGTTGAAGAAAGCTGGCAAACATCACTTTAACTAAATTATCAGAGTTAATGTTACCAGTAATGGGATAAAGCTGTCCCATATGCTCCCTAAGATGAAGTGCTGAGAAGGACATCTCACTTCTAGGGTTTTCCCGCCATATCAGATATGCCCAAATTGAGGGGTTACTCTGCAAAATAACTAGTCTGTACTTTTCAAAAATTTCAAGGTTATAAAAGGCAAAGAAAAGCTGAGCAACCATTAATTGATGGAAATTAAAGAGACATGACAATTAAATGGGACATGTGATCCTGAAATGAATCCTAGACTAGAAAAACAAAGTACAAGTGTTAAAATTTTAATAAAATCTGTTGATGAGATAATAGTATCAATGTTAATTTCCCAATTTTTGTAATTATATTATGACTGTGTAAAGAAAACATCTTTGCTCTTAGTAAATATACATTAAAGTATTTAGAGGTAAAGGGATATTATATCAGTAACTTACTGTCAAATATTTCAGAAAATAACAACATAAAAGAAAGAATGACAAAGCAAACATGGCAAAACAATAATAGAGAACCTGAGTGAATGGTATATAGCAGATCTTTGTATTATTCTTGCAACTTTTCTGTATGTATATTTGAAATTATTTAAAAATAAAATTTACCAAAAGAAATATAGTAAGATTAGCATCCCACTCTCCATCCCTTAACTTGCTTTACTTTTCTGCAGGGCCCCTTCTCTGCTGTCTATAGCATATGTTTTATTTAACTTTCACAGCAACCATATAAATTAGGTACTATTATTGTTCTTTGCTTTTACAACTCCTTTTGCGTGAAAGGCTGTCCTCCCCAGGTATGTGATGTAATTCCCTAAGGTCTTTCTGGACTCCACTGAAATACCATTGATAATAGCAGCAATGGTAATTTCTTCCTTGACTAGGCTGCAAACTTCATGGGAGCAGACTTTGTTTTGTTCACTGCTGATTCCTCAGTGTCTTCAACAGTACCTGGTACAAAGTAGGCAGTCAATAAATATGTGTTGAATGAAACATCTAGATGTTAGAGAAGGGTAAGCTTAGGAAGAACAGTAGGTGGTAGAATCAGACTTTGAATACAAGAAAAATGATTCTAGAACTACTAACCACTGTGCTCTACTGGGGCTGCTTTTCCAGGCAACCCCTGGCTTTTCCCAATTCAAGACAAGACCACTGTGGTAGTCAGCTTCCGATGTGGCTCCCAGTAACTCTCACCTCCTGGATTCATGCCTTTGTGTGTTCCTCTCCTTGGGGTGGACCTTGTAACTCACTTACAGCAAATAAAATTTGAGAAAAATGGTGGTGTGCCACTTCCATGATTAGATTATTTACAAAAATATATAGTTATCTACAAAAAATATATAGTTATCCACAAAAAAAGATTACACTTTTCATCTTGCTAGTAGACTCTTGCTGGCATGTTTTCGTGCCTTCCTGCGGCTATGTTGTAAGATGCTCTCTGGAGAGCAACAAGGAACCAGGTGAGGCCTCTAGCCAATAGCGTGAAAAGAACTGATTCCTGCCAACAAACACAAGAGTACTCACTTTAGAAGCAGATCCTCTCCAGTCAAGCCTTCTAATAAGACTGCAGCCCTAGAAAATCCTTGGATTGCATCCTGTGAGAGACCCTAGGGCAGAGGAGCCAGATAAGCCATGCCCAAGAAAATGTGAGATCATAAGTGTTATTGTTTTATACCAATACGTCTTGGAGTAATTTGTTACACCAAGCAGTAGATAACTAACACTACAACCCTCTGCATCTCCGTGGCACCTGATAGTAGAAACATTTCATAGTATATTTGTATCTCTCACCCTCCCCATCACTCACACTATAAACTTTGTGGGCACAGTCTATGATGTGTTTACCATTTAATCTATAGCTAATGCCTATTTCATAGTTAGAGTTCAACAAATACTTGTTAAAAATTATTGAGGGACAGGCACAGTGGCTCACGCCTGTAATCCTAGCACTTTGGGAGACCGAGGCGGGTGGATCACGAGGTCAGGAGTTAAGAGACCAGCCTGGCCAATATGGTCAAACCCCATCTCTAATAAAAATACAAAAATTAGGCAGGTGTGGTAGTGTGCGTCTGTAGTCCCAGCTACTCAGCAGGCTGAGACAGGAGAATTGCTTGAACCTGGGAGGCGGGGGTTGCAGTGAGCCAAGATCACACCACTCCACTCCAGCCTGGGTAACAGAGCGAGACTCCATCTCAAAAAAAAAATTATTGAGGAGTCTCTCATTAGAAATAAATTACAGTTGGGTTTATGCATTAACCAGTGAATTAGGTTAGTTCTGAGGCTCTGATAAAGTTTTTGAATTTGCAAAGCTCAGAAGCAGAACCTGAACTGAGAGCACTTTACTGTGGCTTTGCTCCCCTCAAAGCCCCATTTGGGTGGCCAACTAGTCTCTAGACAACATCTCTATCTCAGGTACATCAACATCATAATTTTTGAAAATAGTATTTGTAACACTAAACCACATGAGAGGACAAAGTGACCTGCCCGTCCACCTGTTCTAATTAATATACTTTTAAACCTTTCAAGGAAAACCATTTCTCCTCCTTTCTTTATACCCCACAAAGATTTAGCCATAAAATTTCAGCTCAGAATAATCACATCCTGAATCAATGGCTTGTTTTTTGAGTTAAAAAAAAAATCCCTCTAACATGTTCATTTTAATTTTAAAAGTGCTATTTTAAATGGTAGGGAGCCTTTTAATTCTCCACTCTGGGTTATAAAAAAATAATAGATAGGCAGAAATGTGTTATTAAAGCTATTTTTCTTGGCGTTCTGGTAATTTAATAAACTGCCGAAGCTAAGCCTTAAGACTTTATGATGCAGCAAGAAGAGGACTTTTCTGTTGATTAATAGTTTTTGATCGCCCCCCACCCAACCCCCCTGCTTCCTGGGGTGATTCCTGAAGGACAACAGGCAATTTCTGAAGAATGAAGAGGATTTGGAGAAACATTGTACAAAAATGTTTTGTCCAGGGAATGTTAACATCCAGGAACATACACACACTCCGCTCTTCTCTAAGGCTTGGCATGCTTGTGAACTGGTGGAGATGAGTCTCAGAAGATAACTCTTGGAGAGAATTCACTTCCACATTTGATAACTTCAGAGCATTCCACAAACATTCAAAAGTTCCCATGTCAAGGTTATTGGAGAATATCTTAGTTTGCTCGGGCTGCCGTAACAAAATAGTATAGACTGGGTGGCTTAAACGACAGGAATTTATTTCTCACAATTCTGAAGGCTGGGAAGACCAAGATCAAGGTGCCAGCAAGTAGGTTTTATTCTGAGGCCTCCTTTCTTGGCATGCAGGTAGCTTCCATCTCGCTCTGTGCTCACATGACCTCTTCTTTGGAGAGAGAGTAAGCTTTCTGTTGGCTCTTCCTGGGAGGACACCAAACCCATCTAATCTAATAGGACCTAATAGGACTTCATCCAATCCTAATTACCTCCATGGGTCCCATCTCTAGAAACCATCACACTGTGGGTGAGGACTTCAACATATGAATTTTCGGAGGATACAAATCTTCAGTCTATAACTGAGGGTTTTCTAGTTATTAGGCCAGTTACTTGGCTTCAAACCCATTCCCAATGCTCCTGAAACTCTGTAAGCCGTATTTCTGCTTTGCCTTCTGGTTGCCTGTCAGGCTCCGCCAATAAGGGGCACTGGAGGCTGGAGGAGGAAGAAGGGATGATTCGGTCCCATTTGGCTCCTGTGCTGGTCAGCATCAACCTAGCAACGGCAGTTTTTTTTTCTAATAGCAATAGTTGCATCCAGTTTACTATTTTCCCAACACTTGCAAACTTGCAAAACCAGCCTCAATGCACCTCCCCCTCAGAGAATGGGTCCCTACCCCATAAAGCCCTCCTGTGTGCCCAGAGACACTAACATCAGCTAAATAGCCCCTGCTTCCCAGATCCAGACATCAGCTCCTCGAGGCTCCTTCTCCAGCCTTTTACGTTTTAATCATCACACCCTCTTCCCTTTGGGCAACAGCTGCTTCCGGCAGTTGCTGCTTCTGTGATACCCTTGGAATTCTTTTTATGCCTTTTCAGTTTTTCGGTACAGACTTAATCATTACATATATTAAATTCTTTCTATTGAAATAATTGAAGTCACTTCTGTCTCATGCCTGGGCCCTGACTGATAGTGGGGACTTGGCCCCATTTATTGCACAAAAGGACGCAATGCTGGAAAATATAGATAGGCCACCTTTGCATTCTCTAGGACTGTTTATCTCCTTGTAAAGTGAAGCAAATGACAAATATGTTTCATTTATGAGCTTGACCCCACCAAGTCAATTATCTCTTTCTCTGTTTGGTAACGTCTGGACAATGTGTTTGTGGCAAGGAAAGCTTTCTTTGTTGAAAAGTCTTTCTTCTTTCTTACAAGATAGTTAACTCTGTGAGGTCAGAGCATACGATTGTTTACCTACGTAACTCAGCACCTAGCCCAGTGCCTGGTACAAGGGAGGCATTCGATAAATATCTACTAAATAATTGGATGAATAAATACAAAGATGGGTGAATGGAAGAATGGATGGATAAGTGGATGGATGAACATTACCTAATATGAAGAACATCTGGTAGTGAAAAGAGGAAGGTGTTCTTGAAGGAATAGTGTTACTTCATTTTAAAATGTCAATTAAGGGTCAGGCGCGGTGCCTCACGCCTATAATCCCAGTACTTTGGGAGGCCAAGGGGGGTGGGTCACGAAGTCAGGCAATCGAGACCATCCTGGCCAACATGGTGAAACCCCATCTCTACTAAAAATACAAAAAGTAGCTGGGTGTGGTGGTGCATGCCTGTAATCCCAGCTACTTGGGAGACTGAGGCAGGAGAATCACTTGAACCAGGGAGGCGGAAATTGCCATGAGCCGAGATTGCGCCACAGCACTCCAGCCTGGTGACAGAGCGAGACTCCATCTCAAAAATAAATAAAAAAAAAAGTCGATTGGGATTATGTGTGAAAGAAATCCAAAATTACAGTTGCTTTTAAAAAGCATTCACTTTCCAATCATGTAAACAAAACCCAGGGATAGGCACTCCCTTGTGGGAGGGTTGGTTTGACCATTCCACAATCTCAAAGGTACTAAGAGGCCCAGTTCCTTCTTGAGGTTGGTTGCTCTACCAACCTCATCATGAGGCCTCCACCTCTAGAAACCACAAAGAATACTTCTGCCTACATCCCATTTGGCCATAAGTAAGTCACATACTCTGGATGCCCATGTGTCGCTCTGAAAGTGGGCTTCCTTTACTAAGGAGAAAGAGGGAATGCATATTTGGTCCCAATCGACAATCCCTGTCATGTGGAGGAACGTATAACACAGAACTGAGGAAGTTCTCCCAAAAGAGGGAGGCTGGGAAAATGATTTGAAGTCCTGGAGGAGGAGTTTGAAGGCTGAGAGCCGATTTCCCTGTTTCAGGTGATCTCTCCCTTTCTTATGGAGAATCCACCGCTGCTTCCCTGACCTCCTCAGCCCCTGCCTCCTACTTTCTTATGACACCGACTCATACCGGAAAATGTCTCAGAACTCTTAGTTGTCTGAAAATGTAATAGCCACGAACCATATGGTATAAGTTCCAACAAAGTTCATTCACTGCTGGCTGTGTTACGAGAAACAGGGAAGGACCAGGAAAGGTGGGTAAGAATACTGGCTCACTGCGTGACCTGAAACAAGATACTTACTCACTGTGAACCTTAGTTTCTGCATCTGTAATAAATATATATATCTCACAGGGTTATTACGAACATTAGATAATAAAGGTGATGTATATAGCACTGCGCCTGTTCCATTGTAAGTGCTTGATAATTAGTAGCTGGTATTACTTTATGAAGTATTTCTAGAACTCCCACAAAATGCTACTCCTCAACTCGCTTAAACTACATAAAGACTACTGTTTGTGTTCACAAATAGGCTGGGCTCGGTGGCTCGGGCCCGTAATCCCAGCACTTTAGGAGGCCAAGGTGGGTGGATCACCTGAGGTCAGGAGTTTGAGACCAGTCTGACCAATATGGTGAAACCCTGTCTCTACTGAAAATACAAAAATTAACCAGGCATGGTGGTGTGTGCCTATAGTCCCAGCTACTTGGGAGGCTGAGGCAAGAAAATTGCTTGAACACGGGAGGTGGAGGTTGCAGTGAGCTGAGATCATGCCACTGCACTCCAGCCTGGCGGACAGAGCGAGACTCCTAAAATAAAGAGAGAGAGAGAGAGACAGAAATTCACAAGTAGAGTGTGTCCAGGAAGAAAACTGGAGGCTTACAACTCGAAAACATGTCACATGGGAATTCACTGCAAAGACCAGGAATGTTAAAAGAGCAGACATCACTTGGTCGGGCACAGTGGCTCACACCGATAATCCCAGCACTTTGGGAGGCTGAGGCAGGCAGATCACAAGGTCAAGAGATTGCGACGATCCTGGCCACCATGATGAAAACCCGTCTCTACTAAAAATACAAAAATTAGCCAGGCGTGGTGGCACATGCCTGTAGTCCCAGCTACTTGAAAGGCTGAGGCAGGAGAATCACTTGAACCTAAACCCAGGAGGCAAAGGTTGCAGTGAGCTGAGATCGCACCACTGCACTCCAGCCTGGCAACAGAGTGAGACCCTGTCTCAAAAAAAAAAAAAAGAAAAAAAGAAAAGAAATAAATAAAAAGAAAAAAAAGAGCAGACATCACTTATCTGACCCTCTGAACTGGATTGGGTGATCCTGGTATGTGCTCTCATAGCTGCCAGTGTGTGCCTTTGGTAACCTCATCACCTTTCACAGTAACTATGATTGAATATCTGTGCTTAAAAATTCACAGGGCCAGGCACTGTCCCTGTCTTGCCCACTGATGTATCCCCTAAGGATGCATTTTCAGTGACTGTGTGCTGAATGAATGGGGTGGGGGAAGGTGGGTTTGAAGGAACCCATAGAAGAGCCAGGAAGAGCTGGGAGTTTTCAGTCCCATTCAGACTTCATGATGCTGGATCAGGAAAAGCACTCAGGGTCCCTGTTCCCATTATTCTTCAACTATTTCTGGAATTCCCTGAGAGGTGAGCAGAGTCAGGGGTGCAATGTGTTGGAAAAGCATTGGCCATTGGCTCCAGGCCCCCCTTCACCTAAATTCTCTTCATAAGAAATTCTTGAGAAAAAAAGTTTCTAAGGACTTCTGAGAATCTGATTCTCAAACATTCTGGGATGAGAGCTGGGGCAGTGGGCTCTAGCTGTGTCAGAAGGCAGCTTGATACAATTCAACAAGAATTTTTGATACCTACTGTGTGCCAAGCATCATACTAGTGTTCTACATGCAACTTCTCTCTCTTTTAAATAAATCCTTATTTGTATTAAAGTAATGCATATACATGGTTTAAAAGCCAAATAGTGCTAAAAAGTCTCATAAACAAGGCAGTGATCCCTGCACCGTCTTCCCCCACAGATCAATGCCCCCAACTCTCTTGGCTCTTTATCTTGGTGTTTATCTCCAGATTTCTAGATAATTATATGAATTCCACTATCTCTGGTATCATCCATTTTAGATATTACCTCCTGCCTTCCTATTATGATAAATGAGGATTTTAGCTCTATTTACACCTTCTCTCCACCTTCATCCTCCCACCACGGTTACAATTTATCACCATTTTTTGTTAAATCTATATTTGAACTTTTTATTGTTGTGACCAGGTAAATATTGTTCACTGCTGAGTTAATAACAATTGTTCCTTTTTTAATTTGAATTTATAGTTAAAGCTTCCCACCCCCACCAACTGCTATAAAACAACTCTTAATACAATTTTCCACAGAATCAGCTCCATCAGAATAATCTATCATTTTTTTCTCCAGCCATTCCCCAACCCCCACTGACATGCCTCTCTTCTGGAGCTCACCAACTTCCTACTCCAATCTGGACTGGTGGCGGTGGCTCTCAGAGGCTCTGTTTCATGTCTCCTGATTGAAGACATTCCTTTTCCATCATCCCAGGAATCTCCTTAGCCTCCCTCCACATTGAATACCTGATTCCTGGATTCCATGTCTTTTTTCTTTGTTTACCCACTTGTCTTATTGGAGTACACCTTCCCTTAGCTTCCTGACAAATGTGCAGGGAAGTAAATTTTTTGAGACTTTGCATATCTGAAAGCATCTTATTCTACCTTCACAAGGCAGAGTTTGGATTTAGAATTCTTGGTTGAAAATTATTTCCACTTGAAGTTCTGTCCCCTTTGTTTCAGGATGTTCTAGGTACCAGTGTTACTGTTGAGAACTCTGCTGCCATTTTGGTTCTTGAGCATTTGTATGTGAGTTGGTTTTTTGGGAAATTTTAGAATCTTGTCTTTATCTTTGCTCTCCTGAAATTTCATAGGGATATTCTTCGATGTGCATCTTATTCTTTCACTTTGCTGAGCACTTGTTTGGGCCTTTCAATCTGGGGTATTTTCTTTTATTTTTTTCATTAGTATTTCCATCCCCTCCATTTTCACTCTGTTGCCTAGAATGTCCCTTAGCCAGATATTGGGTCTTCTGTACTGGTCCTCTCATTTGCTTATCTTTTATCTCCTATAACCCACCCTTATGTATTTTTTTATTCTTCTTTCATGAGATCTCTGTGATGTTAACTTCCAGCCCTTTCACTTAAAAAATTACATCAGCTATCGCTGTTTTAATTTCCAAAAACGCTTTCTTATTCTGATTTAAAACAATAAGCATATGGCATATCATCCTTATTTTTAAAATGTACTACCTTATCTCCCTTATAATGCTGCAGTCGGTCTCTCCTTAGTTTCTTCTTACCTTTGCTTTGATCTATTTCTTTCTTGTTGGAGATTGTTCTGAAAAGTTGATTGGAAGGTCTTTGTAAAAGGGCATTAATCATAGGGTAATTTTCCCTGGTACCACCAAATGTCTTGAGACAATTCAGCTTCTCTAGCGGAGCTTCCAAACCTCTGCTTCTTGGTTAAAGCCTAGCTGCTGGTATTGAGGAGTGTATGTGTATTTCACTTGATCCCCATTTTCTGTCTGGGCCATCTCCACAGTCCTTATGCATGGTCAGTACATTTCTCTGGAGAAAATGCCTCCTGTCTCCTACAGAACCGGCCATGGCTTTTGGCTTTGTGGGGCCAGGTTGCTTTCACCTCTTTCTAGCCCCACCTTCCATGGAGTCTAGCACCTGGCACCTCCAGTTCCTAGGACCATCGGGGCTCTGCAGGAGAAATGACTAGCTTCTTGTTGATATTTCCTTTGGCAGGCATTTCCATGTGATCTTCCCCTGTTCTGCTAAGGCATTTACCTTTCCTCCATCCCATTTCTGCCTTTGTATATGGGATGGGATTACCAATTTCTCCGAGTTTCATTGAGGATAGAGTTCGTACAGGTTTACTTGTTCTCCTTGTTATTTGGGGGTCAGTTTCAAGAGAAGAGGAAAAGAAACATCTTTACTCCACCATCTTAAAGCCACAAGTCTATATTAAGTAGACAAAGTTTATGTTAAGTCTACATTAAATTAATCTTCACAACTCTTAATATGGCCACTCATGAAAAAGAGGTTCAGAGAAGTTAAGTTCTCTGCCCCGAGTCATAGTTGGAAAGCAGCTAAGAAACCAGGTCTGGCCAAAGGCAAACCCATGATTTTTCTTTTACTGTCTCCTGTTTCCCAACATGCTGAGATCAAGGGAGGGTGGCAAACTATAGTCTAGCCTGGATCAATACCTAGAAGTACAATATAAGAAAGACCTTTGGGACAGACTGTTAACCAAGGCTATCAAGAAGAAACAAGAAATGCCCAAAGTAGGGTCGAGCACTGGGGAAGGGAGTTGAAGGACTTCCAGGGAATCCTAGACTTAGGCCATGAAGAAAGTAAGGAGGCATAAGTCTTGAGGGAACTTGGGAGAGAAATTGGTTTCCAGGGACCCAGAAAGAAAGAACAGTGAGGCCACTGGGGTTACACTGTGAGAGCAAAAGAAATGCTCCTGTGGGCACTGGACTTAGGTCCATCCTGAAACACTGGTGACCTCCAGACTCCCAGCCTCCCATTGCTGTCTTGGTTAGGACTCCTAATGTTCCCCAGACTGTCTCTCAATGGCCTCATTCACTGTGGAGTTCAACTTCCAGGTGAATAACCGGGTTGGTAATAGAGCAAGTGAGAACTGAGAATGCTGGTCCAACCTAGATGTGCATAGTTCAGTTTTTAGACCAAAGAATATCCTTACATTAATTCCTGTTTACACATGGCACATGGGTTTCATTTCACAGACCAACTCTGGTCAGTGACAGCTGCCTGGAGCACCACATGGAGAATGACTCTGTGGCTTTGTCCAAGCTTATGGGGATAGAATGACATAGCTGATTAGCGATGTCTGCCAAGGGGGTACAATAGAAGAGTTAAAGAATGTGCGCTGTTGGCCGGGCGCGGTGGCTCACGCCTATAATCCCAGCACTTTGGGAGGCCGAGGCGGGCAGAATATGAGATCAGGAGATTGAGACCATCCTGGCTAACACGGTGAAACCCCATCTCTACTAAAAATACAAAAAATTAGCCGGGCATGGTGATGGGCACCTGCAGTCCCAGCTACTTGGGAGGCTGAAGCAGAAGAATGGCGTGAACCCAGGAGGCACAGCTTGTAGTGAGCTGCGATCGCACCACTGCATTCCAGCCTGGGCAACAGAGAGAGACTCTGTCTCAAAAAAAAAAAAAAAAAAAAAAAGAGTGTGTACTGTCACAGATCCAGGGTGTCTCCTCTTCCCAGAGTCATGTCCTCCATCAATGTGATTAAGTTGCTCTCAACGTCCTTATTCAAATCATTGGTAAGAGTTTGACAAGATAGGACTAGGGATGCTGCCATTAGGTGCAGTTTTGACACTGACCTCTATCTTGGTACTGATGTGCAATCATTGGATATAGTTTGCACATTTAGCATTCGTTTTGAAATTGTTTTCCAGGCTACATTTTCCAATTGTTTGTCCAAAAGAGACCTTTTATGGAAAACTTCCACTTGGGATAGGAGAGAGTGCATTCCCTTTATGATGTCCCTTCCTGAGATGCATACACTGGGATGTTGAGAAGTGAGTGGATCACAGGGGAAAAGAGATAAGCCCTCTCACTTATGATCCCTTAGGTCCCATATTTAGATAGCAGCACTCTGAGGACTCCAGCTTGTCGTCTCCTTTCATGTCCTGAGTAAACACTGAGTCTCGTGGGGAAAATGAGCAGTAAAGATTACGCAGAACACAACAAAAATAAACAGGCGCACTCCATTTCAAGCAGCTCATACTTTTATCATAAAATACAAACTTTCTAAAATTAAGTGTCTTACTTCTATTTTACCAACAACAAAAACAAAAATCACTCATGTTAGCTAAATACAGATGCATAAGTGGTTGAGCAAGCAAGTATGAATATGAGGAGCGTGTGTGTGTGTGTATGTGTGTGTGTGTGTGTGTGTGTGTGTGTGTGTAGCTTGTGCCATGTGTGAGGGGGGCTGTTTGTGTGTCAGTGTTGGCCAATAGATGAATCTGGTCTTGCTGTTTTCTGTCTGTGACCTGGTCAGAACCTTGCCTTTCCAAACTTCTTACCAAGCTTTTGCAGAATTCAAAAATTCAAAAAGCCCTTAGCCATGATCTGAGGGCTAAGGGAGGAAAAGGGGGAAGAGAAGGAGATCTAAAAGTTTATGCCATTCCCACTGGAGGAAAAATAGGGGCTGTGCATCAAGGGCCCTCCGGATGTTGAGCCGAACCTGGAAGAGAGGGAGGGTAAACGCCATGATGAGATTCCTAATGTTATCGGAAAGGATTGGAAAAAAATAATATATTAATTTTTGAAACAGTGAAGACCATGACAGGCTTAGAAGGTAAAGGCTTTGCCATAAGAAAAAAGCTTTGGCCTTGGGAAAGTAAAATATTAAAATAATACAATTAGAGGACAATCAAGCACTTCTCCTTATGTTTACTTGGATCAGGAAGCCCCTGGGAGCCTGCAAATATTGTTTCAATGAAGCCTCCACTCTCTCCCTGCCCAAGACCCATAGAATAGGGACCCTCTCTGGACCTGAGCATCTTACCTGTATTCCTGTGACCACTCTACCTGCCTTAGAGGACCAGATGTGTCCCTCAGGAAAATCTACAACATCAGAGAACTTAGAGGCAAGTCCAGCATAAGATCTTCGAGGCTGGACAATCCTAGAGTCCCTCCTCCCCTTACCAGCACCAAACTAAATCAGGCCCTTCACTCCAACCCTGACTGAGAAGTAAGCGTTGAAACATCACTGAACACCTAGGTCTTTGCTAGACCCTCAGGGAAGGAAGAGTTAAGAAGTGCGCCTCACCCTCTAAGAGCAGAAATGCACACGCCTCTCCTTTTCTCCCTGGCACACTCCTATCCATACTTCAAAATAGAGTTCAAAAGCCATCTCCTCTGTGAAGACTTCCCTGACCTCTCCAGATGGAATCATTTACTCACACTTCTGGAATCCTACTGTAATTTCTTCACCCATCTGCTCAGATATTTTGAATGAATGGGAACAGAACTCAATACAAATTACAGTAGAGCAAATGGCTAGATTTAATCTAATCCTGGGATTCTCAATCACTTTTCAGCTGGCCAGATGCATGTTATACAAGAGACTCACGTCCGTGGTACCCTCCTATGAATTGATTAAACAATTCCTCAATTGGAGGAGAGAAGAAGCAATGGAAATAGACCACGGCATTCATTTGTAGTGCCTCAGCAGCTAACTGTGTCTGTTGCTCACTGAGGGTCCATAGGCAAGTTAGGCTGGGTCGTGTCACTCCCTTCTCACTAAAATAAGTCCCAAGAGAGCACAGACTACCTATTTCATATCCAGTGCCCAGGACCTGACACAATGTGAGTGCCTCATAAGCAATCCATGCCAGCGGTAACCCAACCTCTATTTCTCTCTTTCAGAAATCATATTGGAAGATCATTCAGAAATCGTAATGATATTATTATAGGGATACCCTACCTTCTACTTTCAAAATAAAGGCTGTAACCCATACTTCAGTATTTAACAATTATCAGTAATCAACAATGATCATGACACAGCTCATGATCTGTCTGCCACACAGCTCTGATTGCCACACATGCAGCTAGATCCTCCAGGTTGAGAACTTCTGATCAGATCAACCGCCACCAGCATGATCAAGACAGTATATACACTAGAGGGCCAGGAAGAGGAGCAATCTGTGTGGACAAGAGTTAACAAGGAATGCTTTCTGGAGGAGGAGGAGCTTGAGTTGCCTGTTGAGTATGACGAACATATGTCTTGGTTTGCCTGGGCCAGCCTCTATGTTGATATTTCTGGTATAATTATTTTATAGTTTTTTATTTGAAACAAAGTCTTACTCTGTCGCTCAGGCTGGAGTGCAGTGGCACAATCTCGTCTCACTGCAATCTCTGCCTCCCAGGTCCAAGCGATTCTTGTGCCTCAGTCTCCCAAGTAGTTGGGACTACACGTGTGCATCATCACACCCGGCTAATTTTTTGTATTTTTAGTAGAGATGGGGTTTCACCATGTTGGCCAAGATGGTCTCAAACTCCTGACTTCAGGTGATCCACCTGCTTTGGCCTCCCAAAGTGCTGGAATTACAGGTGTGAGCCACTGTGTCTCGCCTGGTATAATTATTATCGGTACTCCTTTTAACTCTCAAATTTATTATTGCTTGGAAGATAAATTGTATGGTTATCCCACCCTGATGAATGTATACAAATTGACTTGGCAGAGGGGAGGGTTCTGCTTCTCCTTCCCTGAGGACATGGAAGCCCCTCTCTCCTTCCTCTCCCCTTTACACAGTTTTGTCTCTTGATTCCACCTTTTCTGCTAACCCACGTTGTCTTCCACACTAAACTCTCTGCTTGGGCCCATGCGTCTTTCCCAGCCAGGTGCAGCCTCACCTTGATCTTGTTCCATCCAGCACCTCGCATCACCACCCCAAAACCAGCTCTTTGCTCAGGAAACACTTTCTTCACTTGGCTTCCTGCACTCCACTTTCCCATTTTTTCCCCACCTCACTAGATAGTCCTACTTATTGATAGAGTCTTTGCTGGTTCCTCCACATCTCTGCAGCCTCTACATGCTGGAAGTCTCAAGGCTCAGCCCTTAGACCTCTTCTCTTCTCTATACTTGTGTATTCTGGGCCATCTCATTCCATCCCATCCCATTCCTTGAAATATCATGTATATGCAAATGGCTCCCAAATGTATTACCAGCCCCAATCTCTCCCCTGAGTTCCAGACTCCTATATGCATCTGCCTATCCAAAACTCCACCCATCTGTCTAATGACACTCACAATTTTCACATGTCCAAGACTGACTCTTAGTAAACAGATCCTTGTTCTGGTCATCATGACCTTGGTTGTTTTTTGTTTTTTGTTGTTGTTTATTTTGCTTTGTTTTGTTTTGTTTTTGAGATGAAGTCTTGTTCTGTCGCCCAGACTGAAGTACAATGGCATGATCTCGGCTCACTGCAACCTCCGTTTCCCAGGCTCAAGTGATTCTCCTGCCTCAGCCACCTGAATATCTGGGATTACAGGCACCCACCACCATGCCCAGCTAATTTTTGTATTTTTAGTAGAGACGGGGTTTTACCGTCTTGGCCAGACTGGTCTCGAACTCCTGACCTCAAGTGATCCACCCACCTTGGCCTCCCAAAGTGCTGGGATTACAGGCATGAGCCACTGCGCCCGGCCCAATGACCTTAGCATTTTGGCATTGCTGCTGCTCCAGTTGCACAAGGCAAAAACCAAGGAATTTGCTTGACTTTTCCCTTCCCTCATTACACATTTAACCATCATCAAGTCCCACCAATTCTACCAAGAAAAGAACACATCACAGATTTTTTCACTTGCCGCCTTTCCCAGGGCCACTGCCTTCATCCATGCCACCAATGCCTCGTGCTCAATATAAAGCACCTAGCCTACTCCCCTGCCTCAGCTCTTACCCTCATAGTCCATTCTTCGGACATTGGCCAATGTGGTCTGTTTTATATAGAAAATTAGAACATGTCCTTATCAATTTAAAAGCCTACATGGTTTTCCACTGCTGCTGAAACAAGACTTCTAGCCATGCCTACCAGGCCTTGTCTAGTCTGGGCCTGGCTACCTCTGATTTTAATTCCACGCACTCCGTCCCTCACTGTTTGTGCTGCAGCCACAGATTCCCACCTCAGAGCCTTTGTACTTTCTATTCTTTCTGCCCAGAGGCTCATCCCTGACATATATGCATGGTTCTTTCTCTCATTTCATTTAGATCTTGGCTCAAGAGGCTACCCTTGATTCTTCTCCCCACCCTAACCCATATCCCAAGGACCTGACTTTGCCTACTTACTTCTTTATCTCCTTATTGTCCTTTTCTCCTCCTAGAATGAAAGTTCCTTAGGAGAAGGAAAACTTTTGTCTCGTTCACTCTATTATCCCTGGTGCCTACAACAGTGCCAGGCGCATACAAGGTGCTGGATCAATGTTTTTTGAATGAACAGATCATCCCCTCTGGGTACTCAGGCTTGCACCCTTGACCTCGTGATCCTGGTTTCCTCAGCCTCTCAGAACGCCAATCCACCCCGCTCCTTCTCCTCACCCTCCTCTTTGCCTCCACTGTCTCTGGCTCCCCCCAGGCCGTCTCCCACGTCTCAGGCTACTCCTTCCTCGGGTTACCTTCCCACTCCTCCAACCTCTGCAGACCTGTGGAGACCAGGTCTCAACCTTCTGGTCTCACAGCTCCCAATCGGTGGTTCCCGAAAGCTGACTGAGGAGACATTAAGACCACTCTTCCTCCCAGACACAGCCAGGGCTATCTTCTTCAGCAAGTCTATCTTCCCAGAAACCAGAGTCACAGCACAGAATGTGGGAAGTTGTCCAGCCTGCAGGCAGTTTATCTGGGTCTCTATTCTCACCTCCAGGGGATGATAATCTCTCCCATAGGCCCCTAGAGCCACCTCCAGACCACACCCTATCCTGCTTCCTGTTTCTCTTACTTCCAGCCCATCAATTCACTCTGATGTGCATAAATCTTCCCCGGATCCCCAGGCCTAGCAGTCCAAAGCCTTTCATAATCCAGTCCCAACCTCCCTTTTCCAATCTGTTTTCCACCTTTTTCAGAGACAAATCTAATGCTTCAGCCAGATGCCTTTATTCCCCAGGTCTCCAGCTTGCCGCATGCCTTCCCATCTGAGGGCCTTGCTCCTCCTGCCTGGAATGCCCTCCTCCCAGCGCTGCTCACAGGAACCTCCCCCGCTGCAGGGATCCTGCCTCTGTCCTCGGGCCACTTTGATGGCTTTCACTTTGCCAGGGCACTAACATTGTTGTACCCACATTTCATCTGCTCTCAGTTCTCTGAAGGAAAGAAGCATATGCTATTCATCTATGGGTCCCCTGCAGGCTAAATTCAAATTAACTACATGTGTTAACACAGCGTTTCCCAGGGTGTGTTAGGTGGAACACACCATGATATACTCTGCAAGAGAAAGGAAAAGAGGGAGGGAGAGAGGAAAAGAGGGAGGGAGGGAGGAAAGAAGGAAGGAAGGAAGGAAGGAAGGAAGGAAGGAAGGAAGGGAGGGAAAGGAAGGAAGGAAATATTTTTTTAAAAGGGTGTGGATGCTGGGTGCAGTGGCTCATGGCTATAATCCCAGCACTTTGGGAGGCCAAGGCAGGCAGATCATCTGAGGTCAGGAGTTTGAGACCAGCCTGGCCACCATGGTGAAACCCCGTCTCCACTAAAAATACAAAAATTAGCTGGATGTGGTGGTGGACGCCTGTAATCCCAGCTACTTGGGAGGCTGAGGCAAGATAATCGCTTGAACCTGGGAGGTGTAGGTTGCAGTGAGCTGAGATCGCACCATTGCGCTCCAGCCTGGGCAACAAGAGTGAAACTCCATCTCAAAAAATAATAATAAAAAAATAAAAAAGAGCCTGGATTTCACATTTAAATAATACTATTGACCACCTTCTTGAACATTCTCCATGCACCCTAGGAAATTAAATGATCTGAGAATTCCAACAGTTAAGAAATCTGTTTATCTCTGTTTCCCACAGCTTTTCCCAAACAGATCTGACTACTGAAACCACTTTCTGCATTTATGCCTTTTAACAAGCTATTTGGAGAAAATACTGATTGAAAGGATGAGAGTCTGGGGACATGGGTTGGCACAGCAGGGAAGGTTCTGTGATGGGGAGGTGGAAGGATGGGAATCACTGTCAGGCTGGGAAGTTTGGCCTTCATCCTATAAACTGAGTTTCTCAAACCCGGGCATCCATTCCCCAGGGTGTGCCAGGGAGACTGGGATTCCCAGGAATGACACGGCACCACCTGACACTTGGAGCATCCATATTAGTGGAAGGTTTGGTGAGTGGGAATGAATGGCTATGTATTATTATATTAAAACAAACACAAATTTATGACTCAACAGCATGCACAATTTGAGTAGAATTTTCAGCCAGAATGTTGAGTTTGTGCTGGCTGTTTGCTGTTAAGCCCTCAGACCATCCCAGGAAATAGGAGCTCCTTGCCTCTGCAGTTTGGGGAACGTGGTGGAAAAGTGTGGGCAGCCCTGATAAGCAGTCGAAGGCTCTTCAGCAGGGCCCATCACAAAGTCAATGGGATGTTCGGGAGATTAGTCTGGCAAGGAGCTCAGGGTGCCAACAGTGGGAGGTGAGAGCTCTAAGGAGATTAGCTGGCCATGTCCTGTTGTAACCAAGCACATGGGTAAAGGCAAATGTATCACTGCACCAACTGCCCCTGCCTGTGGAGAGGGGTATCCATATGTTATGAACCACGTAGTTGCATTTCTGCAACCAGACCTGAAATGCACCTACAAAAGGGGCCCACCAGGGCCCAGACCCTCTTCATCGCTGCACCAAGTCCCTCCAGGACCCACACAACCACTGGCCACAGGTACAGGGCCCATCTCACCCCACAGCCATGGAACACATGTACCAAGAAAGCACTGGCAAGCCCATTCAACTTGCCCCCACTCCCACCAGCTTTCTGGACACCCTTAGGCCTCCAGTATGGGCTGACTCACCCATATGCTTGGGGAAAGAGGTACTGTGGTCCATCTCCTGCCATTGGGGGAGGGTCTCGGGGGTTGGCAGACATCTTTGGAGGTGTCCTCTGAGGGTAGGGATAATTGGGCTGGACAAAAGGGATGTAGCTCAGTAGTGGGGTGTAGGAAGAGCGGAAGATCTGCTGTCCCATCTGCTGTGGGTTGTATGGCGTCACCTGCAGGCCACAGAGAAGAGAGGGGTGAGGTCACCATTCCCCAGCCCAACTCTAAGCCCAGCCACCCGCCCCCAGCCTCAGCTCCTGTGCCCCTCAGTCACTGTTGGGTACATAGAAGGCAACATATTGGAATGGAGAAAGCCTAGGGCTCAACTTCTGTAGTGAGCCTGGCAAGTTACCGAATTTATCTGGGCCTCAGTTTCCCCATCTGCAAAATGAGAAAACACTACATTGTTAGTGGGGATGGAGTCAGGTGATACAAATAAAGAGACAGGCATATAGCACATAGCAAATCAATATTATTTCCATTCTCTCCCCTGTTTCCCTAGCTTTTCCCTCTGTCAATAATCATCTCAAAAGCCCCTTGTTTATTTTTAAGGCTTTCATTATCCCCAGAAAGCTGTTGTGATTTACACAGCTCTGACTTCTCTCTCTCCTGAGATCCTTTCAACAGATTCCAAGTCCGAGACAGCCCTGCCCAGTGGAAAGTCCTGCGATGGCAGCAATGTCCTACATCTGTGCCATGTGACGTGGAAGCCACCAGCCACACACGACAATTGAGCATTTGAAATGTGGCTCATGGGCATGAGGAGCTGAGTTTTGAATTATACTTAATTTCAGCCAATTTAAATTTAAATAGCCACACATAGCTGGTGGCTGCCATCGTGGACAGTGTGAGTCTCGGAGGAAGGGCAAAAAAGGGCAATGGTGTTGCAGACTCTAGGGAAGTACAGGAATTCAGTGGGGCTTCCGAGATTGCCCGTGATGAACTCCAACCAAGAGCTGCGGCTCCCACCATCGTGCCGCAGCAAGGCAGAGACCTCATCCATCTCGTTGACCCCTTTCTCCCCAGCCCTACGACAGCGTGTGGGACACAGTCGCTGCTTAACAAACATACGTTAAATGAATGAATGCAAGAAAGGGAGAAAGAGGAAAGTGAAGAGGGGCAGAAGGAAGGAGGGAAGACAGAAAAGACCACTAAGGCATCTTCTTGAATACCTAAATGATGCGGGCCTCGTTACCTTATGAGCACTACATTCCATTACTGACAGCTCCAAATATCAGAAAACCTTTTCTCATATGGAGCTAATGTCTATCCTCTTCTGTGCTGAAGGGAGTATCAGTCAGAATTTGAAAAAACTTCTGGATTTCCATTTTAATAGCAAGTCTGGGGTCCAAGTGCTCAGGAATCGGGCACTCTTGACAGCCCTCTCTCACCCCATATGCCCTTATCTTAAAAAAAATCCACAAAGGGGGCCTGGTGCGATGGCTCATGCCTGTAATCCCAGCACTTTGGGAGGCCGAGGCGGGCGGATCACAAGGTCAGGAGTTCGAGACCAGCCTGGCCAATATGGCGAAACCCCATCTCCACTAAAAATACAACAATTAGTCAGGCGTGGTAGTGCATGCCTGTAGCCCCAGCTACTCGGGAGGCTGAGGCAGGAGAATCACTTGAACATAGGAGGCAGAGGTTGCAGTGAGTTAAGATCATGCCACTGCACTCCAGCTTGGGCAACAGAGCAAGACTCTGTCTAAAAAAATAAAAAATAATAAAAAATAAAAAAAAATAAAATCCACAAAGGCTAGCACTCATTGAGTGCTTAAAATGTGCCCAGCTCTTCACATGGATGCTGTCATTAAAACTCCAGAAAGCCCTGTGAGGTAGGACTATTATTATTTCCAGTTTGGAAACAGGAAATCTGAGTTTCAGAGAAGTGAAGCAACTTTCTCAGTGTTTCCAGCATCTGAGTTGTGGTCAGAGCCCTGGAAGGGTAAGCCCACAGCTCATACTTTGTTTCACACCAGCCTCTCTGTGCTGTGTCCTCTCTGGAAACCTGAGTCCTCCCTTTTGGTCCTCCCCAGTGTTCTCCAGTGGAGATGTGAGGCCTGGTGATGCTGGGCGCAGGCACCAAATCCCAAGGTGATGAGCTAAAGGTCAGAACACACCAAGAGCACCTCCCAGGACAGATGGGAGTCGTGACCTGTGGGTCAGCATGGCAGAAAGTACCCCTGTCCTCATGGGGGAAGAACTGCCTGGCCCTGGAAGGAGGTCAGAATGGAGGAGGCAGGTCCTAGGGCTCACACAATGTCATCAAAAATGTGCCCCTGATTCCATGTATCTGATGACACTATAAAGTAGAGCTTTGTAGCCTGCTCTGGAGCTGTCTTCAAATATAATCCTCACTGACAAAAGCAATGGAACAGTGTGCCCAGAATGCTGCATTTATATAAAAATGTTTATATAAATAGATATCGCCGGAAAAATATGTTAAAAAATACATTAAACAGTGATTATCTCCAAGTTTTAAAATTTTTTACCATGTTTTTATATTACTTTTTTCAAATACATACACATGCATGTGTGTGTACACATACACGTAATTGTCTAAAAATATTCTCTCTGGAGCCAGGTCGACGATATTCCTGTTCGGGTGTGGAGGCAATGGGGCTGAGGTTTCCTGACCTAGATCATCTCTCATCCCAGCTTCGTTTCAGGATGCAAGGGTTCCTGCTGCTAAGAAATCAGTGCTGGCCCAGGTAACAAAGCTGCCTACACCTACGGGCTCTTCCCTACCCTCCCGAACGTTCTAACACATTTCAGGTCAGAGGTGCAGTTTGCACAGAGGGTGGGGCTCCCTGGGGAGACAGGAGAGGCAGAGGCTGTATGAGTTGGAGTGTGGGGGTGTCCACCTTTGTGTGGAGGAGCAAGGCCAGCATGGGGCTATGGCAGGCTGGGTGTTGGTGCCCTCTGCTCCTCCATTCTAAGCTCCTTTCCTCATACCCCCATCCCTGCCCCAAGACTCAATACCCCTCAATGTGCTTCTGTATCTATTTGTGTGCCTGTGCCTGCACACAGACTCTGGCAGCTTGGTGGCATGCGTACAACTGTACCTGTGTTTCTATCTGCGTGTGTGTGTGTGTGTGTGTGTGTGTGTGTGTGTGTGTTTGCATTTCTCTTGCTGCTGCTTTATTTTCTGGTGGTATTTTTGTGCATCTACATACAAGACGTAGTAAAGCATGGTCATTGGCACGCCAGCCCGCCAGAGGTCAAACCTCAATTATTGTCCCACAGATATTTATCCCAACCTACCCATGAAAGTAGTGTTGCCAGATTTAGCAAATAAAAATTCAAATTTCAGATAAATACATATTTTTAGCATAAGTATATCCTGTGAAATATTTGGGACATACTGACACTACACATTTTTTCCTTGTTTATCTGAAATTCAAATTTAACTGAGTGTCCTGGATTTTAACTGGCAACCCTACATGGGAAGAATATGACTCCTCAGTCCCACTGATGCTGAGCAAAGCCATGTCGTTTGCGTTGGCCAGTGGAAGGTGGGTGGAAGTTCCCACAGACAGGTCTGAGCTGAGGATTTCAGAGGGATCACATGTTTCTTCTTGCCCTGTTGGGCTCTTGCCATCTACCGTGGAAAGAGCAACAGGTACTGAATCTTCAGCACAGGCCCAGGAGAGGCATGTGGAACCCACGTAAACCTGATCCACAGCCCAGCTCAGCCAGTCCGTAGACCCTAGCAAGAAATTAATATTCATTGTTGAAAGTCCCCGAGATGTGGGGGCGATGTATTGCCACAACAACACCTAATTTGTATGTTCACTTTATGACTTTGGGCAAGTTACTTAATCTCTCTGCACTTGGGTTTCCTCATCTATAACCTACCTCACAGGGTAATTTTGAAGGCTAAATTAGTTAGTGCAGACACAGTGCTTACGGACAGGCCCAGCATGCAGGAGGGGCTCCCTTAAGTGCCCGGTGTTGTCACACAGGGACATCAGTTTGTGATTTCCACATGCATGCCAGTATGTGAGTCTGTACTCTGGAGCCAATGGTAGGCCAGGTGGCTGGTCACCAGCTGGACCAAGAGGAGGGAGCAGATGCACCCTCTGACCCAAAGGCCTTCATGAAACCGGGACAGAGGAGGAGAGAACGTCTACTCACTTGTTGGGAGTAACATCCCAGCTGGGGGTGAAAAGCCTGCTGATAGGGCATCCTCGCTGCCTGCTGTGGATACAGGCCCTGGGGAGAAAGAGAGGCTCAGTATGGCCAGGCAGGGGGCTCCCTGCCAGAAGGCAGCAGCTTCTCAGCTCAGTCCCCAGACAGGGTCGAGTTTGTTCCATCACATCGCTGGCCACACCCATGGGCTGTCTGAGGCCAGCTGGAATCAGACCAGGCGAAGCAGGACTCACACCACACAGGAAGCCCCTCTTAGGCAGCCTTCACAGCCTTTCCAGTGAGGGTGGGAGATAGGAGCTTCAGGAGCCTTACTGCCTCCTGGGTCCCAGATCTGTCTCTTAGTGGCTGTGTGACCTTGGACAAATCACTTCACATCTCTGAGTCTCTTTTTCCTTCTCTAAAAAATTACATATGCTCAGGCCCGCAAAGCCTGTGAAGGTAGCCACATTATCTTTGTTGCTGTCTACACAACTTTTCTAAATGCCTTCCCCTAATCCCATACCTGCCCCCTGAAGACACAAGGTGTCCATGCACATCTCTATGTGTGAGTGTTGGTTTGCATCCATGTTTAAGTACACGTGCATGTGTGTTTGCACTTGTGTCTATGCAGCTGTATATTTCTGTGTACAAATATACAACTGTGAACCCAGGCGTATTAGTGTTGCTGTGTATCTATGTGCCCATGCATATACCTGTGTCTGTAGCGTACGGAGAGGGGCAGTGTGAGGTTGAATGTGTTAATACATCTAAAGAGCTTACAATAGTGCCCAGCACATAGTAAGGACTCAATGTTTGGTGTGTTTGTCATCCCTCACTGCCTCCTCTCTTAAACAGCTTTCTGGCAGTTCAGCCAGATGGGAAATTGACATTTTACTCACAATTCTGTCTTGGGGTGCTCATGTGTTCACACACAGACATAAGACACACACACACACACTCCGCAGAAATGCTGCTGTGGCAGTGGTCATTTCTAGATTTCTAGTCCCAGACTCTGCCTCCACCTGCAAATCCAGAGTTTTCCCTTAAGATAAGGCTCAAAACCCAAAGCACCTCTCAGCCCAGAACATCTCAGAAGATCTGCTGCCCGAGGGGCTGCCTTCATTCTGGGCTCAGCTTGTGCCAATGACCAAAGTACTGATGATAGCTGACCCTACACCCTTGAGGATTTCCTCATGGCCTGTGGACTTTCTGATATGGAGTCTGCGACTAGGTCTCCCTGCTCTCCTCCTGCTCCATCTTCCAGGTCCCCAAGAGTGCACATCCTCTCAGAGCCCTCCTTGCTCTCTGCTCCCATGCAGGGGACACTCCTGACATTCCTGTGCTCAGGCTTCTCCCACTTCTGCCCACACCTCCACCTGAAACCACTCACCTGCTGCCCTTTACTCCAAGCCCTACAGCCCGGGGCAGCCTCTCTCTCGCATTATGACCACTGCCCAGTCCCTGCAACCCCAGCCTCTGCCTGAACCTGGACAGAGCAGTCAGACTGATGGGGTTGCCTTACCTGTTCCCAGCCGTCCATCAGCTCCAAGGCCACTAGGCAGGTTGCTAAGTGTCCCTCCTCTGTTTCACCTCCTCCTCCGAACCCCGTTAGCACTCGTCTCTGCTTTCTACAGGCAGTTGTGCACCTGCCTGTTTCTATGTGTGTACATCAGACATGCATATATATCGTTTGTGTGCATGTGTGTGTGTGTACAGCGTCATACACAAAGATCTCTGCTGGGAGCATTCCATGTCATCATTTTTGAGGCTCATCGTGCCCTCTCAGAGGGTGGCTAGAGCTATGCCACCAGACTGCAGAGCCTAAGTTGTGCAGCTGAGCTTCCTTATAGGACTCTTTCATCTTCCCTCTGCCTCTTTTTCATCATCTTCTCCCTCAGGTATAGCACTGAGCAATCTCCAGAATGCTCAGCATGGGCCACGCCATCCACCCCTCACAGGAGCCCATCCAGTAGGGACAGCAGAGCGCTTAAGCTGGTGGCCCTGGTCCTCCTGGCAGCACCAGGGAGGAAGGTGCCCCTTGCTTTCTACAGCCAACTTTCCCAGCCTCCACCATCCCACACCTGCTTGTGCCAGGCTGCCCTAGGTTCTGTGGATGGCAAACAGCTGCCCACTGCTGCTCAGTCCCGGGGCGGATTCTCGGGAGATGGTGCCACACTCATGAGTTAGAAAACACTGCATGACTTCAGCAACATTTCTAGTTGTTAGAATTGCAAGTTTGTAAAATCACAGGGAAGGGTAAATAAACATTCACTCTTCTTTTCTTAAGCTGTGGCTTCTTCCCATGCACCCTCCCACCTTAATTGGGAGCAGAGTTCCTTTATGCCAAGTAGCCCAGGAGCCTCTAAAGCTCCTCGGTGTTGGGGACTTTGTCTTCCACATCTCTGAGTCCTCCCACCACAGAGCTCTGAGTAAATTGGATTTGGGACCTCATCTTTATTCCCAGTACTAAGGAGGGAAGAGACTAGGCTAGACCATTCCCCATTTCTCCTCTCTGTCCCCGCAAGGTCTGTGAAGCTCTCTGACCCCATTTCCTTGGAAGATTGAGGCTGAATAATAATAAAAACCAACATCTGTGTCACAGCTTAAATTTTACAGAGCCTTTACTCTTCCATGGACTCAATTAATCCTTACAACCATATCAGTAGCTGCTGCTGCTGCTGTAATTATTATGAACCCATTTCACAAGTGAGGAAACCGTGGCTCTGAGCAGCTAACCAGCCTAAGGCCTAACTTGGAAGCAGCAGAACCTTTAAAGCCAAGTCTACTGATTTCAAAACCTGCCTGCTATTATCTCAGGCCCATTGATCAGCTATCTTGAAGCTGGACAGCATTGTGAGATCACAGAAGCTGGGAGAAGGTAAATTATGCTGTCCTTCCTTACCACCTGGGAGGACCAATGCCTTCCACAGCCAACTTCAGCTGGGCCCATTCAGTGCTTAAACTGTCTCATAGAACCCAGCAGGCCTTACCAGCCAGCGTCCTTCTGCTGCTTCTGCTCAGAAGCCCAGAAACCTCATAGTCAGCCCTATGATGCTAAAGACAGAGGACCTTCATGCTCAGAAAATGATATGTCCAAATCTCACCCACTCCAAAAAGTCAGAAGAAATTAACATAGCAAACAGATACTATCCCCACTTAATAAAGCAAACCATTGCAAATTAGTTTTACATGGTGAGCTCTGTGAGGGCATTTTAGAGTGAATCGGCTTATACTAAGTGAATTATGCAGTTGTTTCCCCTTTAGAGATGGAGATGCATAGAGCTGGTCTCTGGTTTATTCCTGAACTTGTATTATACTCCAAGCTTCTTTCTTAGTCATTTTTTTTTTAGAGACAGGGTTTTGCTATATTGTCCAGGCTAGCCTTGAACTCCTGAGCTCAGGCAATTCTTCTGTCTCAGCCTCCGGTGTAGGCTGGGGCTCCAGGCACACACCGCCACACCTGACTTTAGTCATCTTTGAATCCCTCCACCTAGAACAATGCTCAGCCTATAGTAGGTGTAGGGAGAAAAGGTTTTTAAAATTACTTAAATTAATGAGTAAATAAATACACAGAAATGAGTAAATCATGAGTAGGTGAGTAAATGAATAATGAATAAGCACACAAAAATGAAAGGGTAGAAGCATATTGGTAAAGGAGTCAGTGAATCAATGAACAGGACATTTCAAGACCTGTGTAAGGACAATAGACTACTAATATGAAACTGGTCCACGACAATAGACTACTAATGTGAAACTGGTCCACTTCAGCTTCCTTCTTAGGTCACCTTTCATCACAACCTCTCACCTCCACAGTGGGGTGTGAGTTTCCCTCCCTGGGGAGGGGACGGGTACTTGTTCTCTTTAGCAAACACATACACAAACAAAAGGCTTGAAAACAAAACAGAGAGAGACTTTGCTAAGTTCCTTTAAGATTCAGAAGCTAAGCCTGGTGGACCAGATTGAAGAGTCTTTATATAGAGAAGAGCCAATCCCCTTTCCCCATAGGACATAAGCTTGTGCTGTGTTGAAAGGGAAAGAATGGCATAGGGTTCCTGGGGATGGAGAGGGGAGAAGGGACATAGCAACAGGACAAACCAAGTTGGAAATATTCCCTTCTCTGCTTTCTTACTTCAGGCTGTGCTGGGCCAGGCTGCGGCAGCAAATTGCCAAGGTCCTGGATGCACAAATTTGAGTTCCTGCCCTTCCGCATACAATGACATACAATTCTGGAGAGAAGCCAGTGAGGGGAACAGAAGACAGAAATCTTAGGCATGGAGAATCTTTCCTGAAAAAATTGAGTTCTACCTAAAGGGACTATTTAAGTTATTGGATTGGGCTAAGGCTTAAACCAGAGTGGACATTTATTTAATTTTTCCCTCCTTCTACCCAGTGGGTGGCAGCTCTTCAGGGATATTAAGTTAAATCGACAAAATAAAGAAACTACATTTTCCCTGCATAAATACGTTCTGTGAGTAGAATTTCCAGCCCTGCTACAGGTGCTTCACTGTCCCTTTGTGTCTGGCCACTGATTTTCTCCTTCAGCTGTGAGCCCAAGAACAAGAATGTGTGCCAAACCACCTTGGTTGACACAAGCTAAGACTGCTTGGGTGTAGTTTAAGTAAGGCGGCCATATACACTCATCCCATGGTATCCTCAGAGGATTGGTTCCAAGGCCACCCTCCCTCCCCTGCCTTGTGGATACCAAAATCTGAGGATGCTCAAGTCCCCGATATAAAATGACGTATAAAGATGCTCAAGTCTCTGATATAAAATGGTATTTGAGGGCTGGGTGCAGTGGCTTACGTCTGTACTCCCAGATCTTTGGGAGGTGGAAGCGGGTGGATCACATGAGTTGGGGAGTTCAAGACCAGCCTGGCCAACATGGTGAAACCCCGTCTTTACTAAAAATACAAAAATTAACCAGGTGTGGTGACGCACATACCAGTAATCCCAGCTACGTGGGAGGCTGAGGTAGGAGAATCACTTGAACCTAGGAGGCAGAGGTTGCAGTGAGCCAAGATCGTGCCACTGCACTCCACCCTGGGCAATAAAGTGAGACTCTGTCTCTAATAAAATAAAATGGCATATGAGGATGCTCAAGTCCCTGATATAAAATGGCATAGTATTTGCACACAGCTTATGCACATGCTCCTGTATCCTTTAATCTCTAGATTACTAACAATGCCTAATAATGTACTATGTAAATAGTTATTATACTATATTATCTTTTATTAGCATTATTTTTTGTTGTTGTTTTTTTTTAATTGTTTCCTTCTTCAAGTATTTTCCATCCAAGATTGGTTGAATCTATAGATGTGGAACCCATGGATATAGAGGGCTGACTGTAATTTGTTGTGCAAACAAGGACACTTGAGAGTGAAAAGAGATGCCATTAATACTATTCTGAAACAGAAGACCTAAATTGGGACTGTCCCAAATAATCTATATATATGTCATCCAACTTCAAAGGAAGTCACAGGAAGGAGGTGGGAAACAAGGACTGTGACATCATCTTCTCCTGGGAGCCCAAGAACTTAACCAGCCACAACTAGCAAAGAGACTTTGCAATAAAGAGCACAGTGTGAACTGGAATTCAGACAGTGGAAAGTTAGGGCTAAATATACATATATGTGTTTGTGGAGGTGTGCACACGCATGCACATGAACCAAGGGGTAGATCTGATATGACCACAATGAAAAAAATAACCAAAAAGATGACAAGTTGGGAGTGCCCTTCCATAGCCCCAGCGAAGCCTCTTGCATGTAGGGAAGGGATTCAGAAGAATCTAAAGACTCTTTGTGAAATAGACCCCCTGCCCCCCACGCCTCCACTGTGGCCAAAACCCCTGTGGATGTCCACAGGAGAGCCAGGCCCGCTCACTGACCTGATACTGCAGGAAGGTAGAGTGATTCGTGAACACTGGTGGAGGTGGATAGTTCAGGCTGAGCCAGAGTGGCTGGTTCAGGGTTGCTGAGGTCAAGGCTGTAGCAAAGTGTGGAGTGAAAACATTCCCTGTGTACTTCCGGTTGTTCTTATCAGCAACCGTCACAGGTGCGTTAACTGCAAGTCACAGAAGAGGTAAAGCGGGTCAGTAATGGAGGCAGGGAAAGGCCAGGACACCTTCAGCATCACAACTTCCCTAGGGATTCACAATCTCACAGGTCAGGTCCTTTAAGCTCCAAGAGGGTTCTTCAAAGTCCTAGTACATTTCCAACTATAGGTAAACATCATTAGCTCACACCTTGCCAATTTGGAAGGGATGAAAATCCCAGAAGGTCTGGCTTGGAGCTTTTCTTTCCATCATTCACTAGTAAAGAAGGCAGTTTAGCAAGGGAATACAATAAGCCAGATTGCTAGGGCTATATTTCACCTACTTACAAAATGAAATTCTTTCAACTGCTTTGGAAAAATCCAACTTTCTGTGAACCACTGCTATGCCATTGGAATTCATCCTTATCAAATGATTAAAGCAGCCCTCCCTAAGGACATATATTTGGCAACACTAAGAAACTTTCACAGGTTGTTGTATCTATATGGGAATTTTTAAAAAATATTTTAAAACATTAAATAATTCAGCATGCAGTGAATCAAAATGGGTCTAAACGAACGAAGTTAGGCTGAGTTGTTTCAAGATAAGAATCCTGGCTTCTTGCTTTCTACAAGATGTTGTGGGGGGTTATAAAACCAGAAATGGGTCCTCATTTTCCCCCTTATTGGCATCCTTTTGGAAAAAGAGGTTTGACGAGAACACTTATAGGAAGAGAAAGCAGGAACATAATCTCAATGCAGAAATGATCTAAAGCAAGGATCTTTTGTTTTGGCTTGGGCAATTTGAGAGGATATAATACATGCTGGGTCAGGGCTATATTCAGAGGTGACCATTAATAATGCTGATGTGACCCTCGAAAGCCAACTACATTTCTCTAGCAACTGTATTCCCAACAAGGGATATAGGCAGAAAGTTACCGCCCCCATTTTATGGGTTTAAAACCTGACACCTCTAGAAAGGCCGGAAATTGCCTATAGATAAGACAGCCACTTGGTGACAGAGCCATCCTGAAGCTTGTGAGGGTTGCTGCAACCCCCCCTCCCCTCCAGTCCCTCCCTGGGTAGGTCAGCTCACGTTTCAGCTCTGGCCTATCCACTTCTACTTTGTTTCGAAGTCTCGGCTGCCCACTTGAGTTCTTGGTGGCTCCAAGGAACTCATAGAGCAAGTTCTTCTCGGCTGGACATGCAGGTTTCTTGGGCGGCAGGGTCAGTGATGCGGTGCCCACTGGGTCACAGCAACCCTCCTCACCACAAGTGTCCTTCTGGCTCTGAGGCCACTGACTGCGAAAGAGGCTCTCCTGACCCTTTGTTGGCTCCTTGGTGCCAGGTCTCCATTCTATAGCAGGAGAGAAACTGAGTCAATACCTCTGGAAGGCCAAGTGATGTCTGCCAGAAGCACCTTTTTGTGAACTAAATGATGAATCCTCTGTAGCACACACCTGAGGCTTGGACCACTCTGGGGGACTCTGTTCCAGCCAAATACAATCCCAATCTCTCCCTGAAACCCTCCTTGGCCCCTGCCCATTCTGATCCCCTGATCTCATGCATCCATCAATCCATCCATCTGTTCATTCATCCACCCATCTGTCCATCATCTTTGCCTTTCTTCCTTCTATCCATCTACTGATTCATCCATCCATCTGTCCATCCATTTGACTGTCTATCCATCTTTACCTTCCTACCTTCCTTCCATCCATCCACTCCTTCATCCTTCCTTCTATCATTCCTTTATTTGAATTACTTTTCTTTTCTTTCCTCTCCTTCCTTACTTTTCCTCCTTCCTTCCACCCTTCCTTCTCTCCAACCATCCATAGTGCCAGGCTGAGAATACAAGGATGTAGTGGACACAGTTCCTGCTTTCAGTGAGCACATGGCTTAGTGAGGGAGTCACACATTCCCACAGAACATGTGGTCTGAGCCACACACTTTGGTCTCTCATCTTGAATTCTACTTTCACTTTATTACTCACAGGTGATTCAGCTCACTTCTCAGTGCCAGGCCTTGACCTGAGTGCTGGGGACACAGTTGTGAGTCAGAGCCAGACTGTGCCCTGCAGGAGCTCATAACAAGGAAAAAAAGAGAGACATTCCCAGAAATAGCCCCAGGACAAGGCAGATGAACACCACGAGGTGGCAGAGGGAAGAAATGGAGAACAGGGTGGCTGAGACTGCTTCTGTCTGAGAAGGTTCCTTCCAGAAGGAAGCAGGGTTGCAGCAAGGCCTTATATCCAGGGGTACTGGGGAGGAAGGCGTGACAGGCATGGATAACTGTGGGCAAAGGCCTGGAAGCATCAAGGAGACATTGTGAGTCACTGGATATGGCTGGAGTGTGGAGCAGGGACACGATTGGTGGCAGACCCAGGTCTCTCACTAAAGAGACTGACATTTATTCTCCCAATGCAGACATACTTTGGGGACCATCACAGGATCCTCCACAGCAGTGGTGGGAAACCTGGCCACCCACTGGATGGCTATGCACTGCATTGTCCAACAGCAGGCACCGGGATCTCTGGATGCCAGAAAGGACCTGTGCCTCAGTGTTACCTGTTGATAATAATAAACCTGATCCCACCAGCTTTTGGCCCCCTAGCCCAGCGGCTTGGGGTCTGAGCTTGGGGGCAAAGACTGTCTTCCTAGCACCATTCCAGCAAAGGAAAGAGCTGCTCTAGCCTAAGCCAATTTAGGAGGAAACAACATTTTTAGCAAAACATTCCTAGAGTCTTTTCCAGGAGTTCCTCCGGTTGCCGAATTCAGCACCTAGCCAATGAGCTGAAATAACGGTACCCACTAATAATAGCCCTTTCCCCAGAGACATATACACACCTACAGCTTCCCACTCATATTTACAGGTGCCTTAGACATCTACAAAGCTCCCTCTTCCAAGGTCTGGACCCACAGACACATACACATTCCTATCTGTTGTTCCTTTGACTTAGTGACATGTACACAACTAAACACATGACAGACACATGCACAAATGTGTACACAGACATGCTTAGATACACCACTCCTGCATTTTCTCTAAGAAATACACTCAAACCTTCAAAACTCCTTTTGGCACACTTTTGCCCACACATTCGTACACACAGACATGCGCAAGTGGTGGGTGGGGTGGGTGGGACAGAACTGCCTCCAGTCCAGCAGCCCCATCCAACAGGGAAGTATCTATGGGTCCCTCCTGGAGAATAGGTAGGAGGAAGGTCTCCCCTCTGGGAAGAGCCCAACCATCTCTCTCCTATATCCTAAAGCTCCTCTGGCTCCTAGAAACCTGTCCAGGACCCAGAGTTCAGCTTGCTATCCACCGCTCTGATTCCTTGGCCTTCCTGCAGTGCTCCAGGACACAGAATGTTCAGGATGACTTTGCTCTTATTTTCTCAGGTAGATGAATTTGGACCCTCTCGATACAGGTGTATCTCGGTTATCCATCCATGCTCATAGCCCAGAAGGAATTGTTCTTTTGGCTAACATGAGTATGATCACTCTCTTAGTGACTGCTGACGCTAGGCAATGGCCATGGCCATCAGCCTACCTTCTTGGAACCATATAGTCTGACTGGTTAGATTAGAACAACACACAGAATCCTGGGCATAAAGTAGGAGAAGATTGGGAGGTGGCTGGCTTTCCTGGGAAGAATGTGAGCTCCTCAATAAAGTAAGTCCCAGGAAACAGATCCCAGAGTCAACAGTCTGCACTGTGTCTGGATAATTTACACATATCCCCCCAACCCCAGAGAGGGAGGACCAGGCCTCATGTCCAGAAAAGGTGCCTCTATGAGATAGATGTCAAACGACCCCAGCTACCAATCAAATTTCTCTTCTATACATCTTGGCATCCCCATGCTTCAGTTTTGCCCTGAACCCAGCTGGGGTAAACACTTCCTTCAATGTATTCTGGATACCTGTTTGATTCCAAAGTTAAGCCAGTTACTACATGGTGCCTATTTCTCTTCTCAAAGTATGTTGAGATCAGGGACTCTGGGTTTGCTTACAAAAGCTGTGCCCTGCACAGGGGCACCCAGCAAAAGAAGCCTGTGGGGGTTGGAAACAGCCTGTCCCTTGGGGCTGTGCCCACCAGAGAGGCTGCTTTGTCCTGCTTTACACAAAGATGCTTTATGTACATGCTGCAGCACTGATTGGCTTTCTGGGAAAGACCTCCTCCTTGCAGGCCCACTCTACCCCAGTTCCAGCCCCACTCACCCATCAAGTGGTGCCTCTCCACAGCAGGGTCAGCCTCGGGCTTGGAACAGATCTTGGCAAACACTGGGAGCTGCCTCTTTTGAGCAGAGAGCTCAGGGAGCTTGTCAGGGGGTGCAGGAGGAGGTGGGGGAGCCAGCAGCAGAAATGGGCTCAGCCCTGTGGGCTCCTTGGGTTCAGGGCCACCGAACAGGTTGTCCTGTAGGAAGTCCTTGCTGACTCTTGTCTTGTTCAGCACCCTCTTGTTGTCGGGGGCCTTGTATGTCTCAATGGACTTCAGTGGGAACTTGGACAGAAGCTTGCTGACCTCCAAGTTGGAGTCACCCAAGATGTGGCCCCTGTCCTCTGTCCCCTTGCTGCTCTTGACCTTGGGGGCACACAGAATGTCTGTGGCAGTAGATGTGGCAGAATCACAGTCCTGCCTGCTGCTGATAACGGGCATGGCCACCTTCTGCTTCAGAAGCTTGTCTCCAACAATCGTGGAGGCTCTGGGGCGCTCATTACTGCCTGCCGCTAGAGGAGGGGCAAGAATGCAGGAAGCCAGCTCTCTGGTGCCCTCAGGAGAGCTGCCTGGTGCCTCCAGCTCCCCAGCACTCTCATCCACCAGGATCGAGTGCTCTTTAGTGAGGCTCAGGAACTCCTGTTCCACCAACAAGGAGATCTCATCTTTGCCACTGCTGAGCTCCAGAGCTCTGGAAATGGGTCAGAGAGACAGACGGTGTTAGTGCCAGCTCACCAAGACATGGCTCTGCAGAAGGACATAGGCCCCAGAAAAGGGAGATGGATGCATAACATGACAGAAACACACTTCCAGGTAAGAGAACCCAGCGGACACAGTGGACCCCCAGAGGGTCCTATACCACAGTGGTGGGATGCAGTACTGAGATCATGGTTTTGAAAAATGGGGAAACCTGGATCTTCTCCCAACAACCTTGCTGAGTGAGCTGAGGCAAGTCACAGCCTCACTGAGCCTTAATTTTAGTCCATTCCTCCATGTTCTTCATGCTCAGGACCTGAAGCAATGAAAGACCAGAGAAGGGGTTCACTGGGGAATTTTACCCAGCAGCAAAGGTGTCAGGAGCAAGCCAACAGCTCTAAGTGCAGAGTCTAGAGTGCTGGGGCTGAGCCCTGGGAAGCCCCCAGGAGCGCAGCGCAGCCCCCATCAACTCACTGCAGAATGGTGGAGTAGACAGCCTGAGCTTACACCCTGATCTAGTCACTTCCCATCGGTATGACCCTGGGGAGATTGTTCAGCATCTTGGTATTCTGTCTCCTCCTCTCATTACTAGGAGTATCACAGAGGTGCAAAGCACTTTGAATGGTGTCTGGCATAGAGTAAGGGTGATTCAAAGGTCAGCTGTCATGTTTACACCACTGTCAGCCTTGGTTGGTCCCCGCCCCTGGATCTCATACAGTAGTCTCTTGGATACTCATGTTCACTCTGGCATGGCCGCTGACCCAATCACAGCCTATAGACTGGGTCTCACTTCATGGGCAGCACCAGCAGTTGGGAGATCCCTGCACTGATCCACTGGGGTCTTCCTGAAACTAAATATTGGCCTCAACCTGCACCTTGGACCCTGGGTCCTCCGCTGCACCCTTGCTGGTCAGCATCTGTCTGATAGCACCTGATGGTCTCCTGGATTCTAGGCTCCTCATTGCCACTTCTCTCCAGTGGTAGAAAGAATCGCAATCCTACTGGCCTGGCTGGTGGCCCCGCCCAACTCACCAGCATCCTTGGCAAGCAGGCACCTTCCTTCCTAGTGCTCCCAGGAGGACAAGAACCACCAACCTAGAACTATCTGCTGTCCCCACTCAAGGGGCTCCTATGAGAGGTGGATGATGTGGCCCACACCAAGTATTCTGGAAATGGCTCAGCCTTCTATCATGGGATCGCTGAAGGAGAAGATGATGAAGAAGACCCAAGGGAAAAAATCGAGGAGCCCCATAAGGGAGCTCAGCTGCTATGGCTTAGGCTTTGCAGTCTGGAGGCCCAGCACATGATCCAGCTCTGGCCAGCCTCTCAGAGGGCATGATGAGTCTCCAAAACGGTGACCATGGAATGCTTCCAGCAGGGTCCATGCCTTCCTGATAATGCTCATTGTGTACAAGCGCACACACACACAGACATGAATAGAAACAGGCAGGCACACAATTCACATGTCACCAAACACAGACCCAGGGGAGTAGTCACTGCATTTAACAGTCCATCAGAGTGGACACAATCTGCAGTCTTAGAGGCTTCCTCCTGTGCCAGACAGGAAACCTTTAGTTGCTGAGTCCTGATGAGTCCTGAGGCAAAGGCTTGGTGGTCCATGGTGTCTGGGGAGCTTGGGGAAGAGCTATGTACTAAAGACATGGGAATGTACCAATAGTCCAGCAGCCAAGACAGTTGTACTTCTTGAACATTAGCCTCTCTACCCCCACGGGGAACCTTACCAGGCTTGGAGGCAGAGAGTAATACCTGCAAAAAGCAGACTCCAGACAAACAGACCTGGGTTCGAATCCAGGCACCACTGCTCTTTTCATGTCGGACCCTGGAACCTCAGTGTCTTCCCCTGTAAAACGAGTGTGACACCTAACATCACCTGCCTCATGGGATGGTTGGGAGCATTCAGTGAGATCACTGGTATGCGAGCTCAGCACAGTGCCGTCCGTGCACAGGAAACATTCAGTCAGTGTCAGCTGTGAGCATTAGCTAGTGTGAGCTGGTCCTGGCCGGCTCCTGGAGGGCCACTGGAGCTGTGTGTGTGCAGTAATGTCACTCTCTATTATTTTTTCTTTCCCTCCACTCTCTCTTCTGTCCCCTTTCCCTGACTTGTCACCTATTCCCTTCCTTTGCCTCCTTCCCATGTCTAGACTTAGGCCTATAAATAGGCCTCACTTTCCCGGCTGTGTCCCCCTGAGAACAATCAGAATAAAGGGGCTGCCAATCCGAGGTCTCAACTTTTAGATCCCCCTCCTCTTCCTCCTCTTCACCATCTGCCTCAAAAGGAACAGGTGAGTCTCAAGTCACAGAAGTCAGACATTTGAAGGACTAGTTTTTGACTCCCCTTCCCAAATGCTTTGCAAAGCAAGCCATACATCAATAGCTTCACTGAATTAGAAAGACACAGTACAATTATGTTAATTTTTTAAAATTGTGATAATGATATTGTGGTTATACCTAACAACAACAAAGAGTCCTTATCTCTTAGAAATACATACTATTTACAGCGAAAATGATGCCTGAGACTGCCTTTAAAATTAATCCAGTAGAAGGAGGAAAAAGTAATAGATGAAACAAGATTGGCCATATGTTGCTCATTGCTAAAGCCGGGTAATGGTTACATAGGGTTGTAACACACTAGTCATTCTATTTGTCTGTATTTGCTTTCTGCTTTATTGTATACAAATATTACACATACATACTCAAAGTAGCTTCTAGAAGCCCCACAGGGCCCTGAGATCCCTGTACCAAAAAACACCCCATGATAGTCCCTTCTCAGCACCTGGGAGATCACTCCTGCCCTCCCCAACCTGAAGCCAGGCTAGCAGACAGGAACTAGCAGGGGCTGAGTGTGAATCCCTGCTCTGCCTCTCAAGAGCTGCCTTCTACACCTTGTATTCCTCATCTGTCAAGGTTAGACCATGAGCATTCTATAAGTTGTACGAAACACTTAGCACAAGCCGGGTACATAGTGGGCCCTCGAGAAATGCTCACAGCATAATTATTATAATGTAATTATCAATGTTTAGATCTTAGTTATGATGCATCCATATGTGCTTCTGCACAACTTCTCCTCATAGGCATCCAGAGCAACGAAGAAAGCATCTTCCTCATTCGTTCCCACACTGCAGCCTTTGTGGTGTTTAAGGAAACATTCATGTTCCCCCCTCCAACCGCAGCTGCAACCACCTTCTTCTCTCCATTCTGAACTCACAGTGGCTTTCAAGGGATATGGCTTCCAGACCTGACCCCTCCAGGCCATTCTCCTCTACATACCGCAGGAACCAGTGAGACTCTTAGAAAGCTGGCATTGGTGTGCCGAGAACATAGGGGCCCACCCCGGCTGTAAGCCCTGCCAGGTGCCCTTGAAAGGTTGCCGTAGGATATTCATTCTCTTGCCAACCTCTACAAATTCATATTTCCCTTGCATTTGTCGTGAGCCTACTATGGGCCAGACAGGAAGCCAGTCATCCACATGTGTGTTTATATTTAATCCTCCCCACATGCCTAGGCAGTAGCCAGAATCATCCCCACTTTACAGATGGGAAGAATGACCCTGAAAGGCTAAGGGCGTTGCCACTAGGAGGCAAGAAACTGATGTAGGGACTTGGCTGGGTCCAGCTGCCTCCACTAATTCCTCCCCACCCCTAGCCTGGGCTTCCTTTCAGGAGATTGTTATTCAACAAGGTCTCCCTGATCCCTGGCCGGGCTTTCTTCCCCAATCTGAATGGAATCAGGAATATTGCTGGTTTCGTCCCATCACTCCAGCCTGTGGAGGATCATCACAGTGAATCTTGAGCCTGTCATCCGTGGCATTAGCTGTCCCTGACAGCTCCATGTCAGCTGCATGTCTGATGAGCACATCTTCTGAGTCTTCCGCCAATTTACAAATAGAAATGTTGAACAGGAGAGAGTCTGGGGCAGAGCCTCAGGGACACTACCGGAGAGTCTCCTCCCAGTCTGACAGTAATCCTGGATCAACATTTTGGGGGAATAAATCAAGCCCATCACTGTCATACCATCTCCATTCCCTCCCAGGAGCCTTTATCAAACCCTTCGCTGCCATCGAGATTCGCCATATAGTTAAAAGTCCCTGACTCAGGGTCTCCTCCCACCACGCCCCTCCACTTCAAGAAAACAAGATCTGCTTGTTCTTATTTATTCTAGAAAACTGCGTGCCTACAGATCTAGGACATTCTCAGAACTCAGATCAAACCATTCCTCTGCTGAAAATCCTCCTGTGGATTCTCGTTACACACAGGATAAAATACAAACTCCTTTATGATGCCCAGAGCACTACACAAACTGGCCACATCTCCTCCCTCTTCCAGCCATGTTGGGCTTTTATCTACACCTTGAAATACTAAGTTCAGTCCAGCCCGAGGGCCTTTGCACTTCCTTTGGAATGCTTCTCCCTGCAACCCCCAAGTATCCCTTGACTAGCTCCTCCTCATCATTCAGGCCTCAGTTCCAGTGTCACAGTCTCAAGGTAGCCTTTGAGACAGTGTCACAGTCTCAAAACAGCCAGTAGACTGTTATTTGAAAGGGTCCCTCCCCAGCCTTACTCCGTCAATGTTTATTTTCTTCACAGCATTGATTACCATCATCTATTTTAATAGTATCCTTTTTGTGTCTTTACTCCACAAGGGCAGGGACTTTATCTTGTTCACCACAGAGGCCTCCAAACCTAGAATAGTGTTTGGTACATAACGCCAGCTCAGTCGGGATTTGTTGAACAAAGGACTGAACTAGCTCACTTGCCTTTACCCATGCCAAGACCTCCAAGAGCTGATTGTAACCTATCTGGCTTTGGTTCCATTTGCTGGCCTTCCATCTCACATCCCATCTCTGGCCTGGCATCCCTGTGAACTGATCATATGGCACTAACCATCCTGTTTGACCTGGTCCTAAGACCTCCCAAACTCCGCAAGGCAGTCCCATGGCAGACCCCACACAGAACCCGCATTGACCTTGAGTAATCACCTTGGGGCTCACAGAAAGATTTTGTGGGCACTCCACTGCTTTGCTGGGTTCACGGTTAGACCTGCTCACCCCCATTCCCTGCAATCTACCTTTTTTCCCCCAAGTTTTGCTAGTCCTGGCATCTCTCCCGTGCTGTTTGCTTTCTCTTTGGGGTTGGTAAAAGCCACCGAATCTATCACAGACACTATCACAGTGAATCATTCAGGTAGGTTAACCCAGCTCCTGGGCTCCTGACAAAGAAAGCAAGTCAGAATCAGTTCTGTGGCTCCAGCTCCACGCGGTGCCACCTCTGCTTTGCCCGCCTCCAGAAATGATAGTTGTCCAATGGTAGCTCCATATTGGGGTGCTGTGCATTATTTCTGCATTTGCAGTGTACAGAGTCATACAGAAATAAAGGCTATTGACTGGTTGGCACCCCTTCCCAGAATAATGACTAAGCAAGCATGCTGTTAGCTCCTCAACAGCAGTTCTGTGTACATGATAACACAGAGCAAAGATGAAAACTGCTATTCATCTGAGCCAAACAACAGAAAAATGCAAGTAGAAAATTGTTACTGCTGGAGGAGGATACCAAAACAAATATTTTCTTCCAGCTATGAAATTTTAGACCAATGACAAACACAGTACCCGAGGCAACTTGACTGATTAGAGTGAAGTGGCGGACTCTGGGGTCAGGCACAGACCTGGGCTTGAATTGTGGTCCATCTGCAGACTAACCTCATGGCTTTGGGTGAGTTTCTGCCATTATGTGTCTATGTGGGTGGAGCAGCACAGCATACTAGTTAAGAGGTCAGACCCTGGAGGGAAGTGGAAACTAGATTCAAATCCCCACCGTTTAATGGGGGTGGAGGGGAGTGCTGTCCTAAAGGAAGCTACCTAATATGTCAAAGCCTCAAGTCCTATTTCACAAAATAATAAGAAGGGTTAATTATTTATTTAGTACTAACTAACAAGCCAGGCACTGTGCTAAGCACTTTACAGGAAAAACTCTCATTTTATTCCCCCCAACAGCCCCAGTGGGGTAGTGTGGTAAACTAATTATAGTAATGGCCCCCATTTTATCACAACCTCCTGTATGCTTACTCTTTGGTAGTTCCCTCTCATCCTAATTTGTAAGACATAGATACCTGAAAAGTGTTTGGGAATTAGGGCTTAGATTCTTATTTCTCTTGGGACTTGCAACCTCCATGTGAACGAGCCAAGGCTAACACATCACACAGAGCAAAACTCCAAGTTGCATCAGCCAACCCAGACCTAACTAAGTGCAGATGCATGAGTGAGCATGAGCCAAGTTCCGCCAAGCCCAGCCCACAGCGGAAGAACCCCCCAGCTGAACCCAACCCAAATTGCCAAACTATAGAAACAAGAGCTAAATAAGTAATAGTTTTCAACCACTGAGCTTTGGGGTGGTTTGTTATATATCAAAAGCTTCCTGTCACAGATAGGTACAGTCATCTCAATTTTCAAAATGAAGAAGCCAAGGGACAGAGAAGTTCAGTAATTTTCCTGTGGTCACAGACTTACTAAGGGACAAAGCCAGTGGTCTGAGGCAATCTTGCTCTGATGCTGCTCTCTTAACCACTAGCCTATGTTGCTCTGAAAACCAACAGTGAAATGCTGTGTGTGAGAATACTAGTAATAGGTACCTAAGTTAGGAGAGCAGAATAGGCTTCTTTGCACATTTGTCTTTTAAGTTGCGGCCTAAAGGAGAATAAGGACTTAGCCAGATAACAAATGCAAAGAACAGCTTGTCAGACACAGGGAACAGCATGTGCAAAGACCATAAGGAGGGAAAGAGCTTGGTGCATCATTGGGAATGATGTTCAAGTGGGTGGGGCACATGAATGGAGGTGGAGGGGAGAAGTTAGAGGTAAAGCAGGAGTTAGAATCTGCCAGGCCTTGGAGGTGATGCTAAGGAATTTTGTTCTAAAGGTACAGGGAAACCACTGGAGAGATTTAGGCAGGGAGATGTCAGGCTCTGGTTTCTATGGGTCAGAGTTATTTCTCCCAAGACAATCTAGAGGAGTGACAGGAGGGGACTGGGGCCTGAACCAGTATTTGCGAGGAGTTTGCTAGGTACTGGGCTTTACAGGTGGCACTTGTCCCCACCACAACCATGAGGGATACAGAGCATCTTCCTTCCCAATTGAGAAAGTGGAAACTGAGGCTCAGGAAGGTTAAATGATGTATTCAAGTTGACCCTAGAGAACAAGTGTTGGGGTGGCATTGGGCCCCAGGCCCACGTGACTTCCAAATCTCCCCTCTTACCCCTGCCCTCCACTTCCCCTAACAGTGGAAGAAGAAGAAAGAGCAAGGGCTTTGCAGTCAGGAGACCCGGATTCAAAGCCCAACTCTGTCCTTTCTGAAGGGTGACCTTCTACAATTCACTTCCCTTCTCTGAGACTCAGTTTCAGGCAGGGCCAGAGGCCAGGAGCCAGCCAGGAGCCAGTCAAGAGCCAGGAGGATGAGGCAGCAGAAGGCAGAACTCAGTGGACAGGCAGGGGTCCAGCATGGGGAGGGCACCAAAGGTCCCAGGCTAGGAGAGGCCCCTTATCCTGTAAGCAGTGGCTCTGACGTTCAACCTAGCATCTTCCCCAGTGGAGCTCCACCCTGGCTCAGGCCAAGGCCAGCAGGCACTTCTGAGTCTACCTGTCTGCATAGGGATCAGAGACCCATGTTCTCTGACAGAGACCTATTTCTCTGGTGCATGTCACAGCACCCAGTGTGGCTCCTGCCCAGTGTGAAGGTAAGGGAGGTGGCCACTTCTGCCAAGCTGCCTGTGTCTTCCTTCATTTTCCTTCTCCTCCAGATCCAGGATTCACTGAATTACCCAGGTACCCTCTCCCCACATACACACCATAGCCACACACACACACACACACAAACACATACACATGCACACACACACTCAGGCACATATACACCCATGCACCACACACCAGTCATGCACACACACTATGCACACGTACACCCATTCACACATGCACACACGTACTGCAGCCATGCCCACATATCACAGCCATGCACACAAATATACCACAGCCATGTACAAACACCCATGCACATATATACACACGTACACATGTACACACAAACAGTCATGCACACACATCCATTCACGCACGTCCTGCACGCATGGACACACACTCATACACACACATCCATGTATACACATGCACACCTATGCACACACCCACGTACACATACACACCACACCCATGCACATACACACACAAACACACAAATCACCATAGCCTTCCTGCTTGGAAAACCAGCAGGAAGGAAAGAAAACAGGGAAGGAAGGTAGATTCTACCTCTCTCACTATCTGGGGGGTCTAGGTTGACTTCTTTCAGCTTAGGGGTAAGGAACAATTGAGAGAAACTGCAGATTCATTCAGTTGCTGTGCCAGGGCTTGTGAACCCATGTCCCAAAGGTACATGGAAACTCCTTAAGCTCTGTCTCCTGGGACTTTCCTGATAGGAGGCAGGGGACTGAGCTGAGGGCTGGAGAAAGCTTTGGCCTCCCCACCCCCAGCCCTCCTCCACCCTCCAGGCCGCAGTGAGGATTAAGTGAGATGATGAATGTGAAAGCACTCGGTAAATTGTAACCAGCGCTATGCAAATGTTAGCAGCTCTGACTGAGACAGCGTGGTGTGAGAGAGCCAAGCCTGGCTGCAGGCTTTGGAGTCCCGCTGGCCCTGATTCACAGCCAGGAGCCTGGGTTACTAAAGGTATAAAATTGGGGAAATCACGGAGACCTCGGTCTCTGGTCTCTTCATCTGCAAAGTGGGGATGGTGATACCCAAAGTTAAAGGAGGCAACACTGTGAAATCTCTCAACTCCCTTAATGCCAAGCCTGGACTTTATTTCATCTAATTTCTTACCAAAGGTCTTCGCACATAGTAGATTCAACTTTTTTTAAATGTCCCTGGCATACACTTAGAACTCAATAAAGGTCAGTCTCCTTCCTTCCTTCCACACTTTTCTCTGAAACACCTCCTTCTCAAAGATGTGCCAGACTAAGGTTTCGTCATCTTTGACCCCCTTCCAAAGTATCAGAGAACCTTTCATATACATGCATGAGTCACCTGTAGTGCTGGTTTCAAATACAGATTCCTGAGCACCCTTGGAGAAATAGCAATTCAACTGATCTAGAATGGGGCCCAGGTATCTGCATTTTGAGCAAGTATTCTTCCTCCACTTGTGGCATCCCCATTTTCCCCCCAGTCTCGCATACCACTTCTCCACCCTGGTTTTAATGCAATCGTGCACTTGCTGACAGCCACCCGGTGAGAATTTCCCTCTAGATGCTTTGCAATAATTTCCTGCTCATTAGGGCAGGTGAGACAGCCTTAGAAGGCACATTGTCAGGTGGAAGTGAGACACCCTGCTCCCCACAATGTCCTCCACCTGATTCTCCCTCCAGGGACCGGGTGAGTTGGGCAAGAACTGGAAGTGTTGGTTGGCAGGGTGGGGGGATTCAGTGAACTGGTGAATGAGACAGGAAATACCAGGGAATAAATACAGCAATAAAGGAACTTCGACTGGGAGCTACAGAGTGATTCTTATTGTTCAAATTATCTTTAAAACTTTTCATTTGAATCTGTTTAATAAGGGAAGGCTTACCCTAAGGAAGAGGTGTTTTGTTTTTTTTTTTTTTATTGTGGCTTGGGAGCTGAATTGGAAATAACATTGCAACAAAGATATTAAGAAGGGGATTAAACCAAACCACTGGTGGCCCATCTCTGCAGGCTCCCACAACCTGCGACACAGCTCCTGAAACCATAAAATTAAATTACAAAGGGGGACACGGGAAGTGGGACGTTAATCATGATTCATCTTTCTTCACCACTCATGGCTCCTGGTGCTAAGCAGACATGGAAGGGCTATTCAGAAGGGCCCAAGGCTCCGGGTAGAACTCAAGCCTTGAAGCCACATCAGACTCTTATCCCTGCTCTGCTTCCTCTGGGTTTGATGACCCTGGGCAAGTTGCTTAACCTCTCTGAGCCTCACCTTTCTCATCTATAAAATGGGAGTAATATTAACCATTTACTGGGAAGGGTTGCTAAGAAAGTGAAATAAAGAGGAAAATTAAAATGTAGAGCCTGGCACATACAAGGTGCTCAAGAAAATATTCGTTCTGTTTTCTGCAGACTAAGACAGAAGGAGAAAAAACCTGCGATGTCTTGAGTTATTGATATTCTGTGCTTCCTCTGATAACCATGACCCCTTGCTTGGATCCTGGCTACCTCTGGGTGGTGACAGTTTTATGGCTCATTCACCATTCCCTTTCTTATTTATTCATACCCACTGCATAGCCACCAAGTGCCAGGAACTCAGCTGGGCACTGGGGAGACAAAGATGAGTAAGACACAGACCTTGCCCTTAAGAAGCCCATAGTGCAGTAGCAGAAGAGGAATTGTTGCCACAAGGCAGCACACGATGTGTGCCAGGTGCCCACCACCTCGTCAGAATCCCACACTGGAACTGGGCTGATAGCCCCGAGTAAGGGGCTGTGTCCTTCCCTCTGGCCAATGGTCAAGAAGAGAGCTGATTTTAAACTGACTCTTCCATTCTATCATCCTCAAAAGATCCATCCCATGTTGTTCTCAGTGCTAAGGAAGCATTTGTCTTTCATGATGATCCCTTCTGCTTTCTCCTAGAATACAACATGAGTTATGAAAACCGAATGCTATGATCTCCCTTTATGCCCTGGCTGCCAAGAATCTCAAACCAGATGCTGTCATCAGTTGAGTAGTTTCCCTTCAGCCTAAGTTTCCTGGCATATAAATCTCCTTGTCTCATATCAATCGTGTCCTGTCATTTTATCCATGATAATGACAATGATGACGGTGGAATGGTGATGATGATGATGAACATCAAGTCCTTCTCTTATTCCCAGTGCTGTGTGAGCTTTATATATATCATTTCATTTGCTTCCATGGTAATCCCTTGAAATAGTTGTTCTGACTTTTCCCAGTTTTTCAGATGAGGAAAATAGGGCACAGAAAGTTTGGGGAACTTGGTTACAGCTAGAAAGGGTGCTGTAACTCTAATCCACTTGTCTCCTTATTTTTTGTTATCTGGGCCACCTTAAATCACTTAGGAAAGAGGTGGAATATAGTTGTTTATTTCAATTAAAAAGAGGACCATTGAAAAAAGAGAAAGAAAAATGTTGAACTATGTGAGCAACAAATAATTCAGAGGACAACACACTTATTCTAGGTCCTTAAGGACAGCTAAGATTTAGATAGACAGAGATATGGGAGGACATTCCTGGTAGAGGAATAACATGAGCAAAGGCAAGGTGACATGCACCTGCTGGTAGCTCCTGTTGGTTTATAGAGCAAGTGCAGGAGACCAGCAAGACATGCATCCAGAGATGGAGGCAGGGCCACTACAGAGACCCATGAAAACCAGGCCCAAGGGGCCAGAGGACAGGGGGAGCCATGAGAGATATCTGAGCAGTGCTGCTGACCTGCTTCAGAAGATGAAATTGGTGAAGGGTGGAGGGCATCCTGGAAGGAAAGGCACCAAATGCAGTGAGAAGAGATGTGGTGAGGGTGGCAGAGGAGAGACGAGCAGGGAGGCAAGGCGCCAAAGGCCATCGTGAAGGGGGACTGCTAGGACATGTGGCAGGCTGGAGGAGGGAAGGGCCAGTGTCTGCTAGCACTAGTTCACTTGACAAACAAGAACGGGGGTGCATCAGTGTCAATGGGACTAGGGTGCTGAGACCCAGCATTGGGAAGCTCAAGAGAGGGAAAGGCTGGGTGCAGTGGCTCACGCCTGTATCCCAGCACTTTGAGAGGCCAAGGCAGATGGATCCCCAGAGATCAGGAGTCCGAGACCAGCCTGATGAATATGGTGAAACCCTGTCTCTACTAAAAATACAAAAATTAGCCGGACATGGAGATGCATGCCTGTAATCCCAGCTACTTGGGAGGCTGAGGTAGGAGAATTGCTTGAACCTGGGAGATGGAGGTTGCAGTGAGCCAAGATCATGCCACTGCACTCCAACCTGGGTGACAGAGCGAGACTCCATCGAAAAAATAAAAATAAATTAAAAAATAAAATAAAATAAGGAGAGAGGGAGACACTTGCTTAAGGGTTGGGTCTCAGAGCAAAGGGTTCCAACTTGTGGCCCACGGGGTCTCTGAAATCATTCCCAAATACTGAGAGATGTGAGGATGTGTTTCAGACAAAAGGCTGCACAGAAGCTTTTTTCAGATTTTCAAAGAGGTATTGACCCCTCCAAGAGGAGAAAACACTAGCCAGGATTAGACTCCAAAGATCTTCAGAGCTGGCTTCTAGTCTGAGACACCAGCCTGAGTTTTCATGTCTGAGTCTTGTCTTTATCACTCCCATCACCAGGTTTCAAGCTTTTTAAAGAATAATGCCAAAAAAAAAAAAAAGGCTATGTATTCCAAGCAGCTTTTCCAGAGAAGTCGGGTTCATCCAATTGTTTAAATAACAGTAGCACAAGTAGTTGTTCGTTGGGAGAGCAATTCAAGCAAGGAAGCCCAGTAGGTTCCCAAATATCACTTGCTCACCAGCATGGAGAACTGGCCAATGGAAGTCAACAGTGAAAGTTTACCAAAATAAGTGCAAAAAAGCCTTCTTCCTTCTATCAACAAATAGCTCCAGAAAGCTGCCAATCAATAAACCACTTCTATTTTTTAAAAAATGCTTAAACAGATTTCTTTTATTTCAGTAGATTTATCTCCCTACCTGAGTCTGCCTTGGAATAATGCCCATCAAAGCCTTTCCACTCTGCAGACCAGGTTTATTATGATGGGTAAATGGGAAAGTCTTGGGTGCTGACAGAGGGCCTGGAAGCACCCAGGGAAGCCAACCACACCCAGCAAGCTGGAACCACATTCCCCTGGTCACTAACACATGCTACACTTCGCTCCCATGGAACTTCTCATCTTTCCCTGCACCTGCTGCTGGGCTGTTTCTTGTAGGCGGTTCTTTCTCTCTTCTCAAGACCTAGCTAAGGGACACAACTATGGAAACCTTTGCAGTTATTAATCATGACATTCCTGCTCCCAGGAGATTATACCCGCATCTTTCATCACACAGTGCAGGGGTCTCATCTGTTGCTGCTTCAGCTTGCTTCTCTGAGAGGAAGACTTCCCTAAGTACCAAGCCCGGTCCAGTGGTCAAGTACCATGTTCAGTCATGTGCGTCTCAGTGTGCTTCCATGGCACTGGCAATTCATCATCAGAACACTTACTATATGTGTTGCGATCTGCCTTTTGCAAGATGTTGAAGGTTCATAAAGGAGGTCAGTGACTGTCCCCAGCTTTTCCACCATTGTATATTTTTTTCAAACATTTCAGTAATAGGTGAATACTAATTTTTTTTTTTTTTTTTTTTTGTGAGACGGAGTTTTGTTCTTGTTACCCAGACTGGAGTGCAATGGCACGATCTCGGTTCACTGCAACCTCTGCCTCCTGGGTTCAATCAATTCTCCTGCCTTAGCCTCCTGAGTAGCTGGGATTACAGGCACCTGCCAACATACCCAGCTAATTTTTGTATTTTTTTTTTTTTTTTTTTTTTTTGAGGCAGAGTCTCGCTCTGTCGCCTGGACTGGAGTGCAGTGGCCGGATCTCAGCTCACTGCAAGCTCCGCCTGCCGGGTTTACACCATTCTCCTGCCTTAGCCTCTGGAGTAGCTGGGACTACAGGCGCCCGCCACCTCGCCCGGCTAGTTTTTGTATTTTTAGTAGAGACGGGGTTTTACCATGTTGACTAGGCTGGTCTCAAACTCCTGACCTCAAGTAATCCACCCACCTCTGCCTCCCAAAGTGCTGGGATTACAGGCATGAGCCACCACACCCCGCAATATTTGTTGAATGTCATTGTCTTCAGATGTATCTGTGTTCATCCGACCCACTAGACTGGGAGCTCTTTGAGGAAAGGGCTTCTGTTCTACTTATCTCTGCATCCCTGGGACCCATCATATGGCCTGGTACTGAGAAGGCAATTGCGTTTGTTGAATGAATTCATGAATGAAGAATGAACAAATGTCATTCTGTAGTTAGGGCAATGGAGTCAACAGCAAATCCAAAGACCTCATTCTGAGGCTTTGAAGTTTTAGAGATTAGGGGAATGAATGAATAAGTAATCCTTGAATAAGTGGCTTGCCACAATTCTCTAAGCCCAAACTTAAGACTAATTAGATTTTGGAGTTAAGTCAGCACTAGACAGAACTATTGATTTCTCCCCCAAAACCTGTCACTCCCCATTTCTTCCCCACCTTTGTAAATGGCACACTGTCCAACCAGGGGCTCAAGCTTGGAATACATAGCCTCTTTTATTGTCATTATTATTTTAAAAGCTTGAAACTTGGTGATGGGAGTAATAAAGACAAGACTCAGACATGGAACTCAGGCTGATGTCTTAGACTAGAAACTAGCTCTGGAGATCTTTGGAGTCTAATACTCTTAGCTAGTGTTTTCTCCTCTTGGAGGGGTCAATACCTCTTTGAAAATCTGAGGAAAGCTTCTGTACATCCTTTTGCCTGAAAGACATCCTCACATCTCTCAGCATTTGGGGAATGATTTCAGAGACCCCATGGGCCACAGGTTGGAATCCTTTCCACTGAAGCCCTACACTCCCCACCTTGAGTTTCCCAGTGTTGGGTCTCAACATCCCAGTCACATCGATACTGATGCAGGCCACCGTCCTTGTTTGTCAAGTGAACTAGTGCAAGAAACAGAGCGTGAGCCTCAATGTCTCTGTTTGTGTACCCAAATCCTCAGTAGGTCCATTGGCTCATCTTAAAACACACATTGACACACATTGAATCCTCCACTTTTTCCATCCCTACTGCAGTCACTCCTACCCAGCCACTGCCACCATTAGGCCTCCCCTGGACTCTGACAGTATCTTCCCAGAGGCCTCCCACTTTGTCTCTCACATACTTACAAACCATCTCCACACAGAAGTTGGACAGAGATTCAAACGTTAGTGAATATGTTCTTGTTACACCCCTTCCTAAAAACCTGCAAAAGTGTTCCATAACATGTGGAATAAAATCCAAACTCCCTGCAGTGATCCTCCAGGCCTCCCGAGGCCTTGCCTGCCTGTCTCTGTTATACTTATACCGTGGCCATGTCCCCACCCCTCCTGACTCTCTAGTCTCACTGTCCCGCTCTAGGCTCACTCCCACCTCACAGTCTTTGCATTTGCTCTTCCTTTTGTCTTTGTTTTGAGACAGAGTCTCACTCTGTCACTCAGGCTGGAGTGCAGTAGTGCAATCTTGGCTCATTGCAGCCTTGACCTCCCTGAGCTCAAGTGTTCCTCCTGCCTCACCCTCCCGAGTAGCTAGAACTACAGGTGTGTGCCACCATGCCCAGCTAATTTTTGTATTTTTTGTAGAGATGAGGTCTCGCCACATTGCCCAGGCTGGTCTCGAATTCCTGGTCTCAAGCGTTCTGCCCACCTCAGCCTCCCAAAGTGTTGGAATTGCAGGCCTTAGCCACCATGCCTGACCATTGCTCTTCATTTTGTCTAGACATTCTTCCCAGAACTTCCTTTGACTGGCTCCTTCTTAGAACCCAGGTCTCAGCCCTGATAATCACATCTCCTCAGAGAAGCCTTCCTTGACACCTGGCCTAAAGGAGCTCTTCCTATCACTTCACTCTGCTTTATTTCTATCATCACACTTGTCACCGAAATTATCTTGTTTATTTTTATGTGTTTCTTATGGGTTTCCTCCACCTGGAATACCATTCTCTTCACATTCCGAAGTTATCAGTTTTTGTATTTACATGCTTCTTTTTTCTCCTGTACTGGAATGTGAGCTCTAGGAAGACAGAGATTAATGGAGTTCACAGCTCCATTCCCCCTAGTTTTTCACACAGTTCTAGCATATAGTAGATGTTTAACAAATATTTGTTAACTCAATAATTGAGTGAATGAATTAGTACATTCAAAATGTGTCCATAGAGTGAAAGTCGGCTTGGGAAAAAAGAGAGTAGTATTGGTCGTTGTTAACAGGAACCGGAATGCAGACAGGGAGGATCCAATCTACATGGATTGGATCACCCCAGATTACTGTACGTGACTTTCAAAGTTGCACTGCCACAAGGACCAACTGTGTGGACAGGAAACTAACCAAGTTGGCAAGTGGGGAGAAATATAGAAAACCAGAGGTGATTAGCTTATAGAGACAAAAACATTCTGGAAGGAATGTTATTGCTGTCTTGCTGTCTTTCACTATCTAAAGGGGTATTGAAAGAAAAAGGAAATAGCTTTGGCTTGGAGTACTAAGGGCAGAATCCAGATCAATGGGAATTAGTTTGATAGAGACGTATTTCAGTGATAGAAAGCAAATGGTATTTTGAGGGGGTTCATAGCAAGGGAAGGGGCAGCAAAGGGAAATGGTAAGCTTCCCATCTGAGAAACTGTACAAGTGGTACAAGCACACCATTTGGCAGAGACACTAAGGAGAGGATTCAATCAGCAGAAGATGACCTCAAAAATCTCTTTCAAATTTGAAATATCTGGGTTCCTATGATATATAGGTACAGAGTCAAGAAAAACAAATTCTGGCCAAAAAGAGTTCTAGAATGCACTTACCTATCTACCCCAATAAAAGAAAACACCACCAAAACCGGGTCTACAAATTAAGCAGCAGAAAGACTAGCTGAGAGATGTCTTGTGCACCTGAAGGCATTCTAGAAACAATAAGAACAGCTTTCTGGCTTTTCACTCTGTGTGTGATCATTCAGAACATGGGACTCCCAAATATTTTGACTATTCAAAGATGCCTCAGATTCTAAGAGAGGACAGCCGACATTATTGCCTCAGGGCCAAGGTGGTCTTGGGTTTCATTTCTGAAACTCTACCACTTCCTAACTGTGGGACCTTGGGCAAAGAAATTAAACCCTCCAAACCTCAACCACATTATCTGTAAAAGGAATTACACTTACAAATGGAGGGGTGGAGGTAGCAATTGAAACCACAATGGCACAATGTGATAATTGTCAAAACTCAGTGATAGACACATAGATATTCACCATATTATTCTATGTGTTTGAAAATCTGCATAATAAAAAGTAAAAAGAGATGGAAAGTTCAAAAGAGTACCTACCTCATACAATAATTGTAGAGCTTAAAGAAATGATCACATCTGAATTGCAGGGAATTTTTACAAATCTGAATTATTACCATAGATGTTTAAATATCCCATTTAATCATTCCAACAACCCTACAAAATGTGTAGTATTAATCTCCATTTGGCAGATGAGGAAACCAAAGTTTAGATAAATTAAACCGTAACAAATCCTTCAAATGTCATGGGGCTGAAATGGAATCTGAAACCAGAGTTTTCTGACTCCACCAGCACACCGCCTTTATTTTAAGAATAGCTGATTGTGTTCTATTTTGTTGACAATTAGGATATCATTTATTCATCTAAGGCAGTGGTTTCCTATCTCTTTTCTCAATAGCAGAAACATATTTTTCAAATCCAGCGCTTCTCAGAACTCCAGTAAGTAAAACTGATAAAAGCTAAATAGCTCTGGCTGAAATGGATTTTGGGGCCCAGCAACCAGCCCACTTGACTCCATGGTACCCCTGAAGCACCTTGAGGTATATGGAGCATAGTGTGAAACCCCAGATTGAAGCCATCAACAACAACAACAACAACAACAACAACAAATCTCAACCTGAAGAAGTACATGTTAAGGGCAGCCTGATTTGTATAATGCATCTTTCATTTCCCTGTCTCCCATCACATCGGATCCTCATTATCAACTCTGAGGTGGACAAGGCAGTGCATATCATCCTCAATTTGCAAATGAGGAAATAAAGGCCAAATGGAGTTAAGCAGCTGGCCAAAGGTGCACCAGTTCAATTTTCAGCCAAGTGCAGACTGGAAGTAGAGTCTGTCTCCATTAACTCCGTGTGACTTGGCAAAGAGGGTGCCATCTACTGGAAATTGCTACTGACCCTTGGTCCACGAAGTGGACAATCAGCTCCTTGGCCACTGAGAGCTGAGCACAGCCCCATGGGCCCTCCTACCAAGGCCCTGTCCCAGAGCAGATGGCAATGAGCAGGGGAGAAGGGCTCAGTGCCACTGAAGGGCCTGACAGCAGGATTTTGGCTGTAGATAGGCCATTCCTGTATGAGCCATGTCATGCTGAGCACAGGGCAGGGTGGCAGGACTAGCCAAAGTACCTTCCACCTTCATCTGCAGTAAGTAAATGAGCCCACAGAGGGACAGTAGGTAGTGCAGAGGTGGGTGTCAGTTACACTTTGCGTTTCTTCTTAGCTCTTGCTTTGGCATCCCTGAAACCTGAGGCAACTGATAAATGCCTGAATGGCTCCCCAACTCCAGAGCATCTCTGAACTGAGCTGTAGCATGTGTTGGAGCAGGCAACACTTAATTATCGGTTAGTCTTTAATTAGCTCTTAATTATTAACACTTAATCCATCTGTAAAATGGGGACACTAATACCTGCCTCATAGGGACTCTGGGAGCATTAATTAAGTTTACAGTCCACTTTGAAGATGCAAAATGTGAAATAAGTGCTCAACAGTGGTATTAATAACCACAGCAGATTTACTTTCTTTTCCTAATGAGGTCCCTTTTTCCTCTCTGCTCCTTCCTTTCCTTTCGAATATCCATCCCCAATAACATCTGCCCAACTTTGCCCTGATGGAGAAACACTTAGCTCTGTGTTTCCCAGACACAGGATTTCCCATCCAGGAAACGGGCTATTTACAGCCATCTTCCCGCACTTTAATTTTCTATTATGTCCTCTGAATATGTCAGTGCCTTCCCAGTAAATATTTTGATGTGTGCTCTTGCAGCAGCTTCTGTGGAGGCTGAATGGGACAGCTGCTCCCTGTATTAGGGAATTCCAGATGTGATTTAAAACCATCAGTCTCATCCATGTGAATGCCTAGCCTTTAGGTGGGAGAGGGGAAGGATCTTCTAATTGCTTCTGGGGAAAGCCACAAGCCATATAACCCTTAGCCTTGGCTAGCGTGGTTCTTCAAGGACCTCAGACTCACATGTGTTTAGGATGAGAGATGTCTGCTTAGCGGGCTAGTGAAGAGGCAGCCTGGAATATAGCCCTAATCTGGCTCTTCACCCACGAAACATCAGAACCTTGGTCAGCTCTTCTATAACGCTTGGACAAAGGACCATGGAAGGGGCAATATACAGCCTTTAGGGTTTCAGCAGCCTCAACGGTGGGCCAGAACATTCCCCTAGAAAGTCAGATTTCATCTCCTCCCTCCTCCCTTTCTGCCAACGGAATAGGGGGGTACTCACTCTTCTCGAAAGCTGAGCTCATTGCCTCTTAGAGTTCCAGGCACGGGGACAGAGAGCTGCTCCATGGAGGTCCAGGGCTGTGAGGCTTCAGGCAGGCCTTGAACTCTCTTCCAGATTTCATGGCAAGTCTTGTCTAGGCTGTCTTGGGGTGTGTCCTGGTGGATCCAGATGTATCTGGGGAATGGGCCCAGGGCGCAGGGGCGCTTGGCCACCAGGGCCAAGGATGAAGGAAGCCCATTCCCACTGGCCATCCTCCTCCGCTCTTTCTGGAAGCCCCTCTGTCCACCCAGGGCTAGAAGACATCCACCACCACTCCTCATTCACCAGAAAGGGAGATGAGGATGGGTCTTGGCAGAAGTGGGTCAGTTCTGTCTGGCTGTCGCTCCCGCAAGGTGGTTAGGTTCAGAGGCCTTCGATTTGTGTGGGAGGGGTGGGTGGAGGACAGTTTTCTTTTGGGGAGGGGAGGGCTTATTTTGATTTGCTTTTGTTTGCTCTTTCCTGACTTTTGCCGCCCTCCCCCTCTCCCTTAAAAGAAAATATTTAAAAGTCAACAAAAACCAGTAGCTTAGGAACAGTGGAATGCCCCGGAGCTCAGGAACCAGGCGCTTGGGCAGGCAGAATGACATCTGGGAACAGCTGGAGGGGGAGGGCTGGCTCTCCCCACAGTCCCTGGCACTGCCCCCTTGCGACGCCGCCGTGACACCTTGCGGCGCCTGGGCTCAGCCCATGCTGGCCCGCTAAGACACGCGGAGAACTGGGTGCCGGCCTGACACCATGATAGGCACCCGGGGGGCGGGGCCCCTCAGGAAACGCTCGCCTGGGTGTTCGCAGGGAGCCCCTGGCAGAGCGAGCGCCAACGGCCCGGTCCCCGCCGCCGGCCCAGTTCTTGCTTTACTCTCGCCCTACCCCACCTGCTCCCGGTCTCCCGCTGCTGCTCTGCCGCCCCGGGAAAGAAGGGAAGCGGCGTGTGTGGATGGGCCCACAGCCCTCAGTCCCGGCCCCCAGCAGACCCCTGCCCCGGCCGCGCCGCGCCGTGGGATGGGCACCGGGAAGGGCCCAGCAGCTCAAGAGCGCGCTGACTCGGCAAGGCAGGCTGGGCCGGGTGGCTGCCACCAATTTGCCCTGCCAATGGCTCCCACACCCTCGCCGTCGTCGAGCGGGGTAATTCTTTCTGTGGGTTTCAAACGCAACGGCTCGGTGCGCGGGACGCCCTGGGTTCGGAGCCCAAGACCCGCCGGTGGGGTGGGTGGGGGTGGGGCCCAAAGGACCCCAGAGCGCTTCCGGGGATCAGAAGTCAAAGCCAAACGCGCCGCCGCCCCACTTCACCGCTCCACACAAATCTCAGCTCCTGCCTGGGGGCCCCCCTCATCCTCGATTTTAATCCTAACTGCCATTTTATGGGGCGCTTGCCCTGTGCCAAGCGCTGCGCTCACATTCAATCCTATTAAAGCTCGTGAAATTAGTACCACTTTTTATTATCGTTCTAAATGGGAGGAAAGCGAATCTCAAAGTCATAAATGATAGTGTCCAAGGCCCACTAAGAAAAGGGGAGCTGAGATTCAGACCCCAGCACTCTAGGCCTAATCTAGCCCTTGAGTACTGAGACTGCTTCAGGAGGTGGGCAGGAGCAGGGGTAGGAGGTCCGAGGTGCTGGGAGAAGGGCTAAGTTAGCTGTTTACTGATCAACAGGCCCCTACCTTCACTGAAGCGGCTTCATTCAATTGGGCACTGACACAGTACCTCCGCTGAGGGAGACTTTCTGGTCCCAAGAGTCAGGGGGTTGTTTCTTTAATAATACTCCTGATAGTTTGCTAAGAATGATGGTTTCCAGCTGCATCCATGTCCCTACAAAGGACGCAAACTCAAGAAGAGAAAACCAAACACCGCATGTTCTCACTCATAGGTGGGAACTGAACAATGAGATCATTTGGACTGGGGAAGGGGAACATCACACACTGGGGCCTATCATGGGGAGGGGGGAGGGATTGCATTGGGGAGTTATACCTGATATAAATGATGAATTGATGGGTGCTGACGAGTTGATGGGCGCAGCACACCAACATGGCACAAGTATACATATGTAACAAACCTGCACGTTATGCACATGTACCCTAGAACTTAAAGTATAATAAAAAAAAAAAAAAGAAAGCATTGCTTTTCTACTATTGCATATGATATTCGCTGTTGGATTTTTTTGAAAAGCCCTTTATTGAGTTGAGAACATTTTCCTCTATTCTTGTCTATGGACATTTGTCTCATGATTGATGATTCATCATGTAATATAATTCCCTGATACAGAAAAAGAAAATATTTCTTAATAATAATAAATAATATTTCTCTATTTAAAAAAAATAATAATAATACTCCTGAAAAGGAGGAGCAAGAGGGTGGAGAAGGAAGAAAGAAGAATGGACACAAATAGAAGAAGATGGCAGTCTATAAATGCAGGGCTGGGTTGAATCCTGACACTCACTTCCCCGCTGTGTGACCCTAAGAACTTTCTGAACTTCTCCTATCCCCATTCATAATTCCCCCAGTACTGATGCAACCCCTCCTTTGTGCCTGATGAGTTGCTGGGCACTGAAGAAGCATAAGGGTGGGCAAAAGTGGCATGGTCCCTGCTCTCATGGAGCCTGTATACTAGTGAGGAAAGATCAATGCAAACTAGCCAAGCGAGTAAATCAGCAATAATTACAGATGCAATGGGGCTCTGACGGAAAGTAACTATTAGGTTGGTGCAAAAGTACCTGCCGTTTTTGCCATCACTTGCAATGGCAAAAACTACAATTGCTTTTGCACCAACCCAATAACAAAGTGAGGCACTGGGGAGAAGAGGGGAGGCAACATTCCATGGTGGTCCAGGCCCACCTCTTTGAGGAGGTAAATTTGAGAAGGATGAGAAGAATTCCTTTTCTGTAAAATGGTGTTCATAAATTATGAGGATCATGTTTCTGGCATATAGTAAGCACCCAAAAAATGTGTTGGATGAATTAATGGTATACTATATGTAAAGTGCCTGTTATATAGTAGGTGCCCAATACACAACGTTGCTCTTTACAGAGGGGCTGAGTTCCTGGAAATGTTGACTCTAAATTTTGAAATCTGAGCTTCATTCTCCTTTGATTTTCATTACAAAATTGAAGATGTGTTCCTTTGGGGAAAATTCCGAGGGCCTCGACCGAATAAAATTATAGTTAAGAATGTAGAAAACCTTTTAAAATAGTGTATTTAAAGGAAAAGTGATCATTTCTGATGAAATATTAATAGTTCTGAAAATGTCACTCAGTGTTTGTGCTGCTTGGCATTTGGTTGGCTAACACCTAAGCTTAGTGCAGAACACCAACGACCCTGCACTGCCCAGGCCCCAGGATTCTGGAAAGTTAGCCAGCTCACTCTCTCTTCCTGTTCCCTCTCCCCCTCAGCAGGAGACCAGGCAACAGGGGCTAAATCAGAAAGGACTGAAAAAAAAAAAAAATCAAATACAGCAGGGATAGGGAACAAAGATAGAGCATGTTTTTAGAGCGCACAGATGAGATTTCTAGAAAATTCTGCAGAAATCATAAGTGATGTACTTAGAAATAGCATAAAGCTATGTCCATATGGTAGCCACTAGCCACATGGGGTTGTTTTAATTTTAATTTCATTTTAATATAAATTAAATGAAAAACTCAACTCCTCATTTGCATTAGCCACATATTATGTGCTCAGGAGCCACATACGGCTAGTGGCTACCATATTGGACAGCATAGAGAACATTTCCTATCATTAAATACATATACTCGGGAACCAGAGTCCCTGGGTTCAGATTCTGAGTTCACGTTTTCTGGCAATGTAGGCTTAGGCAAGTTCCTCTGTGCCTTGGTGTATTGGTTTGGGAAGGCTACCATAAGGAAGTCCACAGACTGTGTGGCTTAAACAACAGAACTTTATTTCCTTGCCATTCTAGAGGCTAGAAGGCCAAGATCAAGATGTTGGCATGGTTAGTTTCATTCTGAGGTCTCTCTCCCTGGCTTGCAGTTGGCTGTCTTCTCCCTATGTCCTCACATGGTCTTCCCTGTATATCTGTCCCCATCCTAATGGCTCCTTTAAAAGACACCAGTCACAGTAGATTAGGATACACCCTAATGGCTTTTTGTTGTTGTTGTTGTTGTTTTAATCTTAACTACCTCTTTAAAGGACTTATCGCCAAATACAGTCACATTCTGAGGTACTTGGGTTTAGGATTGCAGCATATAATTCAGCCCATAACACTTGATTTCCTAGTCTATAAAATGGGATGATAATAAAGAATACTCGCTTTGTAGAATTACTATGGATATTCTGTTACTCACCAATTGCTTAACACATGGAAAGTCCCTCGAACAATAACTGGCAGATAAACGTGTGTAGTCGTTTGCTTGTTGATTACGCATGCCTTTGGAGTTTCTGAATAGCAGATTTGGTGTTTTGTGTAGGGAGGGAGAATTTTGTTGTACTGGGGAAGTTGTTCTGTGATGGAGAGATGAATTCACATAATCACTTACTCCTTTCCAGGTTTTGTTCAGTTTTTAGCACCCATCATGGGTCAAAATTATGCAAGACACAGGGATTAGAGATGATGAAAAGGATGTCTACCTAGACAGAATCACCTAGTGAAGGAGGCAGGGGTAAAGCATTCCATAAGTGTCTAGTGCAGAGCAGTGTGATATAAACTGACTTATTCCAGTTTCCACCCAACATGGAGTTATGTTCCTCCAACACATGTATCTATACCCAGCACTGTTTGAGGTGCTGAAGATAAGGTAATGAAGAAGACGAGCTTGGTCTCTGTCTTGTTTAGAGTTTGAAGTGAAGCATTTAATGGTCATGGACACCATATCATCTGTGAATTATTTTTAGCTTGGAAAACTTCTTGAACTCCCCCTGACTAGCTACATTACCCTGGGCAGGTTGGTTTAACCTCAATGTCTCCATTTGCTCATCTATGAAACAGAGACAATAAAATAAAGACCTCATAGACTTGTTTTATGATAATGAAATAATACATGTCAAGTGCTTATAATAGCTTGGCTAATGTATGTATCCAATGAATGTTGGTTATCATTATTTAGAATTCTGGGATTCTTAACTTTTCTCTGCGGAACCAGGAAGGCCTAAGGAAGAGGCAATTCTCCTTACCTCCCATCCAGTCAAAGCCTCTTGTCACGTGGCTTTCATCTCTGACACAAACATGGCTTGGCTGGAAAACTCAGGAACATGGGAATGTCCTAGGCTCTTTTACAATCATCATATAGCCCCTAACGCTGCTTACTCTTGTAGGTCCTTTTAGGTTCCTCATCTAACATATTTTAAACACACCCACCTCTCACCGTAAAAATAACTTTTTGGCTATAGAAGAAAATTGAAAGGATTTTTGCCATTTTGCTTTTGAAAGTTTTTGGCCATGAGTAATTTATTTAATTTGTGATGGGCTGTGATTTCTCACCAATCTTAGTGCCTACTCGAGAAATCTTGTGCAGTGAGAAAACTCCAACCTACAAATTGTTACCAAATGCAATGAAATTTTTATGACTACTAAATCCAACAGTTAATGAAGTTGACATAACGTTATACTCTGCATTTAATTAAATATTTGCTGATTTCCATGTGGCAGTTTTTTTCTTTGTATTGTGGGACTAATCATAAAATGTTTAGGACTCAAAGGTTTTTGTAGGTCCCCTAAAATCCAGAGGGACCCCCATTCCCATGCGAATAAGGTTCAATGGGTCAAACTGCCAGAGGCAGGATCCATGCATAGGGGTATCCCAGGCAAATATCTTGGGGATTTAGCCATCAGAGCTAAAGGAAGGGGAGGTTGCAGCCATGTTTCATGGGAATGGGCCTCCCCCTCATGTTGTCTCAGCAACAGGACAGGGCTGCAGAGCAGCCAGCCATTTCTAGGACTTTGAAAAGGAACTTTGAATATTCTGTAAGCAAAGCTGTGACTCTGTGGCTTCTCTCTCCTGGCAACACCTTCAGTGATCTCTGCCATTTCTTGGGGGTGTATCCCTTATTATTGCCTCATTCCTGGCCCACAGGAGAGGAGGCAGTTAAGAGCTTGGGTGGTGGCAGCTGACACACTTGAATTGGAATTCCTGCTCTACTACTTGATAAAGGTGGCTTTGTATATGCTGAACTTCTGTGACGTATCTTCATCTGCAAAGTGGTAAAAACAATAGGTTTGGGGTAGGGAGAAGGTTTAAATATGGAAATGCATGTGAACTTCTCAACATGGTGCCTGGCTTATGGTAAGTTCTTAATAAAAAGAAATGTATAATTACGATTATCACTAACTATTATTATTGACAGCCTAGCAATGTAAAAATGGCAGCCTATGAGATCTGCACTTAAAGTTAGGGAAAAAGAAGGTCATAGATGACAGAAGAAAAGAATATGGTGGTGGCAGTAGTGGTGCAGTGAGGTAGCAACAAAGTCAGAGTTCAGCTGGCTTTCTTCTTGCTTTGGTCTTTCTGCCAGACCCCAGTAGTGATAGGTACACCAAGGATTCCTGGCGAGGCCCTTTATGGGAAACCCTTCAGCTAGAAGCTTTGTATTGTGCCCTTCCTTCCATAGCTTCCATGTTGGGACATTGGTCACTAAAATGCATTCACTTAAGACTTCTTCTACCTTACTGCTGAGATGATTTGAGGCAGCCTTTCAGATTAAAAAGTACAAACTACACCATCAAAGAATAAAGGAAGAACTGACTCCATCTAAAGAAAAGCAGAAACAGTTGGCTACTTTCCAGCACCTGAATAGGTCTGGCCGCATAGAGGTAATAAGGCAATAAAACTGGGTATCCTTATTTGTCAGCTAAAGCAAAAATGGAAACACATCAGGTGGCAGAGTTTTTATTTTCTGACAGCAGAAAATACACATCTTCATCTGCAGAGACAAAATGTTTCCAGGAAAAAACCCCAAGCATGAATTTATCATGAGTCCTTGTATAAAGGACACTGAGTGACATAGTGGGCAATATACGCAATTCTGTTTTCATAAAAGACAGAGATGCTGTTAGGTTCGTCAGTTTCTCACATCAGGGTTCTCTGAAGACAGCATAACATTAAATCATAACTCAGTGAAGGCATTTCTTTAAGGAACTCAAATAATGAAGTCTAGAAGAGACACCTTTGGGTCCATTCCACAAACATTACTGAGCACCTACTTAACCATCCATTCATCCATCCACCCATCCATCTCTTTATCCATTCATTCAGCAAAAATTCCCCGAATGTCCACCATGTACCAGGCACTCTGAATGGCACTGACAAACACTGCTTACAAGAACTGTCAACCTGGACTGAATTTTGAAGGGCAAATAGGAGAAGGCTAGTCACAGAAGGAGGAGGGGAGCTTTCTAGGCAAAGAGAACAAAACACAGAAGGACTCAGGGGAAAGGAGAGAGAAAGCATGGCTGATTGCAAGAGTGCAAGGGTGTCAGACTGGCTAGAGCTTGGGGATTTTGGAGGAGGGAGATCTGAGGCTAGAGGAGCTGGCAGGGACAGATGATGGAGGCTCTTGTAGGGAGGGTCTAGCAGGGAGTTACTCTGCAGGCCATGGGGGAAAGTACAGAGAAGACAGAGGAGCTGTGAAATCAGGTGAGTGTTTTAAAAAGATAGCTGGTGGCAGACAGGAAGACGCATTGAATAGGGCTACAGCAGAGATGGGCATCTGTTACTCAGTTGTTGTAAGTAACCTGAAACATAGTCATTGTGGACTCTGGTTAGAATCTGGGAGGTATCTAGGAGGCAGAATCTGGAGGGCTCCGTGATGGCTTGATGTGGGGACTGGGCAAGATGGGAGTCCAGGATAAATAGGTTTCTGGCTCAGGATCTGGGTGAATGTGGAAACTGTTTCCTGAATTGGGGAACTGTGCAGAGAAGCAGGCTGGGTGGAGAATTAGAATTGAATAAGCCCAGGTCTGAGCAGGCTGTGGAGGAAGTGGTGGGGTGGAGCTCCTATGAGACATCTGAGGAGAGAGAATATCAGATACAATACAGACCCTGGGACTTGGGAGAAAAGAGGTTTCCGTCCTAGGATTTGCCCACCCATCAGCAGGGACAAATAAGAAAACCAGCAATTATGGAGAGACCGTTGAGTCAGAAGAGAGGTCTATTTCCACCCCCACGCCCTTCCATGGTACCCTGTGAGTGCTGCAGATTTACACACTGTGTCCTCCCTCCCTGAGCTGGCCCACTCTGTGCTTTCTTCCTGGAAAGTGCTGGTTCTCACCTGCCCTTCCAGTAGGCTGAGCTAGGAGCCCTTCTTGTTTCCATCACACGCTATATCTCTTCTGGAGTAATCAATCATGCTTTGCTATTTAACTCTCTTCTCAATAAACTATCAACCCCCTGAGGACAGGGGCCATGGGAATGTCTTATTCTTCTTTATGTTTGTTTCCTCAGCACCTAGCACAGACTCTGACATGCAGCTCAGTGTGGCATGAACAAATGAATGAAAGAGTAAGTGAAGAATAAGTGAATGACTACACAGGATACTATGCAAAAAACAAGGAAGCCTATAATAAGAGAATTGCTAGCTGCTGGAACAAATTCCAATATTTCAATGGCTTAACACTCTGCTTTGTCACTGGCATGAGCTGTTTTCCCTTATACACAAACGAAGAATTTTCTCCAAGAATGTCAGAATTCGGTGACCGCAGCACGTGGTAGCACTAGAGGAACGGCCTAGGCTGTGGGCCCCTTCTCACTTCTCCCTCCTCGTTTCAGAAGCCCATAGCCTCACCTTGGTGTGGTCTGGGCTTTTTCCTCATGAAGCCCCTCTGTTGCCACTCCTTGGGCAGCAGATCACTGCCACCTCTATGGCGATAGCCTCACCCTTGGGAGATACTCGCTTTGGCCTGATCATGCTCATGATTTTAAAAGTGTGCCCCAGTTGGGATCCCAAGCTTTTCCTCTGAGCCCATCTTTGTCCTGTAGCCCTTCTCTGCAGCCCTGCCTGCCTCTTGGCCTCTGTTTCTGCCCTCACATTGCTAGAATCTCCCATTTGCTCACTCTCTCTCCTTTGGCTTCAGAAGGCTTTTTTGATCTTTTCCTGGGTCAGAATGAAAATTTCAGGGCATCAGGTCTACAGCTCCTCCTTGAATGAGGCAGAGTTCTCCAGAGCATCAGGCTTTGTATTCTTTCTAGATCAAACTCTGATTTTATGTGGATATCAGGCTTATCTTGGCTAGTCACTAGACTGCATTGGGCTTTTTTGCAATGTGATACTGTAAAGACACCTCAACCCACGGCTGCCTGTTGTTCATAGGGAGAATGGGAGGGGGAGGCAGGGAGCCAGCACTGGGGGCTGGGCTGAGACCACACTCTGCTAGGCTAGATAGGAGTGGGCTGTTGTGTCTGACTCCTGCCTCTCCATTGCCCTGCAGATGTTTCCAGGGTCCCCATCTCTGCCTTTGCCCCCATGTTTCCTCGCTCAGACCATCGCACTAGTCTTCCAAGTGGCACCCTTTCCCTTCTTACCCTTTCCTCACAGAGAAGCTAGAGTATATGTCAGGCCATATCACTTGGCTTCTCTTTCCCAGAAATGAAAACCTGCCTTTTGTATTCAGAGCTGTCTACTTTTCGCTAAAGGAGCCATGCTGTACACAGAAAATAAATGTAAACAGATATCTCTTTACATATATTTTCTGACTGTCAAGGATCTCTCTCCTCCTTCCATCTGAAAAGTCGTCTCCTCCTGTTATAGGATGAATTGTGTGCCCCCTACTCAAAGTCACGGGTTGAAGTCCTAATCCTTAGTACTTCAGGATGTGACCTTATTTGGAGTTAAGAGTCTTCAAAAAGTCAATTAAGTTAAAATGAGGTCATTGGGTTGGGCCTGAATCCAGTATGACTGGTGTCCTTATTAGAAGAAGTTTGGACACAGACATGTACCGTGGGAACACATGTGAGGACACAGGGAGAAGAAGGCAGACATCTACAAGCCAGAGATAGAAGCCTCAGAGGGAACCAACCGTGTTGACACCTTGATCTTGGACTTCCAGCCTCTGGAATTGTGAGGCAATACATTTCTGTTGTTTAAGTCACAGGGTCTACGGTACTTTGTTGTGGCAGCAGCCCTAGCAAATTAATACACCTTGTATTTCTCACTGGCTAAGAATAAAATGCAAACTCCTCGCCATCCACTAATAGACCCTATGTGATCTGCCCCACTCCCCATCTCCCATTGCTTACCTCGATCCAGCCCCATCTTCCTCCTCCTGGCCTGCTTCCCTTTTTACAGCCTTGCCTGTGCTCACTATACCAAAAGCTCTTTCCCCAACTTTGCATGGCTGTCTTGCTTAATTCTATTATTACATTAATTAATTAATTAATAGACAGAGTCTGGCTCTGACACCCAGGCTGGAGTGCTGTGGTGCGATCATGGCTCACTGCAGCCTTGAACAGCTGGGCTCAAATGATCCTCCGGCTTCACCTTCCTGAGCATCTTGCTTAATTTTAGATCCCACCTTTCCACCATTGCCATCTCAGAGAGGCCTTCCGAGACCGTCTCTTTAAAGCACGTCCCTGTCTTGTTTCTTCTAGCACCATAAACTTTCCTTTTGTAGCATCCTTAATTAGTAACTTTATGTGTATTTGTGTACATATTTCCTGCATTCATCAAGTCAGGGACTGTTCACTAGGTGTATACTCATTGTCCAGCACAGCACCTGGACACATAATGATGCTCAATAAATATTTGTAGAGTAAATGAATCTTCGCCTTTTTAAGGTCTTTATCCATGTCTCAGGTTCCAGCCCAAATCCTACTTTCCTTCTTAAATTAGCCTTCTGATCCCTCAAGTCCAAGAAAAGCTCACTGTCTTGACATGCCTCTCGGTAGCATGCCAGTTCTTCAGTCATGGTGATTATCGCTGTCTGATGGTATCAGTTACATCAGTTATGTGTGGGTTTCCACCTCTGGCCTGCATCCTCCCAAAGGAGGACCACACGCTGTGCATCTCTGCATGGCCCACAGCACAGCTTGTCTCAGGGCCCCAGAGCACCCGAGGTAAATGCAGGTGGACCCAAATAGATCAGAGAGCAGGAATGGCGGAGAATGTGAGTAACTGGGCCTTTTACAGGGATAAAATAGGTGCCCCTGCCCTCCACAGCACCCAGGGAGAAGGATGACAAACACTCCTTTTGCCTGGGAAGGTTTTGGGGGTAAATCTCATCTGCCTGTTGTAGCCACAGAGCAAAGTTCTGGAGCTGAGAAGAGGGTAAGAGAAAGCCCATTGGCCTGCAGCCCTAGAATTACAGAGCAGCCCAGACTCTCTTCTGCCCAGCTGTGGGCTTCACAGGAGGCCTGGGCATCTCTGCCAGTTCCTTACTCTGGAAGAGAACCCCGCCTCCAAGAGAGGGGTAAAGTCGGAGTTTAGAAGCCAGGAGCCCACCCCCAGGCAAGCGCAGCTAACAGCCCCCAAGGCCACCACCAGCACTCACTCCCAGCGTAGTCAGTCCCTTCCTCCTCTCCAGGGCTGGTGGGAAGGCTGAGCCCTCTCTTTCGGGGGCTGAGTCTGGACAATGGGAAGGGAGAAGCCCCCTCCCCGCTGCCCCAGGGACATAAAGCAGGCCTTTCACTGAGGAGTTCTGGCTGCTTCGGTTGGTTCTTGGCACCCAGCAAGGCGGCGTCAGGAGGGGCGGGCAAGCAAGCGTGTTGGGGGTGGGGACCGGGCCGGCGATTCTGAGGAGGTTCGCCCGCCCAGGGCCACCGGGCTGGCTCCCCAGCTGTGGGATGAGCTCATGCAGGGAAACCGGAACAACTTGGGGTAGGGGGGAGAGAGGAAGCGTGGCATCTAGGAGGCTGCGAAAGCGTGGTTCTGGGGAGGAAGTTTTTCATGGGGAGTAGGGACAAGCCTCCACTCCTCCAGCCCTGCCCCCGCCCGCCAGTTCATATCAACTCCACAGCCCCTCTTCACACCCTTCCTTGGATGGAAATTCCTGGCCACGCTGACAGCCGGCGAACTTGGGTCGCCAACCACCCCCAGCCTGGGTCGCCATCCCTATAGTCCCTCTCCACAGGCTTCCTCGGAAATTCTCAGGCCCCACCGCCCGCCGGCCATTGCCCCCTTGGCCACACAGACGCCAACGCTCCGTTTTGGCCAAAACGGGCTGCGCCTAAGCCCGGAGCACAGCTTCTCTGGGGTGCGTCGACAAAGCGGGTGGGGGCGCCCATCGCAGGTGCCTTTCCACTGCACGCGCCAGCAGGAGCCTCCTCTCCGGGTCTTGCCCCTCCCAGTTTCCTCCAGCCTCCCTCCATGAAGCGTCTCTTCCCTCTCACCGAGAGTTTGGCGTAGACAGCGAAAGAGCCATCGTGACTGGCGGAGAAGCCTGGAGTAGACAGACAGAGACGGCGACCGAGTCGGGTGGGGGATGGGGTGGGGACCGACGCTGAGCCCTTGGGGCCTGGAAGCCGCCGCTACTGGGGAAGGGTGGGGAACGGCTCACGCCCTTGGGAAGAACTCTCTTGGTTTGGGGCCTTGGCTGGGAGGAGGAGGGGGAGAGTAAGAAATAGGGTCCGATTATTTAAATTTGGGGATAAATTGTACTAGTAACTCTCGCACCGTCCTTCCACCAATCTCACTCCCCACCCCCAACTCCCGTGCACACAGGGACTGCCTCTGCCATCCTGAGGTTTTTGTCTTAGGGTAGGAGTGGGACCGCACTAGGTCAAATGAACAGGTCCCCTCTCTCCCCCCAACACACAACCCCGCTCCACCGCCCTCCAGTTCTTAACCCTGCGTCTGTGACCTACGCACACACGCACCTCTCCTGGGATGGGGTAGAAGGCCATTGTGAAAGAGGCTCATAAGCATCGCCCCCGGCCCCAGATTTCAAGTTCAAAGCCACCAGCCAAGATCAGCTCTTAAGAACCAAGACTAGGGGAACCGCATCCTTCTTTGGTTACCTTTTCCCAGACAGGATTCCAATTTCCAAACGTGGAAGAGGCGTGTGTGTATGTGCCTGTGTGTGTGAGTGCGTGTGTCTATGTCACTGTGTATGTGTGTGGAGAGGGGGATGTATTAATGGGTGATCTTATAAATGAAAACGGGAGGACTGAACTTAAAAGAAACTGGTCAATTGCAAAACAAACAAGGATAAACAACCCTTTAGATGTAATTTGTGGTTTATCTGGAGGTGGAGGTGGCGCTGAAGAGGAACCCCCGCCCCCCAATATTTTTTCCTTAGCTGCGCCTCCACCCCCAGCATTTGGAGCGGCTGAGAAGCGGCTCCGGAGTGATTAATCCGGGGATAATTCACCCCCCCGCCCCCCGGCGCGAACCCCGCGAAGCGGGATTGGAGCGAGTCATTTCCGAGAGCGCAGCGCGCCTCTCCCCGGCCGGGCGGACACTTGGTTCATTCCAGCCGCAGAAGCTCAGGGCTCCCGCGTACCGGGATTTTTTCCGAGCAGAAAAAAGCTCCAGAGCTCTCCTGACCTCCTTTCTCCTCGGCGGCGACCGGAGCCTCTCCCTCGGCGCTGCCGGCCGCGCCATGCCGCGCTCGCGGGGACTGGAGCTGGGACGCT
>NW_012117376.1:6343430-6343976 GCF_000951035.1 Colobus angolensis palliatus
TCATTCTTATCGCCTGCTTCAGTCTCCCACCCCACCCTCAGCCACGTCCTCACCTCCACCCTCACCCTCATTGCTGCCCCAACCCCAGCCGCAACTTGGCCGGATGCGGCCGGTGTGGGGGCCTGGGAGACAGACATCCCCGCCCGGGGTTGCGGGGCACCTGGTCTGTGGCTTCAGTTTCTCCAACCTCCCAGGCCCCAAGGTGCTAGGCTTTTTTCCGATAAACTTTCCCGGAGCCCTACTCCCCCGGCTCCCGATTCTGCCAGGCACGCTGGTCCTGGGGGCTGCAGAGGAACCGTGCACCCCCTCCCCATTTCCGCATCTACAAGGTCTGCCCTTCCCTGCCCCCGCCCATTTTCTCCAGTTGAAACCGGTGCCCCCTCTAGAGCCGCCTGGAGACTGCGGCCGCCACCCCCCTCCCCAAATGCTACCCCTCCCTCGGCGCTCGGAGCTAGGAGGCGGTTCAGGTGGGCGCGTGCCCACGGTGGGGGTCCGGCGCATTCCTTGCAGGAGGGCTCAGGTGGGGGCTGGAGGGTGTTGAAGGAC
>NW_012117376.1:6344116-6374308 GCF_000951035.1 Colobus angolensis palliatus
GGCGGCTGGACCAGCTCCCGACGACCGAGTCCGGGAGGGGGCAGACCTAGCGAGTGCGGAGAGTCCCGGAACTTCGCGGGTGTCTGGCTGCAGCTTGCAGCGCGCGGGGGAGGTACGCGAACCTTCGAGGGAACCGGGTCCCCTGTGGAGGCTACTGGCCGCGACTGCTCCTCTCCCACTTTACCCACAGCACCCCTCCGAAGCTCAGTTCTAGCCACAACCTAGAAAGTTCCGTGTGCCCTGGTGGAGACGGGTCCAAACCGGGATGCCTGGAACCGCATTTTCATTTAGCCCTGGAGGCTGACACCCACTGTGGGAGAAACCGAAACACCTGCTGCCCAGGCCTGGACCTAGGGCACCTTTGACCTGGAGCCGTGTTTTCTTTTGTTTTTGTTTTTGTTTTGTTTTGAAACCACCGATTGAACCTCTGAAGGCTTGGCCTGGACCACCCCAGTTCCCCTTCTCGGGGAAGTGCGCCTCTCCTCTGGCAGGTCAGTGAGTGGCGAGCTCTGTGGTCCACTCTGGCCTCCGGCATCTTGTGAGTCTGTCCTCGCAGACCGTGTCGCCCACCGCTTAACCGCGGCGTGTTGGGGTTCTTGGTCAGGGAGGGCGCCCCGAGCCAGCTCTGGCTCTCTCATTCCTAGCTGACTGGACTTTCTCGGGTTCTGCTAAGAGTCATAGCCACCGACACCCAGAGAGGGGCGCCCGCGGTGCGCACGCCTGGGAGCTCTGGCCTCTCGCACACCCACACCCACTGGGAGGCTGTCCATACCGACGCTGCTGGTCACCCAGACTTGCCACATGGGCAGTGGGGGGATTGCTGCTACCTCCCGCCAGGCCTCTCGGACGTTTGTCGAGGCGAGGCCGGTGTCTGGCTTAGCTGATTGGAGAATGTCTCGGCATCGGACTGAATCGTTTTTCTGGCTAGATTTGTCCCTGCCCCTTGGGCATATCCTGCCCCTAGGGGAGAGAAAAAGGCCGACTCACTGGCGCTTGCACTCCTCAGCGGTGCTGGAATCCTGCCCTGTAGAGATCCATTTGCTCGCAGCTCCTTGGTCAGTAGAGAAGTTGAGGGGAGGGGACCTTATGTTCATGGCTTGGGGTAGTTCCTCTCTGGCAGGCCCTGCTCTGGCTTGCAAGCTTCCAGCACATTTCTTTTCTTCTCTTTCTTTTTTTATTTTTATTTTTTAAGATGGAGTTTTGCTTTTGTCGCCCAGGCTGGAGTGCAATGGCACGGTCTCAGCTCACTGCAACCTCCGCCTCCTGGGTTCAAGCGTTTCTCCTGCCTCAGTCTCCCGAGTAGGTGGGATTACAGGCGACCGTCACCACGCCCGGTTAACTCTTGTATTTTTAGGAGAAACTGGGTTTCACCATGTTGGCCAGACTGGTCTCGAGCTTCTGACCTCAGGTGATCCGCCTGCCTCAGCCTCCCAAAGTGCTGGGATTACAGATGTGAGCCACCGCGCCCAGCCCAGTACATTTCTTTTTAAGCTTTTCCTGCATTTAGATGGGCTGTTTGGCCTTGCAGGCAGCAGAGATTTGGAAATGAACTTGGTGACAGAAGATCGGCAGGATTTGGTACATTAGAAGGGGAAACACATTCATTTTGTGTTCAGTTCACACTGTTGAATTTAAAAGATGCTCAGGACTGAACTGTCTCCCTTCCTCGGCTCAGTGATCACTGGATAAATATCACTGTATAAATAAAATGATTTGAAAAAGGGGAGTCTTCTTACCCACTATTTATACAGATCACCGTATAAATTAAACGATTTGAAAAAGGGGAGTCTCCTTACCCAACCATACCTTCTCCCCTCCACCCCTTTAGTCCCTGTCTTGCCTTGTACTCCCCCTCCCCCAGCCTCCCTGGCGACTTCCCACCAGTTACCTGCCCTCCCCATCAATCGCCCTCCTTTTTTTTTCTTTTTTTTCTTTTTCTTTTTTTTTTTTTCTTGAGAGGGAGTTTCATTCTTGTCACCCAGGCTGGAGTGCAATGGTGCAATCTTGGCTCACCATAACTTCTGCCTCCCGGGTTCAAGTGATTCTCCTGCCTCAGCCTCCGGAGTAGCTGTGATTACAGGTGCAGGCTACCACGCCCAGCTAATTTTGTATTTTTAGTAGAGACGGGGGTTTCTTCATGTTGGTCAGGCTGGTCTTGAACTCTTGACCTCATGATCTGCCCACCAAAATGCTGCAATTACAGGCGTGAGCCACCGCACCTGGCCACCCTCCCTTCTTAAAACACATTTCCCTTTGACCTGTAAACAGGCTCGTCTTTAACATAAAACAAACCAAGAAGACTTCTTGGCCCTATTGACCTGTCTAAGCCACTGTCCCATCTCTCTTTGTCTTTTACAGTCATTTCTCTTCAAAGGGGTCTTCATGTCACTTTTCTCTACTACCAGTCACTCCTTACTTCAGCCTCTGTCTCCAAGATGACACTGGAACACTCTAGAAGACAGCACCAGTGATCACCTCAATTGCCAAATACATTGTACTTTGTCTTTATTTTCCTTTATCTCTCTGTGGCTGTGGCCACTTTGGATGAATTTCTCTTCCTTGGGCTTCTGGGACACTGTGTCTTACTGATTTTTTCTCCTGTCTCTTGTGTGTTCCTTCTCAGTCACTAATACTCACTTATTCCCCTCCCTGAAATATGGTGTCCTGCAGCATCTAATTCTTTGTACTTTTTCCCATTCCTTTTCACCACTGCCTGGGTGAGCTCATCCTTGCCCAACCGTTCCACTACCACACTCTGAAGCTTCCAGACAGATCTCTTCTGCCAAGACGTCTCTCCTGATATTCATCTATTGATTTCCTGGTCCACGGGAACTCTGGGTCTAGGTAACCCATATATCCAGCTGATTCTTGGACATCTTCACTTAGATGTTTCTCTTCTGAAGCAATCTTATTAGCTTCTTTCTTAAGCCTCCAGTATTTCCTGTGTGAGCTGGTGGTTCCTGTAGCCTCCCAGTTATGGAGCCCAGAAACCTTAGGATTATCCTCAACTCCTTCGTTATTGTGTGGCCATCAAATTCTGTCAGTTTCATATCCTCAATCATTCTCAAACCTAGCTACTTTCCTTGAGAAGCTCTGAACATTGAAAAAGCTATCTTGCCTTCCACTCCCTTACTAATTTAAAAAAAGCAATATTAAACTATAAGTAGACGGAATTCTGACACAGTTCTGATTTTTCCCATGCCAACCACGTCACAGCTTAAAAAAAAAAATCAAATGCCAAATTAAAAAAATTTCCCCTGCTTTGTATGTTGTCTGAGTACTTGCTTTTAGTCAGCCTCTTGTAGACTAGAGCACTGACTGTACTCAGTATTCTATTATAGTGCAAACTGAGTTGTATTAAAAAGCATTTATTTGTCTGCTTTATATATTAAACTGTGAGCTTACTGAAGGCGGGGACGGTGCTTTATTTCTCTTGGTATCCCCTTATCCTGCTCAGGTTCTGGCATAGAATTGGTGCTTGATGTATGGCTGTTCAGTCAGATGATTTGTACAGTTTTTTTTTCCTTGGACAGTTTTCCAGGGACTGATAAGACTAAATCAGGGGTCAAGGAAGCCAGCTGGTTTGCAGAGGTAATAAGATGACATAGACAGCGATCCCCTGTTCCTTTTCCCCACAACTAAGTATCACCGTTTGGTGACAGCTCCCTAGATCCTAGAACCAATGCAACAATAAGCCCTTGGCATACCACTCTCCTCCAACCCTGAGCTAAGGAAAGGCATTTCACTACTCAGTCACCAGTGTGTATATGAATTTGAATTTCCATTTGCAATCAAGCTGAGGGTTTATGGTTTTTAAAAAATGAGCTGACTGCAACAGAGAGTGCCCACCATATCTAGGGCTGGTGAGTGTGTGGCTTTGTTGAAGGTGAGATTTGAATCATGCACCAGGGACTGGAGGACCAAATTGCAGGGTCTTGGACACTGCCTGGTTTGGGTTTCTCGGGCAGAGCCCAGCAGGCAGCTTCAGCAGCATCCCCTTCACCCTCATTCATGTCCCTGACCTGCCTATTTCACCCTCATCATCACGCTAGCAGGATTAAGGGAATCTGATTGCTTCACAGAGCCTTGTTGGAGACCCAGCTGATCTTCAGGCCTCTCTAGGGCTCAGGCTCCCTGCTGTAAAAAGGACAAGTAATTCCTGGGTTTTTGGAAGGATTAGAAACCAGAGATGCAACCAGTCCAGTGCCATACCTCATCGAATGTGCCTATGAAATAGAAACTGTGGCCGAAGGAATCAGCCAGGAAGTCTGTGTGCCCTCACCATGTCCTGCCCCAGCTACTGTGCTCAGAATGCTGTTCTGGGCACCCAGGGGAGTTACACTAACAGCTCATGTTTACTGAGTACTCATCGGCACTGTCTTAAGCACTTGTGTGTATTAACTCAATCCTCTCAGCAACGCAGTGAAGCCTGCACTATTATTATTCCCATTTCATAGATGAAGAAACAGGTTCAGAGAGGACACATAACTTATCTACACACTAAGTAAATAGCCAAGCCACAGTTTGGATGCAGGCCTGGCTGATGCCAAATCTTTTACTCATACCCTATTGCTATTCAACTTCTTGGGGACTCAGCTGGTACCACATCCCTGGAAGCTTCTGCCCAGGCTGCCTTCTTTGGCCTTGCTCTTCCCACTGGGCTGTCCTCGTCAGTTATGCTGTGCTGCTTTTGAGGCCTGAATCCTAAAAGTGCTTTTGAGGCACTTTTAATCCTCAAGCAGCTATTGTCCATTCCTTTCCACCACAAGCTCCTGGTGGGGGAGGCTGTAAAGTCATTCTTGGTTTCTATCCCCAAACACCCATCTAGGTGGAACTCTACTGTGGGTTCTTACAACTCCTCAAATTTCCTCTGTTGTCAGACTCATCAGGACATATTGAAATTTCTTGCTTAATGAGGTGGTGTCTGTCTCATTTTCCTAAAGGACTGTGAACTCAGGCAGGGCAGTGTAGCCCAGCTCAGAGCACATAGTGGACACTCATTGAGTGTGCTGATGAGACAGTCAGAGCTGATGAGACAATCAGAGGCAAGTTGTTTGGAACCCAGGGCTTCTTTTCCCTCAGACCACCCTCTTGGGCATTCCCAGGGCAACTGGGAGCTGGGAAGACTGGAAATGGGTTAAGGGGCATCTTCAAGTGGGAGGCAGCCCCAGGCCCATCTGCACAATAATAATAGCTCTCCTTTACTGAGTGCTGGTCAAATGCTTTATAGACATTACCATTTAATTATCACTGTAATCTTATATTTGAAGATACTGAGGCTCAGAAAGTAAGCAGCTGGGCCAAGGCTGTAGAGCAAGTAAGTAAAGAAAGCAGGATTAAACCTTAAGTCTACCTGACCCTAGGGCCCATCTTTATGGAAAACACTTGTTACAGTGCTGGGCCCATTGTTAGCATTCAATATATATTACATACTATTACTATTAGTGCAACTACACTCTACTTGCTTTCTGCACCAGCTTCCTAGAAATATAAGAGAAACAATTCACACACTCTGCCACTCTCAGGCACCACTATATGCAGTGGGGAGGGTCTTTTCTCTTTGATCCTCTGGCTGAAAGCACACACCTTAGAACCTGGTCCCCTCACCCAACCCATCAACCCAGCTCTATGCTCTTCATCCAGGAGGGTAGGGAGGGAGAACCCCGTACCTCGAGAATGCACTGCATTGCCCTCCCTGGGTTTCTCACTGGGTAGCATATGGCCTCTCACCCTTCCTCTCTGTCTGCTGCAGTGTCGTGAGAGCTTCCCCAACAACAGGGGAACATCGGGGTGAACCTGCAAATGGAGGATTATTTCAGAGTGTTTATCCTTACAAAGACTCTGTCTCAAGGTTCACTCACTTTGAGAAGGGCTTGGTTTTCCCTTGGACCCACAGAAAGCAAAGAGTGGGCTATGCAACATGGGAGTTTCTCAGCTTGAAAATGATGGCGTGGCTCTCAGAGCTCTTTCCTTACTCTTGTAAGTTAAGAGAAACAAAGGAAACTCATATTTGTTTTTTCCCTGGACTCTAGAGAGCTCAACCTGCTGGACTGTCTTTTCATGCTCCTCTTCTAAAAATGAAATTCTCTATCTTCTTTTCTTTTCTTCCACCGAAACACACACTTAGTTCTTAGAGCTTTGGGAGAAGGTGAGACCCCTTTGGCCTTCTCAGGTAGCTTAATGTCACATAAAATATAGTCATGGCCCACTATACACCCACAAATGTGAACTTTAGTCAAACAGCGGATGAGAGGGGAGGAGATGGAGTGGAACATGATGAGGTGGGATTGGAGACATAGCATAATTTGAGGTAGACTGAGCTCAAGTAGGAAGGCATAAACTGGGTAAGATCAAAGGTAGGTTGGGCTGTATTGGCACAGGATAGATAGAGTGAGATAGGTGATGGAATGGAATGGGATAGGATTGAGTGAGATGTGATGTTGGGGATGGGATTGAGAGGGTGGGGTGTGCAGTATTCAGGGGATTGACTGGGATGCCGGATGAGGTGGGAGGGAATGTGTTAGAAGACACTGGGGTGGGATGGGATAAGATGGGGTGGGTGGAGTTGGGATGGAGTGGAATGGAACAATTGGGATATGATGGAGTGGAGGTGAGGTGTATTGTGGTAGAATGGAATGAGATAGAGGTGAGTCAGATTTATTGGGATGGTTTGGGTTGGTTGAGTTGGAACAAGAGACTGGGAGATAAGATGGAGTTATTATATAACCAATTGAATGGGCACCAATTGAGTGGGCATGAGGAAATGGAAAGTGAGGGAAGGCACTGGAAATAGCTGGGCCCGCCTCACAGTGTCATAGCATCTTCATCTTCCTGAGCAGGACTTCTTGAACGTTGATCAGTTTCTTTCTCACCTGAATTGTGAAATTTCCAGCAGATATAAAGTCTCCATTAGCCTTTGGTCCCATATAGCATGAATCCTGAAATGCTGGAGGCTCCCTTTTCCTGCCATAAGGGATCATTCTTCAGAGAGACTCTGGGAGTGCCATGTGGCCACCACCGGGAATCCATCAGAAAAATATGCTTGGCACAAACCAGGAGCACCAGGGCATCTCCTATCAAGTCCACCATCAGAGAAAGACATTGTGCCTACCCTAGAGCTAGTACAGTGGCGCCACTCACAGAAAGGAGAGCCGAGGATGGAGTAGGGGTTTACCTCCATGGCCCCCTCTGCTGGGGGAGTCTCTTTCCTAGAGACTCTTTTACTTTCCACCTGTTTGTGTCTGTATTGTTGGAAAATTTTAAACTGAATTTGTCTTTGAACGGATGTCACTCCCACCCTTGAAAAATCATTATTATAAGGAACTTTTATGATGTTAACAATAATGTATGTATAGTTAAATTACTGAGAGCACCAAATTACTCTGAGAAATTTACTTGAGAATCTCCTGTGCCATCTAACACAGAAAATAAGGGCTTATATTGCAACACAAATAGCCTTCCTACCTGCCAATGTCTAATTTATACCAATTAAGTGCAATTATAATCCAGAAACCTCAAAAAATTATGTGTCCATCTTCAAGGTTTTCAAATAGAAAACAGAATAAGTTCTATTATTAAGTAGCTACATCTATTTATTGATTGAAAGTAAGCGAGTGTGACGGATGTAACTGTAAAGGGAAAAAGCAGAGACTTTGAAATTTGAGATACAAGTATATTATGAGAGAATGTGCAGACATTTTGTGCAGAATGACTGATGGCTCTTTCTGAGATGAGTAAGTGTGGTAGAGTCGACTCAGGCCTCGGGAGATTTGTCTTCAGGTTGCTGCCTGACCCCACCCCTTTCCCTACCCCAGCCTCAATCTCTCTACCTACCGACCTTCATTGCTTCCTGCATTGCCATTTCAGGAATGGAGGGAGTTCAGTGATTGGGTGGGACTTGGTGATGTGTGTGGACTTGGCAGTAAGAAGGAGATGACAGTTTAATAGTTTATTTTCAATTCATGCCAAAATGTTCCTAGCATGAAAACAGACATCTCAATGTTGGCATCTCCTCCTGCCAGGGACCTATGTGGCCCTATCCTCCTGGCCTTATCATATGTGCATTCCTAGAAGGGCTGACCCATAGCAGATCCTCAGCTGGGAGAAAGGCCTTGTTCGGCCTGGGAGTCAGGAATTCAGCCTTCCAGACTTGGCTATGCCCCTAACCATCTATGTGACCAGAAGCCAATCATTTCATCTTCCTAGGCCTCTATTTTCCCACCTATAAAATGGGGATAATAATATACAGTGTGTCTGTGCAATGATGGATTTGGAAGTTCTTTAATCAACAAAATAAAAAGAAGCCAGAGATATTAGAATAAGACCAAAAAAGTATCTAGTTTAAGCCCATCCAGTGGGAGATCCTGCCCAGGGCTCAGGCTTCTTGACTTTCGAGGGGTGGGGAGCTCATGACCTCTGCAGACAGCTTGCCAGGCTATTTCTCAGGTCTCAGGGGTGATAGGTGAAGGAGGGTGGGCTTGCTGAGCTTCTTGGCCTCGATCCATTCTTGCCCTCCAGTGGCCTGTGGGACTGCTCCTGAGAACTCAAAAGGGAAGAAAGAAGCCATTTCTGTCCAGAGCCCATCAGACATCCTGGTTACAGCCTTTTCCCCAACCACCACCCACTCCTGGGCAGCAGCACTGTGAGTTCAGTGTCAGAGAGTTGATTGCTTGGGCTTTGCTGTCACTAACACGTTCATCCAGGGTACGAGATCTGAATGAGGCCTTTAACTATAGCAAGAGGAAAATTCCCTGTATTCGAGAACCACTGGGACTCACATCTCCCAAGATATTTTGTTCTAAGGAACATGGAAAGAAGACAATGTTACAGGGACAGTTTTCCTGAGTTCCGTGGAAGGCACCGTTGACGTTTTCTGTTTTCTGCACCCCCACCAAGTCTCAGGTGCATGACATTTGAATTAATCCTACCCTCAGTCCACAAACACTTTATGATCACCTATCTGTGCGAAGCTCCTCTCTTATTCACAAAGTTTGCCTCCCTGCATCCCCAATCCTAAAGCTATCCCAATCCCAATAAGTACCCATTCTGATGTGTTTGATATATGTCTTCAAATATGCATGGATCCAGGCAGGGCGCGGTGGCTCACACCTGTAATCCCAGCACTTTGGGAGGCTGAGGCAGGCGGATCACGAGGTCAGGAATTTGAGACCAGCCTGATCAAAATGGTGAAACCCCATCTGTACTAAAAATACAAAAATTAGCCAGGCGTGGTGGTGTGCACCTGTAATCCCAGCTACTTAGGAGGCTGAGGCAGGAGAATCGCTTGAACCCGGGAGGTGGAGGTTGCAGTGAGCCAAGATCGCACCACTGCACTCCAGCCTGGGCGACAGAACAAAACTCTGTCTCAAAAAATAAAATAAAATAAAATAAAATAACATTAAAAAAGCATGGATCCTTATAAAATATATAGGGTTGTTTGTATGTATATGTATTTTTTTATTTCTATATGTGATATTGAAGTATAAATTTCATCTGCTTTCTTTATTTACTCAATAACATATTTTGCATATCTCGCCATGCCCATTGAGTGTACCTAGTCAGTGGTTTCTAACTACTGCATTGCATTATGAGTTATACATCCATCACATTTTATGTATCTGTTCCCCTGAGGATAGCCCTCTAGCTTATCAGCAACTCCCCGTTACTCCACCACTCAAAGTTCTGAAGAACATCCTTGTACATTCCCTCTTGGGACCCTGTGTGAGAATAGTTCTGGAATATATGAAGGAGGATTTGGTACCTGGGTTAATGTGTTAATTTTTCATGTTCTGCCATGGTGTTTTCCAGAGCACCATGGAAATAGTGTGCCAAGTCACATTTCCACTAAGAGTGCCCAAGAGTTTCTGTCTTCCCACATCCTCATGAGTACCTAATATTAGCCACCTGTCCAATTTTGCCATTTTTAGGAATGTAAAGTGCCATCTCATTGTATTAATTTACACTTTGATTACTAAAGTCTGAACCTCTCTTACAGGCTTGTTAGCTGTTTGAACTTCTCTTTTTCTGAATTACCTATTTATATTCTTTGCCCATTTACAAATTGGATTTCTTATCTTAGAAATCTTTTGGTTGATTTGTAGAAGTTTTGTTTATAGTCTAGGTGTTGCCCTTTGTTAATTTTAGAAGTTACAACTAGCTTCTTCTAGTCTTTTATCCATCTATTTGGCACATGGCAGCTTTCTTTGGACAGACATTCTTCCTTTTGATATAGTCAGATCCATCAGTGTTTTTGGGGAGGTGGAAATATGAGGGCACTGATGAGCTAGACAACAGGGTGGGGTCCCATGGGACCTGCTGTCTGTGTGGAGGACTCTGAGGAGTCCTAGAATCTTCTTGTCCATCCTGGGCCCCCACATTTTACAAGAGGTTTCTCTTCTGGCTCAAGGCCCTGTGTTTCCTGAAGGCCCCAGTTAAAGTACAATTTAATGGATGGATGCTATACCTAGAGATTGGGCAGGATTACTCAGTCCTTCAGCAGGCATTTATTGAGTGCCTCTGTGTGCCTGAGCTCTCAGCTGCACTGGGGACATGGGCAAGTTTCAGCCAGCGCTGAGTGTACATAAGAGAGGCAGCTACACACAGGCTCAGAGCAGCATTACTCACAACAGCCAAATGGCGGAAGCAACCCATGTGTCCATGTGCAGATGAGTGGATAAACAAAATGTGGTATATCCATATGATGGAGTATCTCTCAGCTTTAAAAAGGAAGGAAATTCTGACACCTGCTACAGCATGGCTGAACCTTGAGGACATCATGCTAAGTGAAAGAAACCAGTTACAGGCCAGGTGCACTGGCTCATACCTATAATCCCAGCACTTTGGGAGGCCTAGGCAGGTGGATTGCTTCAGGCCAGGAGTTCAAGACCAGCCTGGCCAACATGGTGTAACCCTGTCTGTACTAAAAATACAAAAATCAGCCGGGCATACTGGTGCACGCCTGTAGTCCCAGCTACTGAGGAGCCTGAGTCACAAGAATCGCTTGAACCGGGGTGGGGGGTGGAGGTTGCGGTGAGCTGAGATCGCGCCACTGCATTCCAGCCTGGGTGACAGAGCGAGAGTCTGTCTCCAAAAAAAAAAAAACAGAAAAGAAAGGAGCCAGTTACAAAAGGGCAAATAGATACCTACCATATGCTTCCACTAATGTGTGAGGTATTTAGTGCAGGCAAATTCATAGAGACAGAAAATAGAATGTTGGTTGCCAGGGGCTGGGGAGGGGGAGAGATGGGGAGTTAATCGTTAATCGTTTAATGGGCAGTGACTTTCAGTTTTGCAAGATGGAGAGAGTTCTGTGGATGAATGGTGGTGATGTTAGCACAGCAGTGTGAATGGACTTAATGCCACTACATTATATACTTCTAAATGGTTAAGATAGCACATCTTATGTTATATGTATTTTACCACAATTTTTTTTAAAAAAGAGGGACAGCTCTTTAGACACAAGGGATCAAGGAGGGCTCCCAGAGAAGGATGTTCAAGCCGAGACCTGCCAGATCAACAGGAGTGGGCAGGTGAAGAGAGGAGCAGGAAACGGCTTTCGACGGTGCAGGTTCATCTGCATGGGCTCCTGGTTGAGTGAGAGTGGGTTGTTCCAGGTCTGGAAGATGGTCTGGTCACCAAAGAAAGGCACTGAGAAGTCTGGAGGGTTTGGAGAAGGAGGATGGCCGGATGGCTTGGCTGGCAGCCACAGGTCTCTGAAAAAACACAATGAGGGTAGGATGCTACTGGGGAAGGCAGGTCTTGGTGAGGGTGCCTGGAACCCCATATCAGCAAGGAGGGGCTGAGGGGATCCTTTTTCTTCCACAAGTCCTCTATCCGGTGCCCCAGCCTCCCAGGGAGGGTAAACAGCTGAGCCAAAAGTACATGAAACCCATTCCATGAGTCGTGGATCATAAGTTAATGTTCTGTTCATCGTGCCTCTGTGAGAATGTCACAAAACTTCCATCTAGAAAGAAAATAGGCCAAGTGTGGTGGCTCACGCCTCTTATCCCAGCAGTTTGGAAGGCCGAGGTGGGAGGATTGTTTGAGGCCAGGAGTTTGAGACCCGCCTAAGTGACAAAAAGTGAGACCTCTTCTGTATATAAATAAATAAATATTTAGCTGGGTATAGTGGCATGTGTCTGTAGTCCCAGCTACTCGAGAGGCTGAGGCCGGGGGATGGCTTGAGCCCAGGACTTGGAGGCTGCAGTGAGCTATGATTGTGCCACTACACTCCAGCCTGGGTGACAGAATTGGAAGACCCTGTCTCTCTTAAAAACGTGACTGAAAGAAAGGAAGAGAGAAAGGTGGGGGGAAGGAGGGGGGGGAAGGAAGGAAGGGAGGGAAGAAAAGAGAAATAAAAGGAAAATAGAAAGTCTACCTGCATGGGCTGAGTTAGCAAGTCCTTTCCAGGTGCTGTCTTTGGGGAGACCTGCTATATTCTATCTTGTCCAGTCCATGTGTGCCTGTCAACTTTTTGTTCCTTCTGCCTCTCTCCTTTTCTCTCCCTTCTCTGCCAATCTCCTCCACTTAGGTCTTTTCCTTTCCTGTCCTGTCCATCCTCTTCCCCAGTGCTGCTACTTCCCAGGAAACCAGGACTCCTCCTCATTGTGAGTCATCCTCCTCCCGATCCTCAGCCTTGCCATCTGTGAGAGCCTATTCCTGACCTTTGACCTTGCTGCCGCCACCCTCACCCCATCCAGGACCCTCCCCTCCGTGGCCTTTTCTTTAGCCAGGCTTCAACCCTGTACCTCTGTCAACAAGGTGGCTTTTTAAGGCCTTTGGCTGCTCCTGTCTGCCCAGGAGCTTGGGGCTGGGTTGTGGAACACTCACTGAGTACCTAGTACAGTGGCCCTGGGTTGGGGGTCATGGGCACAAATACCTTTTAAAACCAAGTTCCTCCCCCCAAGGACTGTTGTAAGCTACTAAAGGCCCAAGGAGCTCCAAGCACAGCGGAGGGGGAGAGGGGAAGAAGGAAGACTTCGTTCAGAAGGTGCCAGCAGGCTCTTCAAGAGTGAGCAGGCATTCGGTTGAAGGAGGGCAATTTGCAGGTTGAATATCTTAGAGGGAGCAGCTAGACAAAGGCTTAAAGCAGCAGGCTGTGCTTGGGAGATGTCAAGTTTGCGTCCCCCCTTTATCAGCATCATAGTCTTCTCTGTGGAAGCTGTCCCTTAGTTTTCATTTTTATCTTTTTCATAGGCAGAGTCTTGATCTGTCACCCGGGCTGGAATGCAGTGGTGTGATCATGGCTCAATGTAACCTCAACCTCCTGGGCTCAAGTGATCCTCCCACTTCAGCCTCCTGAGTAGCTGGGGCTATAGGCACATGCCACCACACTTGGCTATTTCTTTTTTCTGAATTTTTTTGTAGAGATGGGAGTCTTGCTATGTTGCCCAGGCTAGCCTTGCACTCCTGACCTCAAGTGATCTTCCCCGTTCAGCCTCCCAAAATGCCAGGATTACAAGCGTGAGCTGCAGTCCCTGGCTGGCTGTCCCTTGTTGAACACTCAGGCCCTATGCTTAGTGAGAGCTGCTCATTCCTCCCTTACGCCTTACAAAACTCCTAAGAATTCTATCGTTTTGCAGTTGAGGAAACTGAGGTTTAAGAAATTAAATTACTTGCTAAGACCACACAACTAGGACGGGGGAGAGCCTGGGTTTAAACCTAGTCTGATTCTAGAGCCCATAGGCTTAACCACTGTACAGGTTTCCCAGTTAAAAATGTAGATTCTGGCCAGGTGCAGTGGCTCACATCTGTAATCCCAGCACTTTGAGAGACTGAAGTGGGAGGCTCGCTTGAGGCCAGTAGTTCAAGACCAACCTGGGCAGCATAGTAATACCCTGTCTCTACAAAAAATAAAAATATTAGCCGTGCGTGGTGGCGGCACACGCCTGTAGTCCCAGCAAGTCGGGAGGCTGAGGCAAGTGGATTGCTTGAGCCCGGGAGATTAAGGCTGCAGTGAGCCATGATTGCACCACTGCACTCTAGCCTGGGTCACAGAGCAAGACCCTATCTCAAAAAAAAAAAAAAGTAGATTTCCAGGTCTTCCTCTGATTTTCTGAATCAGAGGATCTGAGAGCAGGGTGCAGGGATCTGCGTCTTTAGTGAGTTCTTCCTGCTCACTTTCTGATGACCCTGGTCTTAACCCCACTCAGGAATGACTAGAAGAAGGGCTCAGGTCTTGGGTGACTTTGAGCAAAGGCTCTGCCTCCGCAAGTCAGCCCACACCTGGGCTGCCTTTGCAGCACCGCCTTCCCCTCCCTCTGTCCCTCCTTTATAATTAGCCCTGGCGCTGATGGCGTCAGGACCTGTTCCCAGGGAGTGCGGCAGCCCAGAGGTGGTCACCAGGGTGACCAGATTTGTGTTGATGAGATTAGGCAGCCCCCTGGAAGAGCCTGGGAAGGCACCAGCCCCGAAGGCACGCATTAGCATTCCTAAACTGCTTAATACACTTCACAAAAGGCCTGTTGGTGAGGGTTGGCCTGACAGCTTGGAGCTCCTGAATCACTAAGTCTTTCCTCCAGCCCTGGATTTGTTAGGTGAGAAATCAGGACACTCAGGGGAGTCTTATCCTCAACTTCTTCCGTGTACTAATTCCCATTATTCTAGATTTAATACTCTCTGAAGAGCAGACACGCAGCACTGAAATGCCATTTTCTTCGGGCCTGTTGGTGGGGGGCAGCTGGCATTTCAGGATGAGGCATGGCAGGCAGGCTGAGGTGAGGTCAGCCAGCCGGGAGATGAGGAAGCTACAGAGGGTGGGGTTGAGGAGGCCAGGGTCCAGCCTTCGCTTTGTCCCTGGCTGGAACAGGACCTCGGACCCAGGGGAAGGAGCAAGCAGGGTAGAATGGCCCTAGCTCGGTGAACGGGTATTTAGAGTCTGTGGTCCCAGTGAGGACCCAAGGGGCTCAGCAGGGAAACTGAGGCAAATGGCCAGTTATGCAAATAGGGCCGTGAAGGTGGGAAGCACAGTAACACTGGGAGGCCCAGAGATGGCATTCATTCATTTATTCAGCCATTCCTGGGGTTTCATTCATTCCTTGGGTTTCAGGAAGTGAAGTAGGGACTAGTAAATAAATGCTCGAGGAGGGCAAAGGTTTCGTGACCAGATGAGTCTGGGAAACACTAGACCCTTGGCTTCTGAGGTATGGTTCAAGGCCTTGCCAGGAAGCTTTTTAGAAATGTAGCCTCTTGGATCCCATCCCCCACCTACTGAACCTACATTTTAACAAGATCCCCAGGTCAATTCCTGTGCCTGTGAGAGTCTGAGAAGAACTAGGTAGTGCATTCTCTGAGCACAAATTTTAGACTAAGGCCGACCCCGGGCAAATCCTGGTCCTAGTTCGTTCTTGGCCTCAGTTGTCACATTAGTAAAATGGGCAAAAATCCTGACTTCAAAGTCATGCTTGTAAAGGTCCATGCTTGCAGAGTGCCTGGCTCAGAGCATGCAGCTCTCCTGCCCCTTTGTCCTGATGAGTCTATGCCCCACTGAAGGAGGGGGTTTGGCCCTTTTGTTCTCTGCTGTGTCCGCAGCATGTAGCACAGTACCTGCAGCATGGTGGATGCTCAGTAAATATTGTGAATGAATGAATGAATACTCATCAAGTGGTTGTCAAATTAAACTGAACATCCTGGAGACTGCTTTTGGGAGCAGCAAAGATGCAATTTTCCTTTTTATTTTCTGCTGCTGCACCAAATTACAGCAGATTTTTCAGAGTGAAGGATTGCTGAGAGGCTGAGCAAGGGACTGGCAGAGGTTTTTGATGCAGAGCAATGAGATAGTTGCTCTGTGTCTGCCTGCGTTTCAGGAAAATTCTGTTATTATTGAAATCTTTAGTTTGAAAGCCGTTGTTAAAACTAAATATTTTGGGAAATGTTAGCCACTAACACCTTAGTAAGAATAAGCTGATTCATCCAGAAAGAGTAGGATCAGGTAAGGTGGTAAGGGGGTAGACTTCTGTGGATCTGGACCCTCCCAGTGTCCCTGGGCCTCAATGAGATTTTGAACCTGGAAGTTCGTCTTACCCAATGCTGTGCCTCTCTTTACTCTTGCTCTAGCCCTTGTGGGCCCCTCCCTCTCAACTCAGTCCCTCGAGTGTCCTGCCTCTGGCTCTGGACCACAGGCTCTGTCCTGGGACCATTCTCATCTCTGTGGCAGCCTCACCCGCTCACTTTCTTGAACAACCTTGTGTCCTACTTCACAGAAAAGTTGACACTAAAGGAAACAGCTGCGTGAGCCTTGCTACTGAATTTGTGCAGGGAAGCGCTGAGGACACCATACCCTGTGTTATGCAGGGACGTCACTGCCATAATTGGCATCCCTGTGCCCCATTTCTCTAACTTCTCCTCCCTCCCCTCTGTCTCTTTCCCATTAGCCCATGCACGTACTTTCTTTGTGTGTTCATAATACACTAAAAAACAGCCCCTCCCTGACTGTGCACCCGCTTTTGGCTGTCACCCCGTCTCTCTCCTTTCCTCCCTAGCCATGCTTCCTGAGATGATGTCTGCCAACTCATTTCTCAGTGCCTGTTACCTGGCTTACACTTTCCTCAATCCAGGGGAAGTGCTACGGCCCAGGGCACCACATGACTTCCTGTTTACTAAATCCAAGCATCTCTCCTGGCTCCTAGACCTTCCACAGTCTGGCCACAGCCAAGCTTCTTGACCTTCTGACCGTCCTCCTCCCTCCCCTCCCCATCTTCAGCATCTGACACTGCCCATCACTCCTTCCCACTTAACATTTGCTTTAATATTGGAACTTCCAGTATTTGGCCTTGACCTTCTCTTTTTATTCTTTATTTCTTTTTTTTTTGAAATGGAGTCTTGCTCTGTCGCCTAGGCTGGAGTGCAGTGGCACGATCTTGGCTCACTGCAAGCTCCGCCTCCTGGATTGACGCCATTCTCCTGCCTCAGCTTCCTGAGTAGCTGGGACTACAGGCACCCGCCACCATGCCCGGCTAATTTTTTTTGTATTTTTAGTAGACATGGGGTTTCACCATGTTAGCCAGGATGGTCTCGATCTTCTGACCTCGTGATCCGCCCGCCTCAGCCTCCCAAAGTGCTGGGATTACAGGCGTGAGCCACCGCACCTGGCCTTATTCTTTATTCCATTCGCTCCTATGGCTTTCATGCCACTGTCCAAATGCTGAGAATCTCCATACTTAGGTCTCTGATGAAGACCTTGCTCCTGAACTCTGGACCCGCATAACTCCCCATTCTGCACACTGAATTCTTCATTCCTGCTGTCACCTATATGACTCTCTCCCACTCCCAGAAACTTTACCATCCCAAACTTTTGTGGCCCACCTCTATGAATTGCTTCATGCATCTTCACAGTCATGCATCTTCCTAAGCCAGAAACCTGGGACTCATCCTGGGATTCCACCCCTCTCTGCTCCCTTTCACTAACCACATCTTACGGATTTTACTTCTCAAATAATTCTCAAGCATTTTTCTGCATCTTTGCTGGTGGCTTGAAACTCACCCCTTTTCTCCTGAACAGTTGGAACATAGCACTCTTGCAACTGCAGTGGCAGGGCTATGGCCTCCCACATCTGTCCTGGCTTCTTCCCATAGGTGGTTCATGCTTAAGTCAGACAAAGGGAGTGAGTTTACTCTCTAGAATGGAAGAGGAGGGGCGAGACAAAGGTCAATGAGAAGTTGGTACCTCTTGAAGAACTGGCAAAGAGTTTGAAGCTTTTGGGTTAAGAGTGACTTTGGAAGGTGCTTAAACTGATGTGCCACTAACACCTGCTCCCTGCTGGGGCTCTGATGAGTAGGATAAGGACCTAGAATAATGGTCAAAGGGAAAAGTACTGATTCATTTATTAATAGCCAGGCATGTGCCGGATACCCCTCAAGACACAGGTCCTGAGCTGGGCTCTGGTGGTACATTCCTGTAATCCTGGTGACTCGAGAGGCTGGAGTGGGAGATTCACTTGAGCCCAGGAGTGATCATGCCATTGCACTCCAGCATGGGTGACAGAGTGAGACCCTGACTCTAAACAAACACAAATCATTGGTCTTTGGTGTGTCATGTTGGAGAACATGGCTTGACCTGCTGAGGCTGAATGGGGCTTTCCACCTCCTTTCACCATGAATCTAAATCTTGAGAATGGAGCACTCAGGACATCTGCAGAGGCTGGGATTGTGCCTCTTGAGAAGCCTCAGTGTCCACTTTCCCAGCCAGCTCTCAGCACGAGAATGACGGAGGGCTTGTTCTACTCATCAGTTTCAGGTAGAACAGGGGGCGTCTGGTGCCTTGGGAGGTCCTCTCTAGCCTGGGCGAAAGGAGGTCCCCTCTCCTGTGTGTGCTGAGACTGCCATGGGAAGTCGACAGGACTCCTAAATGCCTCCCCCTCTCTCGACACAACCTAACCTTGTTATGGCGACGGATGTTCTCCCATTCTCCGAGTTCCTCCTAAGAGTCTTGTGTTTCAAGGCACTATTTCTACCAGGCTGCACTCATTAAGAAGGACATGGATTCATTTCCCCATTTCTATTCCTGTGTTTTCAGGTCTGCTGGCACAGATCAGCTCTCCCCAGATCCCACCTACCCTACAAAAATTACACTGGGAGATGCTGCCAAGGGGCAGGGAGGAGGTTCATTAACATTCTCAGCTACATTCAGAGCCACCCCTCCAGGCAGCAAGAGGGCAAAGCCATGGCCAAGTGAGGAGGCGCCACTCAAAGAAGCAGGCATGCAGCCCTCCTACCTTTCTGCTGTCCTGGTACAGAACCTCAGCCCCTCCCAACTTCTTATGGCCTCGACTTTCCTTTATCCCCCATATGTGGTCTGAGTCATGAGCTATACACTTTCCTAACGTGGGTGGTTCTGTTCTTTGGCCCTGGGAAAAGACATCTTCTTAGGACCTCATTCTTATTCCCTTTGTCTAAGATTGAGGCTACCCTCATTCATCTCCCAAATGCACCTCATTTCAACTTCCTCTTTCAAAGGAGCAGGCATCCTTGCCAAGGGGCTAAAGTTTCTCATGCAGTCAAGCAGAGGGGTTGGGGAACCACCATCCCTTAACTGGCAAGCCTCTGGGGTCCCCCAAGGGCCATAGCTCGGTCTTACCAATCAGAGTGGACAAAGGGCAGTGTGACCTCACTGACTGGGAGTAGTTCCAGCCCAAAGCAGACTTGGCATTTATTTGGCCTGTGCATTTTAATCGCGGATAAATGCAGTTTCCATTAGGCTCTTTGAGATATTGAAAATAGCTCACAAACTCTGATTACTGCCTTTGAAGACCCACAGGGGTCTGGGAACCCCAGGCAGGGAAGACCATTCTTGCCCAGTTTCTCCTCTACACCCTCAACACCCCCTTCCTTTCTTCCCTTCTCAAGTTTGGAATGAACTGGGTAAAAAACACAAGAGGAGTCAAATGGAGAGATCAAAATGTCAGCTTCATTACCTTACTGATAAAGCTGATTGGAGGACGTGGCTTTGGATATGTGGCAAAATTGTCTTGTTAATACATCACTCTTGAATTGAAGAAGTTACCCACTCATTCACCAGCAAAGGAAACAGCCTCAGGCTTCCCTCACAGGGGCAAGGCCTGCTGGATAAGTTAAGGAGGTGCAAAGGTGGGTTAGGGCTGAGCTAAGTATGCCAAGTTATTTCCCCACAAGTGCGCTTTGGACAAGTCACTCTTTCTCCAGGATAGGGAGAGAGTTAGGGGTCAGAGAGAGACTGGAAAAATGTTTGTCACTGGTACTTGGTCCTCTGGAGCATGGACTGGGAAGTCTTTCCCCTCTGTGGAGACAAGAGTAGGATGAACATGTTCTCTCCTAACACTGCCCAGTGAATCTGGACCTGAGCTGGTTGGTACCGCCTGCAGCTGGGGATGACTGGGGCAGGCGGGACCTGTCCCACTCAGTCAAGAGGAATGGTAGGAGCCCCACCCACCTTGGACTCAGCTGTAGATACCAGAGAGCCTTGGAGGTGTCTCAAAGCTGTTATCCAGAATGAGAGGAAATGTTGACTAAGACATTGATCATCTGGCCCGCTTATCTCTGTGGCATATTTAAATAAGAAAATAAATTGTTCATTTTTCTTTACCCTTCATTGTCCCCTGGAAGAGTAAATGGAGAATATATTTCAACTAGGTGAATTGTTAGGAAATGGGACCACAGTTTAAAATGCATCAGCTCTGGAGTCAGACCTGATTCTCCTTGGTTAACTCCTTGATAGAAACTGATGTCAGATTAGGGCCGGGCATCACACATTTGCTTTGCATACAAAGGGCCAAAATTGACTGGAATAAGAGGTCCAAGGCAAGAGAGGCAGGCTGGAGATGACAGAGACAGTTACTAGTGTAAGGCAGTAGCAACGCCAAGACTTTCCTCCTCCTTCCTTCCTTCTTTTTTTCTTCCATCCGTGTATCTGTTCAACCAAGTTGTATTGAGCTACCACCTTGTGCCAGATACTGTGCTGGGTTCTGGGATATAGAGTTTGATGTCATGCATGGGATCTATCCTTTGGCCCCCATCCCCCTAAGCTTTCAGTCTTTCTAATATATACCTGTGGAGTGGACAGATAATTACACAGATAATTTAAATGCAATTGTGGTGAACATCACAATAGAGTTTAAATGGGGCAAGGAGAGGGGTTATGGGAGCACAGGGAGAGGTCAGGAGTCCAGCCAGCAGCTATCAGGGATGACTTCCTGAAGGAGGCAATGTTAAACGAGACCTGGAGGTCCAGGGGACAGTTAGTGTAGAAAAGACTGAAAAGAGTCAGTTGCAGCGTTTTCACCTGGTAAAGCTATTATTGTTAATGCCCTGGGAGGCTGCTGCTCTGGGTGGACAGGCACTGGGACCCATGAGGTGCCAGTCTGATTCTGACTCTGATTATGTTGAACACGTTGCTGTACCCAGGCACTGTGCTAGATTTTTATATGATTATCATATTCCGTGGGCTTCAGACCCCACTGAAGGCAGGTAGTATAATGATTCTCATTTTATAGACATAGTCTGAGATTTGGTGGAATAAGATGGCCTGCCCAAAGATCACACAGCAGGACAAGAATGGGGCTGGGACTGTTGTTACCACATAGCAGCATCCACATGGAATTTCTTAATCGTGTTTTTACAGCTGTTTCCACACAGCACACAATGTGGCAGCCCTAGATAGAGTCCAGCAGTGGCACAAATCACAAACCATTTTAATAGTAATAACACTGATAATATCATCTTCATGTATGGAGTGCCTACTATGAGCCTCTGTGCCAAGCATTTTATATACACCATCTAAAATAAGCCTTAAAACAGGCCCGTAAGATAGACAGCATTATTATCCCCATCTTGCAGATGGGCAGACCAAGGCTCAGTCATGTTAAGTCATGTCACACAAAGTCACACATGGTTGGTAAATGTTGGAGTTACATCCAGGGCTGCATGATTCCAAAGCTCACACTGCTGAGCAGAACACTATTTCATTCCTGATACAATTTCACACAAGACGATGGAGTGAGGGGGCCATTCTCCTCTTCCATCACCCCCTGCCACTTTCCAGACCTTCGTTTTCTTATCTCTGTAAAGGAGACAGCCTTGTGCCTGCCTCAAACAAAGATGGTGACGGGATCACCAGAGCTTTGCAAAGGCCACTTCCGCTGGGCTTGTAAGATGCTTGCAGCTGAATTTCAGGACTTGTGTCTCCTGGGGCACCAGGTGGCTTCTGAAAGTAGACTGAGGGGGCAGAGAAGAGCCGATCTTGGGCCTCGGCTCCAAGGACAAGTTGTCTGATTTGATCCTGCAGACCCTTCATCTCTGCATGAGTGTATCCCCATTTGCATGTAGTTATTAAATGTGTAAAGATAACCTATTTGGAGACTGAGGGGGCTGCCAGGACAGGATGACCCATCTCTTCCCCAAAGGCCATGGCAGCAAAAGAATAGCTCAGAGAAGCTGCTTAGGGACACTTCATGACTCATACACTCAGCAAACATATATGGGGTGGGCCCTGTACAGTGTCACAAAGAGGGAAGACGGCATCCCTGCCTTAAGGAGCTCACATTTCTATGAGGGAGGCACATCACAGCAGTCACCGTGCAACGTGGTGCCCAGAAACCTGGTGGTCACCCTTGACACCTCTTTCTCCCTTTCCTTCTCTCCCCACATCAAGCCATGAGGAAATCCTGTTGCCTCCACCTTCAAAATAAATCCAGGATCCCAGCCCCTGGTGCCACCCCATCACACCCCGGGGTCCGAGCCATCTTCTTTTGCCTGGACCCTTCCCTGGTTTCCCTCCTTGCATTCTCATCTCTTTCCATTTTCCTCCAACCTGGCAGCTGGAGAGCTTTGAACGTGGTTAGGTAGATCATTCATTCCCCTGCCATTCAGAAATAAGTCAAGTCCTTTCCTTGTGCTCACCCCTCATCTTCTTCCTGATCTCATCCCCCTAAGACTTGCTCCTGCTTACTCTGCTCCGGCCAGTGGCTTCTCTGCTGTTTCTTAGACACACTGGGTGGTGGGGCATGCATGCAAATAGATTTGGGGCTTGCCATCCCCTGGGTAGCCACAAGGCCCAGCCATCACTTCAATAAATTCTTGTTCCAACATCACCTCCTTGGAGAGGTTTCCTCCACCCCTCATCCACAGTAATCCCTTCCTTCGCTTACCCTGCTCTGGCTTCCTTCATAGTCCTTAGAACCACCCAACATAGGATATATGCATTTTAAAACGTTTACTGACTTCTCAAGCAAATCCCTTGAGATCAAGGAGCTTGTTTCTCTTGTTCTCTGTGGTATACCCAACTCCTAGAACAGTGTCTTACACATAATAGGAGCTCAATGAATATTTATGGGATATTGAATGAATGAATGCAGAGGGAGAACCAAGACGTGAAAATCCAGTAGATGGAGTTAACTCCAGTGTATGGGGGTGGGTGGGGGGTACAGGTGGGTTCACTGTTGGGTGATGTGACATTTGAGATGGGACTTAAAAGGTGGAGCAGGCAATTTTCAGGGGAAGAAAGGAGTGGGATGCATCCCAGGAAGAACCTCCAAACCTCAAAGGGCCCTATATTCACAGGAGGAAATGAGAAGTTCTGTGTGTTCGAGTGCTCCTTGTGTGTGTGTGGTGGCTGGGGCTGCAGGAAGTGAGGCTGGAGAGGGGACAGGTTGTAGAGGAGGGGAAGGGTGTGGCTGTTCAGTGGGAAGTGATTATAAGCCTGGTCTCTGAAGCCAGCTCAGCTGGGTTCAAATCCCAGCCCCACGTCAAAAACGTATAAGTCACCCTTGGAGGTGGCTATGAAATCTTTGCTTAGGACCTCAGAGAAAAGTGTTGTTCTCTGTTCTATATTCTGAGAGGCATGGATTGGAGATTGGGAGAGACCGAGGCTTAAATCCTGGCCCTGCTTGGTACTAGCCTGTGTAAGGAGCATAGTAATCTCTTTAGGCCTCAGTTCCCCATCTCTAAAACAGGAACAGTAGTGCCTCATTCACAAAGGCTTTGTAACAATGCAATGAGATGATATACATGATGCATTTACTTAGGCCTGGCCTGGTACTCGCTCATGGTTGCCAAGGTGATGGGGCCTGCTGAACACAGTGTGATCCGAGGCATTGGGAGAACACTTGCCTTTAAGGTCTCAGTGGGGCCGCAGGTGTTCTCTAGACATTTGCCAGGCCTTGCTTGCAAGTGGCGGTGCCTTTGCTCAGAGAGCCTGCATTTCAGCCTGCTGTCCGCTTCAGGTTCACAGAGGGCCATGCTTTCTTCTGCCGCTGTTTTTTTTTTTTTTTTTTCCATGTGCCAATTCCTCTGTCTGGAGTATTCTCTTCCCCTTTCACTGCATTAACCATGGCTCAAGTTTCACTTCCTCAGAAAAGGCCTCCTGCACCCCAGTCTAAATCATTCTCATAGAATTGTGTGTCTTGCCTTTGGATAACTTATCTCAGTTGATCATGATACATTGATCAAAGCCATTAATTTATTATTATCAAGCTTGCTCTCTAGACTGGAAGCTTTAGGAGGTCAGGGACTTTGCCTGGCTTTGCTTATGTATCCTACCTCTGGACCACGGATGGTCCCTGGCAAATAGTAGGTCCTTAGTTATTTAGGCACCATGGAAATGACATGCACAACTCTAGGAACACTGCCTTTGCCTCTTCCTTCCCACACAAGACTGGGAGGACTGGGGAGCCACTTTACCCATGAACCTCACAGCTTTGGGAGGGATGCCAGTTTGTCTTTTTAATTTATAACAACAACAACAATGAATAAGATGTACCCAGTGCTCCAGCTGCTGTGCTAAGTACTCTGTAGACATTATTCCTTCACTTAATGGAAACATCATTATCACTGAGAGAAAAGAAAGATGCTGAGAAGTTTGTATAATGTGGTACAATTTTAACGAAACAAACAATGGCAAACCCCTACTGTATATGTAAATGTGTATATGTGGGCATGTCAGTTTATGTTTGTGACTGTCTGCTTTCTGTAGCTTACAACAGAATTACCACAAAAATCTGAAGCCTATAACAAAATTGCCACAAACTATCTGTTGCTTATAATAGAATAACCACAAAATTCTAAAGAACAAAATTACCTGAAGATGGATAATTTATAAAGAAAAGGAATTTTTTTTTTTTTTTGAGACAGAGTTTTGCTCTTGTTGCCCAGGCTGGAGTGCAATGGCGCGATCTCGGCTCAACACAACCTCTGCCTCCCAGGTTCAAGCAGTTCTCCTGCCTTAGCCTCCCGAGTAGCTGGAATTACAGGCATGCACCACTATGCCCGGTAATTTTGTATTTTTAGTAGAGACAGGGTTTCTCCATGTTTAGGTTGGTCTCGAACTCCTGACCTCCTGTAAAAGGAATTTATCTCTTACAGTTCTGGAGGCTGAGAAGTCCAAGGTCGAGGGGCTGCATCTGGTGTGGGTCTTCTTGCTGATGAGACTCTCTGCAGAGTCCCACAGTGGCACAGGGCATCACATGGTGAAGGGGGCTGAGTGTGCCAGTCCAGGAGTTCTCTCTTCTTCTTCTTACAAAGCCACTACTTCCACTCCCATGATAACCCATTAATCCATTAACCCATTACCCCATTAATCTATGAATGGATTAATCACTCCTGAGGGCAGAGGCCCTCACCTTTTAAAGGCCCTGCCTCTCAATACTGCCACTTTGGGGATTAAGTTTCAGCACAAGGTTTGGATGGGACAAACATTCAAATGGTAGTAGTATGCATGTGGTTTTATAAGAAAGCGTAAAGATTTGGGAAGACGAAAACTAGATTTTAATATGGGTTGCCTAGGAGTGAGTGTTGGTTAAGGGTTGGGTGATGGAGAGGAAGCCAAGTGTGAAAAGGAAAAGTAAAAATAAAATTTCACTGAAATCCCAATATGATACATGAGAAGATCATATTTGTGCATTCATGCAAGGTTATATATGAATGTGTATGTAAAAATATATAAAAATTGTTTCAAAAAAGTAGTATATCCTGCAAGGGTGCAGGGCGATGGGCACTTTCATAAGTTGCCTGTAGGGGTGTAAGTTGTTACAAACTTGCTAGAAAGGAACTTGGTACTATATTGTCAACAGCCTTTAAAATATTATATATTTGGACTCGATATTTCATTTCAAAGAATTTACCCTAAAGAAATAATCAGACATGTAGTCAACCATTTATGTATAAGATGCATAGCATTACTTATAATAGAGGGAAAAAATGAAAATGAAATAAGCAGCCAACCATAAGAGAAAAGCTAAGCTGTTACATCAAAATCTTAATTGAAGTCTCCTGATAGTCCTGTAGATATGGTTACTCTTACCACCTCCATTTTACAGAAGGAGAAAACAGAGGTTCAGGGAGGTGAAGGAGTTTGGCTGCAGTAATACAGCAAGTGGTGGAGCAGGATTTGAACTTCTACATATTTGCAAACACATGAGAATCCTTACCTTAGTGACAAGTTTGTCACATCTGTCATTCAAATCCCTCTCCTGGAGGAAATCGTATGGCTCCAAAGTACAATGTACATGCTTCAAACCCTTAAAACCTTGATCTGGGACCTGCTTAACCATAGTATGTGGAGGTGCCCCAGAAGGATCATCAAAAGGACTTCACTTTGTTTTACATAAATTGTAAAGCTTGTTTAGCCAGCACCTGATATAGACTTACCACTTAGTAAATACTACAACTTAGGATTCACATGATCGTGTTTTCTTGGTTAGAGAATCAGTTCAGAAAATGGAATGTTTTCTTGCTTATCATTCTGATTTCCCCTACTTGGTTTAGCTTGGAAATGGTCCTCTTGATAGCGGCTTGTTGGAGTGGCAAGGCCGAAGCTTTAGAGTCAGACCGGGGTTTGAATTCTGATACTGCTTCTCAGCAGCTGTGTGATTTTAGACAAATTACTTAACCTCTGTGAGCTGCAGTTTCTCCTCTGAGCCCCTTTGCCTGACTCAGAGAATCGCAGGGAAGATGAAATTAGTTGTCAAATAGAAAGCGCCTGACAAGTCCCTGTTTTGTAGAAGGCGTCTATTACATGTTAGGCTGTCTCGTAGAAGGCGTCTATTACATGTTAGGCTGTCTCGTAGAAGACGTCTATTACATGTTAGGCTGTCTCGTAGAAGACATCTATTACGTGTTAGGCTGTCTCATAGAAGGCATCTATTACATGTTAGGCTGTCTTGTAGAAGGCGTCTATTACATGTTAGGCTGTTTTGTAGAAAGTGTCTATTACATGTTAGGTTGCTTGCCTCCCCAATTGGAAAGCACATTCTTCAGTTGAATCACTGGATTGTGAGTTGTTTTAGCCAGGTTGGGCCAGGTTGGGCGAGGCTGGGACAGGGTGTACACTGGGCCGGGGCACTGGCATCATGGCCAGGGCTTCACCCCAGGCTAGAGTTCAAAGGGAGGAGGGTGAAGGAGGGAAGGGAGCATATAGTTAGCTGGACCCAGAATGGACACTGGAGGTTACAGGGTAGTTTTGAGCCTGATGTGTTTACTCTTGTTGGTAGCTACTTCTAGGGCACAGACCATGTTCATATAGCTCTGTGAAAGACCGTGTCTGTTCTCATGCACAAGCACTGTCTTCATGATCTCTGATCTGCAAATACGGGATATGTCCACACTGGCATTCACACTCACATGTAATATTTTATGGAGACCACTTGTTCACACTCTTTTTGGAACCAAAAGAAACTCAATGGCTAACATCCACAGCACATTCAACTGAGTGGGCTGAACCCACAGGAAGGAAAATCAGGTGGCTCAGGGGTTGCCTGGTTTAATGGATGTGAGTTTTTTTCTTAGTTAAATAAGTAATTAATTTTGAAAGTCAGTGAATTTATTTTGAAAGTTCAGTGAAATAGTTTCTAAGTTTTCTTTACCAGAGCAACCTGTGTGACTGAAGATAAAGTACAGACGAGATCTGCGAGTTTCTCAGTCAGGGCCTGGATAGTCTCCAGGATGCAGTTACCCAAATGACCTAATTTTTCTCCCCTTCTAGCCATGCCTCTCTCTCCCGCTTGCTCTTTCTCTTCCCTTTAAGTTTAATTAGTTATAACTACTTTTTAATTACTATAGAAGTAATACATGCTCAGGGCAAAAATTCAAATGGCATAGAAGAACATATGGTGAAAAAAGCCCTTCTCCCCACTGCAGAGCTCAGTCCCACTTATCAACAGTTTCTTCTGAATTACTCCAGACATTTTCAAAACAGACAAGAAAATGTAAATGGAACACAAATTATATTTCACAAAAATGGGATTATTGTAGATATATCATATACATTACTCTGTAACATGCTTTTTTCTCTTAGAAATGTCTCTTATACCTCTTTCTAGGTAGGTGTACATAGATTTATCTCATTCCTCTTAGTGGCTGCATGATATTTCATAAGTTACTGTAAATTAGTCAATCAGTTCTTTTTTTTTTTTGAGATGGAATCTTGCTCTGTTGCCAGGCTGGAGTGTAGTGGCGTGATCTCTTCTCACTGCAACCTCCGCCTCCCGGGTTTAGGCAATTCTCCTGCCTTAGCCTGGACAAAAATGGTGATAAAGGGTGAACTGGATAATTTTATTAAAGGCATCATGGGAATTGATAAACGAATGATGCAGAGAGGAGTCCAGGCTCCTATCCCAAGGAAATTTCTCTTAACAAGTGCCCTTAATGAAAAATCATGATATGTCAGGCCTGGAATCCCAGCACAGACCATGTTCATATAGCTCTGTGAAAGACTGTGTCTGTTCTCATGCACAAGCACTGTCTTCATGATCTCTGATCTGCAAATACGGGATATGTCCACACTGGCATTCACACTCACATGTAATATTTTATGGAGACCACTTGTTCACACTCTTTTTGGAACCAAAAGAGTAGCTGGGACTATAGGCGCACGCCACCACACCAGCTAATTTTTGTATTTTTAGTAGGTATGGGGTTTCACCATGTTGGTCAGGATGGTCTCGATCTCATGACCTAGTGATCCACCCGCCTCGGCCTCCCAAAGTGCTGGGATTACAAGAGTCAATCAGTTCTTTGTTATTTAGGCTTTTTCTAGTTTTGGCTACCCTAAACAATATCACAACAAAATAATTGTGTGTGTGTGTGTGTGTGTGTGTGATTTCAAAATGAAGGAAGATGTCTATAGAATGAATTTGTTGCCACAAAGGATATATGCATTTATGCTGATAAACTTGCCAATTTGCATTAATTTAAATACTGCCAATAGTATTTGAAAGTTCTTTGTAACGCTACACTTTAGAGTACATCAGAATCACCTGGAGAGCTTGTTAAAATACAGATTGCTGGCCGGGCGCGATGGCTCAAGCCTGTAATCCCAGCACTTTGGGAGGCAGAGACGGGCGGATCACGAGGTCAGGAGATTGAGACCATCCTGGCTAACACGGTGAAACCCCGTCTCTACTAAAAATACAAAAAACTATCCGGGCGACGTGGCGGGCGCCGGTAGTCCCAGCTACTCGGGAGGCTGAGGCAGGAGAATGGCGTGAACCCGGGAGACAGAGCTTGCAGTGAGCTGAGATCCGGCCACTGCACTCCAGCCTGGGCGGCAGAGCGAAACTCCGTCTCAAAAAAAAAAAAAAAAAAAAAATACAGATTGCTGGGCCCAGGAGTTTCTGATTAAGTGAATCTGTGATCAAATAGGTCTGCAATAGAGTAGATTTGGGATGAGAGTATTTGCATTTCTAACAAGTTCTCTGGTGATGCTGATGTACTGGTCAAGGAACCACTGCTCCATCCTTTCCCAACAACTTTTAAAAAACTTGCAAATCTGATGGAAATCAGAAAAGTAGCTCGTTATTGCATTCCTTTAATTATAACTGAAGCTAAGCATCTTTTCATGTTTCTTAGTCATCTGTATCTCTTCTCCTGAAAACTATCTGTTTATGCACCTTGCTCGTTTTCTATGAAATTGTTTCTGTTTTTCTTATTGATTTATAAGAACTCTTTGCATATGAAAGACACTGGCTCTTTAATCTATAGTAGCATGGCAAATCTTTTTTGCAGTTTGGACCTGTGTCTACACTCTGTGGTATCTGTATTTTATTTTTTACATAGAGAGGTTCTACATATTTATGCACTTAAATTTGTCTGTGTTTTGGCTTCTGGTTTTGTGTCATACTTAGAGAAAGACCTTTTTCTTTTTAAGATTAAATAAAATTTAACAATGAATGTGTCTTGATGCTTTCTTTTATAATAATTTCTAATCTAAAATAGGGCAGCAAATGTTACTATGGTAATGTAGTGACTACTTATTTGGAAATGAAAATATGAAGTTTTCACATTTCTGAATTAACCTAAAGGGATCTTTGCAGCCTCTTTATCCTCTGGGTCTGTCAGAGAGAAAAGAAACTCCCGTTTTGTAGCTTTCCCCTTTCCAGGCTATTACTGTAATGAGTTGAGATTTAAAGAAGAGTCTGAAGATGGAGGGCAAAGAGTGTTGGCTGTTGTCAAGCAAACAGATGCTTCTAAAGTGATGGAGGCACCAAGGGAACCATGGAGACCATAAGCATGAGGCAGCACAGCACACAAATGCTCCCTCCTCTTTCTGCCTGTTTGGCTGCCAGAGCTGCTATTTTATTTTATTTTATTTTATTTTTTAATTTTTTTTAATTTTATACTTTAAGTTCTAGAGTACATGTGCACAACGTGCAGGTTTGTTACATATATATACACATGTGCCATGTTGGTGTGCTGCACCCATCAACTTGTTATTTATATTAGGTATATCTC
>NW_012117376.1:6383043-6386370 GCF_000951035.1 Colobus angolensis palliatus
TGCCTGATTGCCCTGGCCAGAACTTCCAACACTATGTTGGAAGCACAGCACACAAATGCTCCCTCCTCTTTCTGCCTGTTTGGCTGTCAGAGCGGCTCACTTTTTTTTTTTTCTTTTCTTTTCTTTTTTTTTTGAGACAGTCTCACTGTGTCACCAAGGCTGGAGTGTAGTGGTACAATCTCCACCTCCCAGATTCAAGGGATTCTCCTGCCTCAGCCTCCTGAGTAGCTGGCTAATTTTTGTATTTTCAGTAGAGACGGGATTTCACCGTGTTGGCCAGGATGGTCTCGATCTCCTGACCTCGTGGTGCCTCAGCCTCCCAAAGTGCTAGGATTATAGACGTGAGCCACTGCACCCAGCCTGCCTGGGTTTTATATTCACACTCTCTACCCCTGGGCATGCTCTCTTTGACTAAGTAGCAAGATGTACCATGGGAAAGGAACATAAGGGATGGGAAAGTGTGAAACATAGTCTTTTGCATAACCTGTAACTATGGGCTGATTTTTTTTTTTTTCTTTTTTTACAGGGTCTTGCTCTATCACCCAGGCTAGAGTGCAGTGGTACAATATTGGCTCACTGCAACCTCCACCTCCCGGGTTCAAATGATTCTCCTGCCTCAGACTCCAGAGTAGCAGGGATTACAGGCACCCACCACCACACCTGGCTAATTTTTGTATTTTTAGTAGAGACAGGGTTTTGCCATGTTGGCCAGGCTGGTCTCGAGTTCCTGACCTCAGGTGATCTACCCACCTGAGCCTCCCAGAGTGCTAGGATTACAGGTGTGAGCCACCACACCCAGCCTGGGCTGACTGAATTAATGGAAGCATCATTATTTGCAAGGCTTGCTTTTCTGTTATTCAGACAACTTCAAGTGCAGAGTTCAGTGCTCCATACTGGGACGATATCACTCACAAGTCACTGTACTGGCTTGGCAGGAACTGACAGTCTAGTGGACAACTAGATACAGAAACAAGTGGTATTGCAAAAGAGGGAGAGAGGTGGTAATAGAAGGTGCTAGACTTTACAAGGACGGGGACTATGCCTTATCTGTCATTCTGTCCTAGGATGAAGCATGAGGCCTGACACTGAGGTGCCCAATCAATGTTTGGTGATTGAATGAATTAATTTGAAAGCTGTATTAGTCAAAGTTCACCAGAGAAATAGAACAAAAAAAAAAAAAAGGGTGTGTTTGTGTGTGTGTGTGTGTACAAAATTTATTATGAGAATTGGCTCATGCAATTATGAAGGCTGAAAAGCCCCACAATCTGCCACCTGTAAGCTGCAGACCCAGGAAAGCTGATGGTGTAATTCAGTCTGAATCTGAAGGCCTGAGAAAAGGGATGTGGGATAGTGAGGGTGAACCCTGGTGTAAGTCCCAGAGTGTGAAGGCCCTAAAATTAGGAGCTCTGACGTCTTAGGGCAGGGGAATATCCCAGCTCAAGGAGAGAGAATTTGCCTCTCCTCTTTCTATTTCTTCTTTTGGGGACTTCAATGGATTTGATGGGCACACCCACATTGGTGAGGGCTGATCTATTTTATTTAGTCTACTGATTCCAATGCTAGTATTTTCCTGAACACCTTCACACACACATCCAGAAATAATGTTTTCCCAGCTATCTGGGCATCCTTTAGCCCAGTCAAGTTGACACATAAAGTTAACCATCACAGGAACAGAGGGGAGGGAGCAAGTAACTACACCTGGAGGAGGTGTCAGAGGAGGGGATATTTGGGTCTTAATCAGAAGAAGAGGGGTGATAGAGAAGTGGGTCATAATCAAGATGGTTTTCCGTGGGTGCCACCTGTTACCCACCTGGGCCTGGGATGAATTCCACAATGTCACATGGCAAGAGTGAATCGGGGCTTTATTAGGGGAAGGGAAAGCTGACTAAGTCAGGGTCAGCAGGATGAGGCGCCACAGGTCTCCCATTCTCCCTTACGTCCATGGAGGGGTGTGCTGGGGCCATAGTGTCCAGCATCATGGCCTGACATGCATCCCGAGTCTGTTCCAGAGGCGAGTCCTCCCTCTCTCTTGCTTTTCCTCCTTAGAGATCAAGTGTGTGAATCACCTCATCAGTGAAGGGGTGCTTGGGTGTGTGCTGTTTTTAGGAATTGTCTATAAGGTTAGCTGTCCCATACTTGGGGGAATTTGTGGCCCATGAGAGGTTGGAGTCTCCCTTGTCTCGGGAAGCTGAATTTGGATGCCCCCGGCCCCAGCCAGCTCATGATTTAGGCAACCCCGAGTGAGCACTCAGAAGTATTTTCAGGGGATCCTGACCCTTGCATCGCAGTGGGAAAGGGTGTGTGGGCTGAGAGGTGAGCTTGTGCAAAGACAGAGCTGTGCCACTGGATGGGAGGCAGAAGAACCTCCTGACTGGAGACTCTGGCCTGGGCTCATTTGAAAATGAGAAGGAAATCTTATGCCTGATCAGGAATGAGCAGCTTGGTGATGGTGGCCTCAGGGATCCCCACCCTGTGCTGCCTCAGAGGGAGGCCTGGGCCTGGAGGCTGTAGGTAGGGGTCAGCATGAGTCTGTGGCTTCAACCTGATTTCCACTTCCTGCAGTTCCTGATGATGAGTAAGCCGCCCTCAAACTAGGTCCCTGGAGCGGAGTTCAGGAAGAAGGTGCAGGATGCCAAGATTGATATGATACCAGGGCCAAGTCAGTGGGCAGGGTCTGGTCTACACCCTCTCCTAGAGAGTGTAGGACAGAGACATCCCCAGGCAGGCTGGCCTGTGTAAATAACTTGCAAGATATATTTCCCTGTTTGTTTATTGAAAAGAAAAATTAAGACTTCCCTCTCCTTCACCTCCCAATAGAGCAGACAGAACTTTGACTTTGGGTCAAATATAATTCATTCTTGTCTAGTACTTTCACTATTGGCTGGCTCTGCCAACCTCTCTTCACCTCAGTGTCCTCATCTGTAAAGGGGGTTTATAATAGCCCCTGCCTCATGGGATAGTCGGGAAGGAGAAATGAGAGCATGCACTCGCAGGGACCCAGTGCATGGCAGGTACTTAATAACATTTAACAAAAACGAAGCATGGCCGGGCCCGGTGGCTCAAGCCTGTAATCCCAGCACTTTGGGAGGCCGAGACAGGTGGATCATGAGGTCAGTAGATCGAAACCATCCTGGCTAACATGGTGAAACCCCGTCTCTACTAAAAAATACAAAAAAATAGCCGGGCGAGGTGACGGGAGCCTGTAGTCCCAGCTACTCAGGAGGCTGAGGCAGGAGAATGGCGTAAACCTGGGAGGCGGAGCTTGCAGTGAGATGAGATCGGCCACCGCACTCCAGCCTGGGCGACAGAGTGAGACTCTGTCTCAAA
>NW_012117376.1:6386420-6399746 GCF_000951035.1 Colobus angolensis palliatus
GGAGGCTGAGGCAGGAGAATGGCGTAAACCTGGGAGGCGGAGCTTGCAGTGAGATGAGATCGGCCACCGCACTCCAGCCTGGGCTACAGAGCAAGGCTCCATCTCAAACAAACAAACAAACAAAACAAAAGAAGCATTGCTTGGTGAGGTGGGAGGTGGAGAAGCAGGAGCAGGGAGGGGTATGGAACCCTAGGCAGAAAGGAGTGGGTACCACGTTGAATGCCAACATTTATTGAACACCTGCTATATGCTCTATATGGTGGGGAGATACGTAAAGGAGAATCAGATGCCTTATTTTTTCTTGATTCCTGGGTAAGTTGGTCTTGGTTTGTCCTTTAAACCAGGAACCAAGCTGTGGATATGCAGAGATGGGGACCTGGAAGGGGTTTCTGGGAAGGAGGCCCTTGAAAACAGGCTCCAAGGGTTGCAAAATGGATGCTATAGTCAGGAGTCATCAGAGAAGAAAGACATCCTGAGAGAGGAGCCTGAGGATTGGTGGGGGGCAGGGAAGGCATTGAGGGCAGGGCTGAGCAGGGTGAGTCTTTAAAGCCTTCTTTGTCTCTCCCTGGGACAGTCGATCCCTGGCTGGTCCACCTGCTTCCCCTGTTCTCACCTGTGGTTCCTTCTTCACACAGCAGCTGGAGAAATCCTAAAGCATGCAGATCTGATTTGGTCACCCCTCCCACTGCATACACACAGTTGAAACCATCCTGATTTGATCTGGCCTTGACTGCCAGTCTATACACGCTTCCCCTCCTGCCACTCCTATACGCTTCTGCATACCCCAGATGTACTTGCCTTTTTGCTTTTACTGGAAAACAACAAACTTTTTTTTTTTGCCTCCCGACATTTCTTCCTGCTGTTTTTTTCTGCCTGTTCTGCTCTCTCTCCCACCTTCACACAGTTCGTTCACTCTTACCCTGCAGATACCTGCTCAGGGACGGCACTGTCAGAGGTGACCACTGTAGATGAAGCACCACCACGTCACCTTCTTCATAGCTCTGATCATGCTCATTATATGATCTGTTGTTGTTTACTTGTTTACTGTCTGTCTTACCCACTAGACAACAAGCAGCATGAGGATGACGACAGGGACTCTGTACCCCCAGTGCCACACACAGTTAGTGCTTGATAAATATGTATCAATTGCATGAATGAAAGGCACAGGGTGGGGTGGAAGGGAGAATGAGCGGTAATTAATGTTTCTCGAGCTCCCCAGAGCCTGGAGTCTCATGTTCATAATCTTATTTAATTTTCCCAGCATGGCTGTGAGGAAGGTATTATTAATATTATGCTTTCCTTATAGATGAGGGAGCTGAGACTCAGAGAGGGTGAGCAGGGCGCCCCAGGTCACACAGCCAGCAAGTGGCATAGTGGGACTGTGAATTCAGTTTTGTCTGACTCTGCAGTTCCTTCCTGGCTCCTTGTTCCTTCCTGTAGTGCTGCCGGATGCTCTGTGTGTGCAGGGAGCACTGAGCCAGCCAGAGCGGCGGATGCCCTGGCACGTGTGCATGTCTGCAGTAGTGGGTGGTGGTGAGGACGCAATCCCAGCTATCATGGGCTCTTTTAAATTCCTCCCTATTTACACATATCCTTCCATGTATTGTAACGGATACATGTAAGCACATGTACACACACACATGCTTCTACACACAACATGTGTTCACACACACAGTTTCACAAGACAGGTACACTGCTTTACCACTCGCAAACACACCACCAGGTGGAAGGGACACCCAGACTTTTACACAGATTCTTCCAGAAGGGCACTGATATCCTAGTGGAGGGAAGGGGTGGCAGCAGGACTCATGAAACCTCCATCCAGGATGGCAGGGTGGGTGTGCAGCCATGTACTGAAGAGCTATGTGCATGAGAACTGTGTGTGCAAAATGTATCTGTGTGTGGGGGGGGTACACATGTATGTTGTGGGCATGGACGTCTGTTTCTGTAGCTGTTGATGTGTGTGTGCATGTGTGAATTCTGCATGCCAGGACTTGGGCAGTCGTGAGCTTCTTGCTTAGCCTGGGTTCCAGCTCCCAGCTCTCCAGCCCTAAGGGTGGGTCAGGCTTTGACCTTGAACCTCCCCCATCCCTAATCACTGTACTTCTGAGCTGGCAGAGTTTAGGGACGACGCCCCTCCCGACTACACTTCAGGCTGTGTGTGGAGCGGCTTTCCTGGGAACAAAAGCCGGTCTACTCACTCGCCGATGACCCAGGATGTGAGTTTGCACTTGACAACCGTGCCTGGCAACAGCCAGGGCTCAACAAGGCCGGCAGCTGCACAGAGCCTGCCAGGCTGTGTGCGTCCTTCAGGGAGGTGGGGGCCTGGTGCTCTGTGCTCAGCAAGACAGGTTTGTGCCTCTGCCTGAACTTCAGGCTTCTTTGAACACCTGGGTCTTCTCTTTTGGTGGAGGCTTGGAACCCTCACTGTCTGTCTGTGCTTTCTCGGGGAGAAGGAAGGTGGGAGACACACCCTCAGACCCGAGCACAGCATCCCTTCCTGTGGGTACAGTCTTTGAAGGACATGGGATTCCCCCAAATTTCTACCAAGAGTCACCACTGAGTTGGACCGGAGAGGTTTTCCGCCTCAGTCTCTGCACTCAGTCCTTCAAGTCCTCTGGGGAGGAGCCTCAGAAGATTCCAGTGCTGGGGTCTAAGTGGAGCAGGCAGGGGTCAGCTGCCTGGATTTTGCTTGGAGAGAAGCCCTCAAACAAGGTCCAGACTGAGCTCAGGGTCCAGAGGGAATGTGGGAGGAAGGACACTCCGGTCTTGGGCATGGAGCGGAAGTGAGGTCAGGGAGCAGGTGAGGCTGATTGCTGAGAAGGTGGAAGAGGCCACTTCCCACAAGGAACAAATCAAGAACTGCAGCCAAGGGGCAAATGGAGGTGCTGCTGGCCTGAGAAGAGGGTGGGACGATGGGTGTGGTGGTGCCCAGCCATGCAAGGCCCCTTCGAAAGCTGGAGACCCTGATCCCCTCAACAACTCCTCTCACAGCAGCCCCTTTCCTCGGTACGAAGGCCGGCCAGTCTCCACTGTGCATCCCTTGAACCACTCACTGTTCCACTAGGACCCTCAGTCTCTACATGCTCCAGCCCTGGGTCAGTCCTGCACCTCAGCTCTGGGCCTGCCACCTGGACTACGAATCCTGCTGCCACTGCGAACTCACGTCTCTAACCTAAGCCCAGCACCCCTTAACTATCTTTCTATCGGCCACCTGGTCAGCTTGCTGTCTTAATCCTAAGAGTGGCCCTTCTGAGGCACGAATCCCTGGTTCTATCACAGGATGACTACCCTGGCACCTCACTGAGAACAGGCAGACCATCAGAATGGACTTCCACATCCTCCTCCTACCTGTGGTTACCTGCCTCTGCAGCCACTCCTCCTCCCCCAGCTCCTCGAGGAGGAGGTGGGGTCTCTCCTACAGTCCCCAGTTCCCAGAGCCCAGGACCCCTTTCTTCCATCTCTCTTCTTTGTGATGTGTCCCTTCTCTCCCCTCTTCCCTCCCATTTTATTTTTCTTCTCCACTGACTTCACTCCTTGAATTTAAAACAGGTTCAAAATAGAAGGTAGAAGCTTTTTGGGCCCTGAACTCCTCTCTGTCTGCCACCCTGTTCTTTGCCATTTAAAGCTAAGTTCCTCAAATAGTCCATACTCAGTCTCTGGTTCTTCCAGTTAGCTCCCGTGGGGACCTGGGGGTTGGATGCCGCTGACAGAGCCTTTGTTGTTAAGCTGTGCATGGCTTCTCGGCGTCTCACTCTAGGTCATGCCCTTGTTGCCTTCCACTGTCCCTGTCTGGTCTCTCTGTGCCTGTCTGCCTCTTTCCTGTGTCTCTGTCACTTTTCTGTCTCTCTGTTTCTTTTTCTTTCCTCTTCTGTCTCCTCCCTGGCTTGCAGTCTCATTCTCTATCTGCCGTTGTGTCTTTTTCTATATGCCCATCTCTCTTACTGCCTGTTCTTTTCTTCGAGTCCCTGATTTTCTCTGCTCTCTTTCTTTCTACCGGACTGTCTCTACGGGTCCTGTCTGTGTCCCTACTCCCTCTCCTGCTCATCTCTTTCCCCATCTATGTCTCTCTCTCTCCCCCTGAGTCTCTCATTGCCTCCTTTTCCTTCCTGCTGGCCACAAGGACAGCCTACCTTGCTGGCTGTGATGCCCCTGACAGCGGGAATCAGTGTTCTTTCCCAGTCCACTCCGTCCTGCAGCGTCATATGGCCTCCCAGCTCTCCCCATCTCCCTTGTCTGGGTGTCTAACTGCTGCTGCAAGGGAGCGAGGGCACAGGACTCTTAGAAACCCCAAAGGGTGTAGATTTTGAAACAAAATGAGCACAGCACCTTTTGTGTCCCACAGATAATACTTGGGGGATGGGCAGTGGCTGCAGGCTGGGCCCCCCATGAAATGCTACAGCTGTGCCACCTCCCATAACCATGGCCTTAGAGGATCACAGAGCCTGTGTTCATGGGCAAGGATCCTTGGGTTCTGCCTAGCTCCATTACAGGAAGGTGGTTTAGTTCAGGGCTCAACCAGGAGCAGGAAGTATGTGCTAGGTGGGCTCAGCCAGAGTCCAGGACTGTGGGGAAGAGCTCAGCTTTGTTTTCTAGGGAATGGATTGGGAGCTGCTGGAAGACTTTGAGCAAGGGAAGTGCCTTAGGTTGAGCTCCCCAGAGGCAGACCTGAGACAAGGATTAAGTGTAAGTAGTTTAAATTGGAGGTGGCCCAAGAAATACCAGTTGAGGAATGGTAAGGGAGAGTCATCAGTAAAGGGTTTGTCTCTAACCCAGCTACTGCTGTGGGCGACTGGAGTGGGTCTGGATCAGGGCATGGGTGGAATGGACTCTTCGCCTTCCCATGCCCTACAGTGATGTTTATTGGATTTTATTTGGAGCTGAAGAAGTGGGGCTAGGGCTTTGCAGTCCTCTCCCTTCTGAATATCACTAGGATGTCAGGTCAGGGATGGTGTCACTGAACAGACGCCCACTGGGTCCTGGAGATCTACCCCTCAAAAGCCCTCCTGGGGCCTGGACTGGAGCAGCATGTCTGGCTATTCTGGGGCCTGGCATGATGGCCCCACCTGTTGTCTGAAATTCCTTCCAGACAACAGTGGGGCTGGGGGAGAGTCCACCTCTGTGTGGATCTGTGGAGCGCCTCCAGTTAGTGTCATTACATTCTTCCTGCTGACAGTTCCCACCACGGTCTCAATTGGATGTGACATTCTTATTAAATAACTTCACCAGTAACTAGTAATAATAACACAGTCCTTACTTCCTGACCTAAATTGCTCAATGCTATTTTGGTGAGCAACCACCGTGCTGCAGGGCTTCTGCAGAACGGCCTGCCAGATTGCTGCCAACACACACACACACACACACACACACACACACACACACACACACACACAGCCAAGGTTGATGGGAAGTGTGCTTGCACCATCTGTGCACGACCTACCTGTGTGTGCCCTGGAGCACATGTGAGTGCCGTACCCGCCGTCCAAATGAGGGAGCCCCACATGCCTGATGGCAGGGCAAGTTTCCCTGGCAAGGGCTAACCTTCCCAGCCTGGTTGTTGCACAGAATGGAGATTTGACTTCCAAAGTACCTCTTATGCCATGTCCCTCTCTCTCTACCTGCCCCAGCTTCTGTGCATTTATACTGTCTTCCCCTGCCTCTGAAGTTTCCTTCCCTTCCTTTTCTACCTGTGAAATTTTATTCATCTTTCAAGACCCAGTGCAGATGTTACCTCTTCCTTTTCTACCTGTGAAATTTTATTCATCTTTCAAGACCCAATGCAGATGTTACCTCTGCCAGGAAGCCGTCCCTGATTCCACTATAGAGGTAGTTGTCACTCCCTGAGTTGGTATCCTTTATTTGGTCTGGTCTGACTCTATATTCTAATTATTTTAGCTGGATATATGATGGTCAAGGGCAGGGATTGGGTCATAATCACTTCTGATGTTTGACACACTCATTCCCATTGAAAGACTCCCTGAGTGTTTACTGAATCAAAGTGATGGAAGTGGATATAGATTTATGGGGAGGGGGCATTGTTGGAAACTGAGATTTTTCTGGTGGTGGCTTTCTCCACAGAGACGAAATGCTTGCAATGCCCCTAGTTGGTCTTTGTTTTTATTTTCCATCTTTACAAAAAATGTGAGATGTTCACTCTTACAGAACAAATAGATCTGTGACTTTGGTTTCACAATTTATGTGGCTGATTTTGTCTGCTTTTGACAGTTCTGTCGTGTTCCTGACAGTTACAATTTGGTTTCTCTCTGGGACCTCGGGATGATAAGTTGGGATGCCAACCTTGCATTGATCCACTGGGGGAGCACAGACCCCTTCTTGTTTCTCCCCATGCTGTGCTTATGAATGGGAAGTTCTGAGCAAGCCAGTGAGAAGACAAATGGGGAGAAAATAAGGAAACATGAAAGTGTGCAGGTGTGCGCCAGGACCCAGGTGACCAGCCGATGGCATGAGCAGTGGACACTTGGATTTCTCCAGACCCTCTCCCCATATCTGTCCAGTCTCCCAGAAGGCAAGTATAAATGGACTCCTCTGCGCTCCTATGCCATTCCCTTTCTCCTTAGTCCACCCACCAGCATATGGCATGTTCCCCAAAATTTATGTGAGCTCCCAAGCAGAGGGATCATGGTTGAATTTTCTCTGGATCCTCAGTACACAGAACAAGCCTCACTGGCAGGAAGCATCAATATATGTGTGCTGAGTGCCTGATGGATGGATGAATGAATGAATGAATGAATGGGTGAATGGTGCTACCTTCTAAAGCTTATAATTTCCTTCCTTGGCCTGAGCATGGAATATCTGTTTTGGATTTGAATCCTAGGACCACGACTTATTAGCTGAGTCATTTTGGAAGATTATTTTGCCTTTGAGAAACTGGATTCCATCTTCAAAACCAACAGCAGAATCCAAGCCTGCCTGGGTTATTGTCAATGTCAAGCACATAAGGGACTGTATAGTACAGTGGTTAAATCCATGGGCTCTGGACCTAAACTGCCTGTGTTCACAACCTTACTCTACTACTTCCTAGTTGATGACCGTGGACAACTTACTTAGTCTCTTACTGTTTAGGGAAAAGCTCTCTCAAGCCACAGTTTTTTTTCTGCTCTCACACCACCACCACCACCACCACCACAGTCATCAATACAGAGGAAGACTTCTGTGACCAATGGTGGGGTTTTTTTTTTCTCCATACATTTAGCAGTGGACACCAGCTAGGCGTCCTCCAATTCAACTCCTGCCCTATCTACCTGATGATAGAGTCACATCCCATGGGTTGGGGGCTCAGTTCCCGAGACTTCCCCACTGCTTCAGACACCAGTCACATGTCCAAACCTCCAGAACTTCAGAACTTCTGACCAATTGGCTTCAAATTGGGGTTGCCACAACCCCCCCCCTCCTTTAAGTTCGATTACTTTGTTAGAGTAGCACACAGAAGTCAGGGAAACACATACATTTACCAGTTTGTTATAAAGGATATACAAAGGATATCCTTTATAACAAACGTTAGATGAAGAGGTGTGTAGGGCCAGGTGTAGGGGGAGGGGCTTGGAGCTTCCGTGCCTTCCCTGGGCACACCACCCTCCAGTAATCTCCATGTGTTCTGCTCTCTGGAAGCTCTCTGAACCCTGTCCTCTTGGGTTTTTAGGGAAGCTTCATTACATAGGCATGATTAATGAAACCACTGGCCATTGGTGATCGACTTGACCTTCAGCCCCGTCCCTTTCAGGAGTGGAGCTGTAAGTCCCAACCCTCTAATCCTGCCTTATTCTTTCCAGTAATCAGCCCCACTTTGAACCTATCACACAAAAGAAAGACAGCACTTTGGAGATCCCAAGGATTTTAGGTGTTATGAGCCAGGAACTACAGACAAAAATAGCACCACTTAACCTCAGTCTGCTCATTATACATGGGGATGACCTTAGTACCTACCTGCCAGGACTCTTGGGAGAATTTCATGAGGCAAAGCACTTAAAGCAGGGCCTTCACCTAGCAAGTGCCCAGGATATATATGACAGGGTGTCTTACCTGAGTTGCCACTGAGATGGGATTAGGAAGGCATTTGGGGATCAGGCTATTCTCCCTCTAGTGGGCTTCTCTGTCCCCTGGTCAGATGCCCTTCATCTCTCAAAGAACTTTCAGGGTGACTGGCCCCAGCCCTGGTTTGCATGGGTATAGGAATTTCACGAGAAGGAACTTGAATCCTGAGCACAGATGGGGTATAGAAATAGGTAGACCTGTGTAATGGGTGGGAGGAAGCTCTACAAAAATTAAAACTCTGGGGGAGATAAAGTAACACCAGAAAGGACATAGGTAGACATGTATAATGGGTGGGAGGAGGCTCTATGAAAATTAAAACACTGGGGGAGGTAAAGTAGCACCAGAGAGGAAATTCACCCACTTTGGTTGAGGAAGATTAGTGGAGTGGGCTGGACAGGGAGGGCCCTGCTGCTTGAGGGTAAGAGAAGACAGAGGTTCTGGATACAGCAAGAGGCTACTCTTGGACCCAGCCCTTCCCATTTTGTCCCCTGCAGATCCTGGACCTCGGTGCCTGGAGGAGAGGGTAGCTTGGTAAAGATGAAAGATGTGCCCCAGCGGCTCAGCTGTGGGTCTCCCATCTCCTGCATGGTGTCTCAGCCTTGGGCATTTTGGGCTGGACACTGTTCTGGAGCACTGTCCTGTGCATCATGGGAAGTTTAGCAACCTCTTCAGCCTCCACCCACCAGCTGCCAGTAGCAGCCCCCTACTCTGAGTTGTGATAATTAAAAATGTCTCCAGACATTGCCAGATATCCCCTGAGAACAAAATCGCCCCCAAATTTAGAACTGTTGTTCCACTTGACTAGAAGAGGATATTTCCCTACTAGCTGGAAAGAGAGGTGAAAAATGGAAGTCAGAAGTAGAAAAAAAAAACAGAAAAGTTCCTTCCAGCTGCCTAAGAGTGTTGACTAACCCTGTTATATATCCAAGATCAAGGTGTGCCTGTGTTCACCCATGGCTCTCAGCAGACACTCAGCAGCAATAGTGAAGTCTCAGCAGTCCTGAGGTTGTGGAGAAAGGGGACAAAAGCTGGAAAGAAGGACTACAGGGCCCAAAACAATGGCTCTGCTTCCATTAGAGATAGTGCCCTTGGAAGAGCCCCTGGAGTGCTGGTTCTCAACCTGAGCCATACCATAGCCAGGGTCCCACTCCCAGAGGGCTAATTTTAATTAATTTAATTTAATTGGGACACTGTGAGTTTACAAAGCTTCCCAGGTGCCACATGGTTGAGAACTAGCCACTGTAAGCAAGAATTTATATCAGTATCACCTGGAAGCTTATTAGAAATGCAGGTTCTCAAGCCCCACCCAGACCTACTGAACACCAAGGTGATTTGTTTGCTCATTAAAGTTTGAGAAGCACTGACCTAGGATATAAAAAGTGGGAAAAATGAGGACTTTTTATTCTAACAGTTAGAGTCTGCTGATTCAGTAAGAGCTACACCAAACTGGCAAGATCTAGTGGTCATAGCCTCCATCTTTTGCTGAACCAGAAGAGACTCAGGACAGGGACTGTATAGTAGACAGATATTCCTCATCCTTCATACTTCTCAAGCTGATCTGGCTGCCCCCACAAACCCAGTGAAAAGACATCTGTCCTTCTTAGTCTGTTACATGTCTTCCTCCCTCTCCTCTTTTCTGTCTTCCCCAAGTAGATTGAAGAACATAGGAGAAAACCCCCGACTTCAGATGCCCTTTGGCTCTCCTGACTGCCACATTCACTCATTCATTCAGTGACTGTTCACTGTGCACCTCTTGTAGGCACACACTCTTCTAGATTCTGAGGATTCAGTAATACACAAGAAAGTAATAAATTCCTGTCTTCTGGGAGTTTGCATGTCTGATTATTCACATATAATAAACAAATCCATTAGTAAATATGTAACATGTTGGGTAGTAAGTGCTCTGAAAAAAAAAATAAGGCAGAGAATGAGGGGTTGGAAACATCTCGCTGGGCATATGGCAGGAGGGGGACATGTTTTATTTTCTTCTAATGGAAAGGTATGAAACTAAAGTTACCAGGCTGGGTGTGGTGCCTCATGCCTGTAGTCCCAGCACTTTGGGAGGCCGAGGCAGGCAGATCGCCTGAGATCAGGAGTTCGAGACCAGCCTGGCCAACATGGTGAAACACCGTCTCTTCTAAAAATACAAAAATTGGCCGGGCATTGTGGCAGGCACCTGTAATCCTAGCTATTCGGGAGGCTGAGGCAGAATCATTTGAACCTGGGAGGTGGAGGTTGCAGTGAGCCGAGATAGTGCCATTGCACTCCAGCCTGGGCAACAAGAGCAAAACTCCATCTCAAAAAAAGAAATTCAAGTTACCAATTAATTGTTGTCCTACTATACACCTCATATTGCGCTGTATAAAGCTTACACAATCTCCTATGCCCCTCGTTTCTTCACTGTAGTAAGGAACACATAATATAAAATTTACTGTCTTAACCACTAACTATACAGCACAGTAGTGTTAACTATATGTGACTTATTGTGCACATAGAACTCTAGAACTTTTTCATTTTGCAAAACTGCAACACTACACGCGTTGAGCAACACTCTCCTTTCCCCCAGCCCATGACAATCACCATCTTAATTTCTGTTTCTGAGAATCTCTGTTAGAGTCTGAGAGTCTATTTTAAATATCTCATATAAATGGAATTATGCAGTAATGTCTTTTTGTGACTTATTTTTAGGCATAATGACTTATTGTTGGTTTATTGCACTTCATTTATATGTCTTCAAGGTTCATTCATGTCATAGCATATGAAAAGATTTCCTTCTTTATTTAAAGGCGGAGTAATATTCAATTGTATGTATATACCACATACTCTTTATCCATTCATCCATGTAGGTACATTTAGGTTGCTTCTACCTCTTGTCCATTGTGAATAATTGCTGCAATGAACATTGGTGTACAAATATCTCTTGGAGATACTGTTTTCAATTTCTTTTGGATATAGACCCAGAAATAGGTTGTTGAATCAGATAGTAATTATATTTTTATGTTTTTGAGGATCTTCCATGCTGTTTTTTGCAGAAGCTGTACCATTTTAAATTCCCAACAATGCACAAGGGTACCAGTTTCTCCACATCCTCACCAACACTTGCCATTTTCAGTTTTGTGAATGGTGGCTATTGTAACAGGTGTGAGGTGATATCTCATGGTGGCTTAAATTTCATTTCCCTAATGGTTGTTGAAATGATGTTGTACATCATTTCGTATGTTTGTCAGTCATTTGTCTGTCTTCTTTGGGGAAATGTCTATTAAAGTCCTTTGCTCATTTTAAAATCAGATTATTCATTCAGTTACTGTTGAGTTGGAGGAGTTCTCTATATATTCTGTAAAGCCGCTCACCAGATATATGGTTTGCAAATATTTCCTCCCATTTTTTTTAGGTTGGCTTTCCATTCTGTTGACTATTTCCTTTGCTGCACAGAAGTTCTTAAGTTTGATGTAGTTTCATTTGTCTATTTTTGCTTTTGTTGCCTGTGCTTGTGTTGCCATATCCAAGAAATCTTTGTCAAATGCAATGTCATAAAGCTTTCATTTTATGTTTTCTTCTAGGAATTTTATAGTTTCAGGTCTTGCTTTTAGATCATATTCCATTTTGAGTTAATTTTTATGTATGGTATATGGTAAGGGTCCAACTTTATTCTTCTGTATGTAGATATACAGTTTTCCCAACAACATTTGTTAAAGAGACAATTCTTTCCCCGTTTTGTAGCTTTGACACCCTTGTCAAAGATCATTTGACAGTATATTTATTTCTGAGGTTTCTATTCTGTTTCACTGCTCTATTTGTCTTTCTTTAGTCCAGTGCTATACTGTTTCGATTACTGTAGCTTTGCAATGTGTTTTGAAATTAGGAAGTGTGGGGCCTCCAGCTTTGTTTTTCTTTCTCAGATTTGTTTTGGCTATTCGGGGTCCTTTGAGATTCCATATATATATTAGAATGGCTTTTTCTATTTCTGCAAAATGTGCCATTGGGATTTTGATAGGGATTGCATTGAATCTGAAGATCACTTCGGGAAAACATGAGCATTAACAACATTAAGTCTTCCAACTCATGGACAAGGGATGTCTTTCCATTTATTTGTGTTTTCTTTAATTTCTGTAAGCAGTGTTCTATAGTTTTCAGTGTACAAGTCTTTTGCTTCCTCAGTTAAGCTTATTTCTAAGTAGTTTATTCCTTTTGATGCCATTGCAAGTGAAAGACGAGATGAGGAGAAAGATAAAAAACAAAACAAATCTCCTTTTTAGATTGTTCATTGTTGATGTATAGAAATGCAACTGATTTTTGTGTGTTAATTTTATATCCAGCAACTTTGCTGAAATTCTTTATTAGTTCTAACAGTTTTGTATATATGTGTGGAATCTTTAGGGTTTTCTACATACAAGATCAGGTTGTCTGCAAACAGAAATAATGTTAGTTTGGATCCCTTTCGTTTCTTTCCCTTGTCCTATGGCAAGGACTTCCAGTGTTATACTGAATAGACTGGTGAGAGAGCATGCATACTTTGTTCCTGATCTTAGAGGGAAAGTTTTCAGTTTTTCACCATTCAGCATAATGTTAGCTATGGGCCTTTTACATATGGTCTTTACTATATTGAAGTAATTTCTTTCTATTCCTAGTTTGTCAAGTGTTTCTTCTTTTTTATTTTGAGACAGTCTCACTCTGTCAACCGGGCTGAAGTTCAATGGCATGATCTTGGCTCACTGCAACCTTTGCCTCCTGGGTTCAAGTGATTCTCTTGCCTCAGCCTCCCAAGTAGCTGGGATTACAGGTGCCCACCACCTTGCCCAGCTAATTTTTAAAAAATTTTTATTTTTAGTAGAGGTGGGGTTTCACCAAATTGATCAGGCTGGTCTTGAACTCCTGACTTCAGGTGATCCACCCGCCTTGGCTTCCTGAAGTGCTGGTATTACAGGCATGAGCCACCATGCCCGGCCGAGTGTTTTTTCTTTTAATCATGAAAGGGTGCTGAATTTTTCAAATGCTTTTTCTTCATTAAGATGATCATATGAGGCCTGGCACAGTGGCTCAAGCCTGTAATCCCAGCACTTTGGGAGGCCGAGACGGGTGGATCACGAGGTCAGGAGATCGAGTGTTTTTTCTTTTAATCATGAAAGGGTGCTGAATTTTTCAAATGCTTTTTCTTCATTAAGATGATCATATGAGGCCTGGCGCAGTGGCTCAAGCCTGTAATCCCAGCACTTTGGGAGGCCGAGACGGGTGGATCACGAGGTCAGGAGATCGAGACCATCCTGGCTAACACGG